>NC_087219.1:67229812-67254812 GCF_015104395.2 Macrobrachium nipponense
GCACACATACAACCACACACACTCACACACACACACACACACACACACACACACACACACACACACATATATATATATATATATATATATATATATATATATATATATATATATATATATATATATATATATGTGTGTGTGTGTGTGTGTGTGTGTGTATGTGTGTGTGTGTGTGTCATGTGTGTGTTGTGTGTGTGAACGCGTGTGTGTGTGTGTGGGTGTATAATTTCTTATTTCCCACCGTTATCTCTACATTGAAGGGTCGGTTGCCTGATGTGCCTTCTCCACTGCTTTCTATCAAAGGCATCATCCTCCACCAAACCTCTTTTCAGCATATCTTCCTTCACTTTATCTTACTATCTATTTCTCTGTCTCCCTCTCGACCTTTCTCCTCTAACACAGTGTTTCCCAGCCTTTTTAAAATGATTACCCCAAAATTGAATTTTGCAGTTATCAATTACCCCATTGACCATGTATTGGCAATATCAGATGATTTCTTATTTTTTTTTATTTTGTAGTCACCTGATGAACTGCATGGGTTTTATAGTCCCTTATAGGGGCTGTATATATTTAAGGATCGAACACAAACGCAAACTTTTCCATTTTTATATATATCAAAATCAACCATCATAAATTAAAAATATTCAGCACAACACGCTAAGTCTATTACGTTTCTTGGTCTTTATTTCAAGGACAGTAGAGAAAGCCTGCTTGCAGAGATAAGTGGTAGATAATACTATGAGAATTTGTACTGCTCAAGAAGCTAGTGTTGGTATATTTTTCAAACACGAGATCCAAAAGATGTCTAGACCAGCCTCGGCCGAAAACTTGTCTCTACTCATTATTTGCCCAGAGTGTGATATATTTTTCTGCTAGACAGTCCTCATCAGGTATGATATCTTTACTCACATTAAAAGGATTTCTTACCCATTCATTGTTGGTACTATTGAAATCTGGTAAGTACTTATGCAAGATTTCCAAGAGGCCACTCATGTGGTTGAAGATATCTTCAGAATTCACCTTATCAAGGATTTAGGGAATTGTAACAATTCTCTATCCAATACCACTGATCCATAGTCGCAATTTCCCACAAAAGGAAGTGATGTTTTCCCGAAATTCCAGTCATGTGGTTTGTCTTTCTTGAAGTTATAAATTCCCTGCATTCACCTCTCGAAAATAACACCTTGACGAACCCCTCCAATGATGCTAGCTGCGTTGCCGCCAGAATAGCAACTATGCAACTGACACCTTACAGCGCCAGCCAAACAGAACATCCATTACCCCAAAAATATGGGTCCATTACCCCACTGAGGTAATTTACCCCAGGGTTGGGAAATATTGTTCTAACAGGTTCCTTCAAAGCCCACTTCACTCCCTCCTCGTCATCCATCCTCAACACATACCCATACCATCTCAATCATGACTCTTTTTTATTTCTGTAATCTTTACTAAGCCTGCCCCTCTTCTTATTTTGTAATTTTCCAATCTCTCAGGCAGAGTGTTCCCATACTCTATCCTCATCATTCTCCTTTCTATTCTCTCAAGATGTTAGAAGAAAGGATTATACTAGTCAGGTGGTACTTTGTTGATAAGAAGACCTGCTTTGTAGTAGGGTTAGTAGATTCAGGTACTGATAAGCCTTCGAAAGCAGTGTCAATTCATGGGTGTGTTTGTTAGATCCTCTTGAAACGACGTGTGTAATAAATACGGTGTGTTTACTTGAATCTTTCGGGGTGTTAGGTATTCATGGCGATAGATTGCACATACAAGAGGCTCATCATGGGTTTATAGAAATCTGCTGTTGCATGTGTGACGAGATAGACAAGCTAATGCAGTGAATAAACAGCTTCAGTGTGTATAAAAGTATCTCGTGCCGTTCCTTCAATGAAAAAACGGTCCATTGGGAGTAAACATGAATAATTTCTCCTTATTGCTAAGATTCTGACATGGAGAATATAAAAGGAAGTATAGAGCTAGTCAAAATCTAGAAAAAAATATAGCATATTTTCCTAATTTACTTATTCTGACTGCAACTAACTGTGGGGCCGATCAAACCTAATCAGATAAAAAAAAAAAGGTGTCGGCTGTAGGCCAAATGAAAGTTAAGGGAAAAAATCATAAGGAAACTGCAACAGTGGAATTTACTGGGGAATGTATTTACACCTTAACAATACTCTACTGATTCTAGGCGCCAATAAGAACGTTAATGACCCTCACATAAGGCCAAATACTGGAATACTTGCAGGGAGCAATGAGCACGTGTTCCAGGACATGAGTGATGATTCCCAGCGTGCATTTACCGGCCCAAAGTATAAGGACAGGGTAGATCCACCTTCACAGCAGGGAATTGCAGAACACCTGCAATACAAACATCATATAAATATGTAATATATACATTTGTATATACAGATAAATTCCATATCTGTAAATAAACCCATGACCTAAGGGGTCATTGGTGAATTAGGAGTTTAACCGCATAATCATAAACAGGACGTGAAACTAGACCATGCTATGCAATGCTTGCAGTAGCCTGGTTTGCGTTTGTACATATCATCATTTATGTGTTTTGTAAACCGGTCACAACACCTTCCATGGGAAGCGGTTGACCTATTCACCTATAGCGGAAACGCATGACTTCCGAGCCGTAGGGCTACGTGTACATTTTATTCTTGTTATGATGTAAATCAGTGTTCCGCTATCGACGCGATGCTCCTATATTTCAGTTCAACTTAGATTTCT
This sequence comes from Macrobrachium nipponense, assembly GCF_015104395.2. Taxonomy (NCBI): domain Eukaryota; kingdom Metazoa; phylum Arthropoda; class Malacostraca; order Decapoda; family Palaemonidae; genus Macrobrachium; species Macrobrachium nipponense. The sequence continues at coordinate 67,232,552 of NC_087219.1, forward strand.
CAACGGAGCAGTCATCCGACCAAACCATTCCTATACTCCAGTGATGGAGCTAAGAAATAAAGTTGTTAAGTTAACTCAGTCCGTCGAATCATCTCCCTTATTCTAAAGAAGAACCAAATCTACTAGACATCACTCAGACGAGAAGGCAAAGTAGAACCACAATGCTTACGTATAACAGTCGTAAGAAAAGACATACAAACTGTCGCTGTCCTATACCATTATAATAAGCAGAGAAGCGGACAGTAATAAATGGTGGCAGCCCTAATTCTTCAGTTACAAAAGAACCATATACGTCTGCCGAAGAAATGAAATCATCGAAAATCAGCTATAAATCAGAAATAAACTGAGGAAACAGGATCTTCAATCAACAAGCAACTGTAAACATCCTACGAATACGAAGAAATGTCCTTCATCGAGAGAGATTCAAGCATCAACATCGCCGTTTAGTGAACGACTTTCATCACATATCTTCGAGAATCAAACCGGATGTCAACGCAGCTTCAGATCTTCAACGGGAAGGGAAGCATTCATCAAAACAAACAACGTACGACCAGAAGCCAAGGCGAAGAGTTTGGGTCATAAGGAAGCAACGCGAGAGAGAGAGAGAGAGAGGCTGTGAAGTCATCACGACAACAACATTCTCCCTGCAACGCGAGAGAGAGAGAGAGGCTGTGACGTCATCGAAACACAACAGTCTTTCCGCATATATACTAAAGCTAAGTACATCCTTTATTCATTCAGGTTTTATCAGTGTTTACATCGAGGGTCGATCGTCCATTATTCCTGGGGTGAGTTATACGTAATCTTAATCTTCCTTCATTACAGGAATCTATTTTCAACTACGAATTCTCGCCCGCAGAATTTTTTTTCTCTTTGTTGCTAATTCCTTTTACTTCCAGAAGTTCTCCGGAAATATCTTTATCACATTATCTGTCTTAATATTATCATTTTGGAGGACTTTATTTTTATTTGCAACACATTTTTATTTTATATTGAATATGCGTTTACAAAGTGGACGTTCGTATCTATACAGTGTTGGTAAAACAGCTAGGAATCGTATTAGTCAGAAAAAACACGAATACAAGAGGAACACCTACACAACCAAAAACCCAAAAGTAACATTAACTTGGTTCAGGACACTAATTTTTCCTATTCAAGGTCCTGGAGGTAAATTTAGCTATGGGTTCTTTGAGTTCTATGCGTAATCAAGCATCTATGACTCAGCTTAATGTTGTAGAACGGGCGGCAGTAATTGCCGACCGGCTAAATGAATATCAAGATAACTTATGTAACTCCATTTGGGTTACAAGAACCAATATCACTGTGAAAGATTTCATACGGCTAATATATTTAATATATTTGACTTGTATGACAGTCATGTTGCCTGAAGCTTTAGTGCGGTGTTTTGACAAAAAGCTAACGCCCGACAGTACGGAACTAGATGTGTATAAACAGATCAAAAAGCACATGTCTAAGTGTACTCACCTTGGTCCCTTGCTTACTCAAGTTTTTGCAAAAAATTAGAATAAGCGACAACAAGTAAACGTGGTTAATAGTAATCAAGCTGCAGGGATGACTTGTTACAATGGCAAACTTCCAGGACACATGATTTCAGACTGTCGGACACGTTTTTCTTCAATTCATAACAGTTCCACTCATTCATATAATCAATGCTTCTCGCGAAATCAACAGCAGGATCCTAGAAACACGCAAACAGTTGCCAATGAAAACAAAAAGAAGAATCCTCAGTACTTTAAAAAGAAGCAGGCGAATAGTAATGCTATTCAACATCAGAAACAAACAAATCGTGCTTCAAGTAACTCTGTTCCTGGGCCGTCTAGCCAGAACTCGCAAGGTCAGACAGATTTTCCGAATGTGCAAAGCAAAGCAAGTACAACGTAGTCAACTCTGGTGAGGGAGAGGATGATGTTGGGTCATTCATATCAACATCTTTTGTATCAAATAATCAATTTAATCATTTACCAGATCATTGTGAGGCAACCGATTTTCCTATGAAACACACGGCCGAATCCAAAAAATCAGTGCAGGTTCCCGTAGATTTGCAACAAATTCATGCAATTATAAGTCAAAATTAGTTACGCCCAACCTTACTCGCAGTAAATTTAGAGCACAGGTCCTTCACATTATTTTTTGTTTCTGGTAGTCCACGTAATATCATGGATTTGCGGACTCACCACTTGTTATTTTCGAACTTCCCTATAGAGAAGTCCGGAATAAGGCTCTCGGGTATAGGAAATAATGATTTAAATGTGGTAGGAGTAACTCATGTTCAGTACAAGGTCGGTAAGCGCACGTTTACCGATACCTTTATCGTTGTACAAAACATTGATATGTATCCAGCTGTAATTATGGGATACCCGTCTATGGGCACTCAAAACATTACCTTATCCCCCGCCAAACACAGCGTGTATATCAAAGGAAAATTCTATAAGTCTTCTAACACCTTAAAATCAGTTTTGGACAGAAAGGAGACAACAAATGAAACAGTAACGTACGTTGAAGAACCAATCACTTGTCTCATGAATCATAAAATAATCCATGCGACCCAACAGAATTCTCGCTCACCCGTAATATCAGCTTGCACGCAAACTCTCGAGCCGAACGTAACTTCGAATATATTAGTGCGTGTAAAGAAAACTTTGCTGGGATCTGAAATGTTAATCCTTTCTGACACTCTGAAAACTCACGGATTGTCCGTCACACAAGCTATTTATACAGTCAGCTCACAACAGCAATGTAACATTGAAGTCTGTAATCATTTGAATACCACTTTAGTAATTCACAAAAATCAACATATCTTGGATGTGGAAGTTTATAAACATCACATTCTTACCGTCGCTGAGATCAATCACACTCAATCAGTTGCGGATGAATCCCTTTTGCAATCTATAAAAAATAAAATCAATAAAGACATTCAAGAAGAGGAAATTCAGCAGAAATATCTTGATCTTTTAACTGAATATCATGATGTTTTTTCCACTACGGATGGATCCATAGGAAAAACGGATGTCAAGAACACCAAATAAGGTTACAAGACAAGCAGTAAGTTTTCTATATACCTTCGTACAGACTCCCTATGAAATTCCAGAATGAGATAAATGATGAAGTAGGTAAAATGCTAGAATTAGGAGTCATTAGGAAATCGAACAGCCCTTATAATTTTCCATTAATAGTAATACCGAAAAAAGATCGAACTTGGCGTATCTGCGTAGACTTCCATCGCTTAAATGAGGAAACGATCCCCGATCGATTCCCAGTGCCATGTACGGATGATATTTTATCTTTACTAGGCCAGAACAAATATTTTACCAGTTTGGACTTACTTAAAGGCTTCCACCAGATACCATTACAAGAAGAGAGTATCCTATACACTGCCTTCAGCACAGCCAGGGGACATTATGAATTTTTGTGTATGCCTTTTGGTTTACGTTGTGCTCCCATAACATTTACTAGAAAGATCAACATAGTATTTGGAGACTTGTAAGGGGATATCATACATGCCTATATGGACGACCTTGTAATCTTTTCTAATACATTAGAAGAACATCTACGTAAACTGGAGCTAGTGCTACAGAGACTAAGACAGCATAACTTAAGGGTAAAGATAAGTAAGTGTGAATATTTCAAAACAGAACTAGTCTATTTAGGTTTCACGGTGTCTAGTCAAGGTCTTAAAGTAGTCCACGATAAGGTGTCGGCTATCCGTAACTTTACGATACCTACTAACGTCAAGAGAATACAGTAATTTCTGGGGTGTAGTGGCTATTATAGGCGTTTTAAACGCAACTACTCAATAATAGCCGCTCCCCTAACCGATCTTACGAAGAAGGGCGTAGATTTCATATGGTCTGAGAAACATCAACAGGCATTAGATACCTTGAAAGATGAACTGTGTAGTTCTCCTATCTTGAAATTTCCTGACTTCGGTAAAGAATTCTTTATTGCAACAGACGCCTCAGACCTAGGAGTAGGTGGGGTATTGCTTCAGCAATATGACAAACAGTTTTTCCCTATAGCTTTTTATTCACGTAAACTGAGACCTTCCGAAAGTAAATATGCAGTAATAGACAAGGAAGGTCTCACTATTGTTAATTCACTAGTGCATTTTAAGTTCATAATATACGGTTATCCCGTCAAGGTTCTCACTGATCATAAGCCCCTAACCGACTTCTTTAAAGGCTTTAGTCACAGCCCCAAACGAACTCGGTGGCATATGATAATCCAAGACTTAGGTGCGAGGATCGGGTATTTACCTGGGAAAGCAAATATCATTGCTGACGCATTATCACGCAACCCCGCGTCATCTTGTACGGAGCCATTAGCCGAATTAATAGATATATCAACATCCATGCCTATTGTTAAAACTGTATCTGAACAGGAAGATCAGGGCTGGAGTGCTGAATTAATACAGACTGAACAAAGAAAAGATAAGCAATTAGAAAAAATCATAAATGCTTTGAACGGAAATCCTAAGGAAAGGGAATATATAAAGTATACGCAGCAGAATTATATAATCAAGGATAATATTCTGTGTAGATCCGTGACGAGGAAAACCCGCAACACACCACAGGTGGTACCAATCTCGCTTATACCCACTGTCTTAAATTGGTTGCATGCAAATCCATTGCATGGCCACCTGGGTTTCTCCATCATGTCACAGAAAGCCAAATCATTATCTTATTGGCATACGATGCTTACAGATATAAAAAAGCACATAGCTAATTGTCGCACTTGTCAGGAAAACAAAGGGCACACAAAGACACCTGTCAGCCTAGGGGCTTATCCCGTGCCCAATCAACCCTTTGAAAGAGTACACTTAGATTTATTAACAGGGTTTTACGAGTCAGACAGAGGAAATAAGCACCTCTTAGTAATCATAGATGCCTTGACTCGATATACTGAACTGATAGCGCTTAAAACTAAAACCGCGATCGAATGCGCTAGGAAGTTTTATGAGTGCTACATTTGTAAACATGGAATTCCACACATGATTATCTCGGACTCGGGTGGAGAATTCAATAATCATTTCCTTAACTCATTGTGTGAATTCCTTTGCATAAAGAAAATCAATACCATGATCTACCACCCAGAGTCTAACGGGCTAGTGGAAAGAGCATATCGTAAGGTTTTAAACATATTAAGAATTACATTAGGGGGAATGGACCCTGGGATATTGCCATACCTGTGGTACTAAGCACTCTTAATCACTCATATCATGTATCTATCAAAATGTCGCCGCACGAGGCACTGTACAGTACCCCAGCTAGAACGCCTTTCCATGTATTAACGCCTACAACCAATTTATCAAATCCTCTAAAGGATGTTATGGATGCAAGCATAAGTCGATATAATATACTTCGTAAGAATCTAGAAGAATCACAAATCATAATGAAAAGAAATCATGATGAAATAGCTAAGCCAACTAAAACATATACCGTGAGCGATAAGGTATACATACAAGTATATGTACGCAAAGGACTCAATTACAAACTGACACCTAAGTTTGAAGGCCCGTTTAACATTTTAGAAATATTAACGGCCAATAGATTTAGAGTTCAAAACGTATCCCAAATCACTAATAAGAGAATCGTTCCATTGGCGCACATCAGAAATTAAAAAGAAGGGTAGAAGGAAGTGAGGGAAATTTTTGTATCTATGAAACTTGTATAATCACTTATATATATATATAATATTTGTATGTAAACAGTTTTCTTAAACAGGAGTAATTACATATTTACTCATTGCAGGTTTTCAAAATGAAGCTTTTATTGTTAGGAGTGATACTGTTCGTTCAGACATCTTTATCGTGTGGGAAGAGCGCTAAAACAAAAAATATAGATTTTACTCATGGCACCATTGTAGAAAGAACAGAAGACGTTTTCATTACCGCAAGCAACATAGTTATAGAAATAGACATGCAAGCGATTTTTCGCCCCGAGGATGACGTCATTAACCTAAAGAGTGACCTGTTGAGGTTCGCTGTTTCGTTGAATGAAATGCACCAACGTCATTTTCCTGTTAATCCAGAGAGTTCGCTAGCACAATCACTAAGTATTGCAGAAATGTTATCATACGACTTGCAAAATAAAACTGCCGAAGCAGAAGCTCTGGCTCGAGATCTGCTGATGTGGACTGTGCGGCACAATAACCTCAAAAGACGCAACCCGTTTATCTTTGCTGCACTAAACATCTTTGGATCTGTTGCAAGTTTAGGCTTAGGAATTTCAAATCGTCTTAAAATTAATGATCAGAATAAGAGAATTGAGTTTTTGCAACATGAAAACGAATTAGTTTTGTCAGAACGGCGTCACCAATTTTCATCTATCAATCAAATAATGAGTTTGGTGAACGAACATTCTAGTAATATCGATCAGATTATGAAAGTGCAACACTTGCTGTACGTTTAGTTATTATAGTTCGAAAATAGTAATATCGATCAGATTATGAAAGTGCAACACATGCTGGCTACGTTAGCTTATTATAGTTCGAAAATAGTTCATATCCGTACCAAAATTTCACATTTTATTGAGAAATCAAAAGACTATGTAGAAGCTATTACATAGTCTTTTGATTACATCTTTTGCTTATTAAAGATCTGACTTTAACTTTGGAGAACGGACGGGAGAAACTAGGTTATGTTCCTTTATTAGACGCCCATAAGATAGAATTTTATTATAGTTTAATATCGGTAAGCGTTGAAAATTACAGGATCATAATCACAATTCCCTTTGATTCTTCTGATGCCTGGCAAGCATACAAAATCACACCGTTCCCAACTTTCATGACGAATAACTCAAGTCCAGTAATATCCAATTTGACTGACAAGTATTGATTTCCCCTGATAGGGAATCATATACAGTCATTAAAGACTTAGATAAATTCACTCATTGTTCAGAAGCCATGAATAATAAAGTTTGTACAGCTGACTCCTTTGAATTCCATCCTATGTCAATGGATTCATGTGAGTTAGGTATAGTGCTAAACGGTTCTCTCTCCCATACACACGAAGGTTGTCTGAAAAAACTTTATCCTTTTGACGATAATAAGTTCAATTACAGACTGAACAACGGCTCGTGGATGCGATATGACAAGGCAGGCTTTAAGGACGGATCCACAGCCCACTCCCAGGTCTTCGTTGCAGCTGACGGTTGCACCGGGACGTCCACAAACTACACGGTCCGAGGAGGTAATACTATCATCTGGGAACGGGCCTATTTCTCAAATTTTACGTGGACCAACACTGTTATACCATCACTATCTCTCCCATACAACGCGAAGGTGGCTCATCGTTTGACGCAACTAGCTGAGATGGACCACACGTCACCGACTTATGCATGTGGAAATCTTCGTTTCTACGTGTCGCTGGCCGTGATTTGCGTTACGGTGGTGATTCTTATCGCCGTTAACATCTTTGCTTGGCGTAGGTTGAGGCGAACACAGATGGATCTTCAGAGGAATGTTTTGCCACGTCCAGACAACACTCCTATCGCGTTGAAGGCATTTACGTTTAGAGCCATTCGAAATTGGCCATTTCACTTGACTCGGAGGAAAATTGTTTGGAATTGAGTTGTGTGTGAAAAGCGGTCCGTACGCTGACAATATGTAGGACAAGAAACTCCATAACTTTGCATTTTTTTAAATATCTGAACAGTTAAAAGTAGCTTTTGGGCACCTAATAAAATATTGAAGCCCTATATATTAAAATATTGGTGCGTGTACGTACCAGGAATTTATGTCTTGTGCACAATCATATCAATTCTATTATCTTTATATCTTTACAAAGAGTAAAAAATATTCTTAAACAGTTATCCATGATCATGTATAAATTATATATATCCACGAGGTAACAACTATTCTTAATCGGGTTACTTATTACTATAATCATTCATGTATACATGTTAACCTTTTATTTTGTGGTACCTCATAATCATTTATTAACATTATACCATATATAGCAAACATGGCTCTGTATTTTCCATGCATTTTTCTTTATTTATTAATATGTCCAAAAGGTATGTATTTTTTTTTTACATATACTTTTATGCATATTTTTCTTAATCACTTGTTTATGGCTATGACTGAATATATATATATACGGTCACACTCATAGAAAACCATGTTTAACGTAACTTTTAATGTTCAGTGCTTGAATGGTAGCTGTCCGAACCTAATGTATTATATACATTTGTATATACAGATAAATTCCATATCTGTAAATAAACCCATGACCTAAGGGGTCATTGGCGAATTAGGAGTGTAACCGCATAATCATAAACAGGACGTGAAACTAGACCATGCTATGCAATGCTTGCAGTAGCCTGGTTTGCGTTTGAACATATCATCATTTATGTGTTTTGTAAACCGGTCACAACACCTACCATGGGAAGCGGTTGACCTATTCACCTATAGCGGAAACGCATGACTTCCGAGCGGTAGGGCTACGTGTTCATTTTATTCTTGTTATGATGTAAATTGCTCCTATATTTCAGTTCAACTTAGATTTCTCAACGGAGTGGTCATCCGACCAAACCATTCCTATACTCCAGTGATGGAGCTAAGAAATAAAGTTGTTAAGTTTACTCAGTCCGTTGAATCATCTCCCTTATTCTAAAGAAGAACCAAATCTACTAGATATCACTCAGACGAGAAGGCAAAGTAGAACCACAATGCTTACATATAACAGGCGTATATAATAAGTGGACTAGCAGACAGTAATAAATATGTGTGCGCAAGGGGGTCGGATATGAGTTTCACATAAACCGTAAGATTCCTTAGAAGGCAAAGAAAGAATGAATTACTGCTTAAACGTTACTGTATCAAGAAGGTGAGGAATTGAATATAGCCACTTCCTAGAGAACCACAGCTCTTAAATCAAAGAATCTTGCATGAATCACTATAGAGGATCGTGCAAGCACTGATACAGGGAAAGAATAATATATAAATAGATTGCCACCACAAGTGCTTGCAGGGAAAGAATGATATATAAGTAGATTGCCACCACAAATCCGTACTTTATCTTTTCATCCTGGGATATGGCTTCATAGGAGGATAGACAAGGGAGTCGACTTCTTTAAGGTGCTAGTAAGGGCAAGGGCTGCCACGTGAGATCACTCTGCACAGAGTCAAAAGGGGGGAAAAGGAAGGAGTTGTGAGGTTTAGAGCTCTGAACTTGGGGGCCACTGGGGTCGAAGTGAGAGTGAGATGCTCTCTCCAGACAGTTTTATCAATTTGGATCTTGCCTGAGGCTGTCTTAACTAGCAGGTCTTGGGAGCCAACATCTCAATGAATCTGCGAAAATACGGAAGGCGTCAATGAGAGAAAGAAACAAAAGGCAATTGGGATGCATGAGAGAGAGAGAGAGAAAAGGAAAATCAGAGACTTGTGCATTATTAACCATTACTTTAAATGGGGAAAGCAAAATGGATTCACAACATATATAAATATCTATATATAATAATAGATATATATATTATATATATCTATATTATATACTTATATTATCTATATATATATATATAAATATAATTTATATATATTATTTATATATATATATGACCGGTAAAAATGTTCTGTTACAACAGAATCCCATCTAATAAAAGGAGCCCATAATAACGCCAAAATATAAAAAGAAAATACTATATTTCAGAGACTGCTGTCTCCCTCTTCAGGTAGATGACTGAGAAAAATTACAGAAAAGGTTGCATTTATCCCAAGAGATCCATCCACACATAAGCCAATTTAGGTCACTTCCACTGATAATTTTCCTTCAATCCTCTTAAGCATTGGCTGAATGAAAACTTTATCAATGACATCTTTGTCCCATACGCCAGTTGAGATGTTCATTACCTGTCTCTCTTCCATCAAGGCCGATACCATTATCTGACTTTTGTACCGGTAGTTGCTGCTATAAATTATACATGACAAATTCCAGTTTATTCTATGGTTATGTTCATATATGTACTGAGAATAGCTTACTTCTGTTGTCCATACCTAACTGACAGTTTGTGTTGTATTAATCTCTGGGGAAGTGATTCTCCTGTAAATCTGATGTAAGATTGGTCACAAGTCCCTGATTAACGTCCAACAAAAGACATCCCCCAAGGGCACAGGCGTTTACAAAATCCCATGCCTGGACTGTGACCAATCTTACACCGGATTTACAGGAAAATCACTTCCCCAGATATTAATACAACATAAATGGTCAGTTAGGAAATGGACAACAGAACTCAGCTCCAGTAATCGCTGTTATGGTAGCGATAATGATGGTCACAATATGCGTTGCAGGGGCCATCAAATTTAGATGCAGCTGATGGGGTAGGAACACCCCAGCAGCAGAAGTGGCTCTTAATCATGTGGCAAGTTAAAAGACATTATGAACTAGTATATACCAGTAGCCAATGTAGTATGCAATAGGAGTGCATACGAGTTTGGTGGCTGAGCCATATTATGGCACTGGTAGGAAATGAATTAAAATAAATGAGGTCAGTAACCTTGGTGTTTGGTGTTTGAGACAAGTGGAAAACAGTGAATTCCTCAGGATGCTGATATAAGACAAAAGACATAACACTCCGATCGCGACAGGGAGACCGCCGCCATACAAACGACATGAATAACGGAAAGATCAGGTGACTGTGATGTCAGAGGTCAAGTGATTTCGCGTGAAATGGAAAACGCCCATACACGGGAACAGAGAAGACATTAGCTTGTGCACATTCGTACATCTATTAGTAGGAGTAAGTGCATATGTCCGTGAGGGCAAAACGAGATCAAATAGAAGGTAATGTGAAAGAAAAACTTTGACAACTTTAAACAGTGACTGATTTCAGCTTCTACAAAAGGGAAATGCAGAGGAACACTTATAAAGATTTATAGGACATTTATCCATTTTATTGGGTCTTTTCAGTGTCTGATAATTGTGTTTTTTTTTTCAGGATTAATTCGGTTGTGGCCAATGAACAATGCATTTTCTAGACTTTTATCTGACATTTATTTGATATAGACTCATGGAGTTATTTGACAGTGAGGATAAGTGGCGATAGTTCTATCCAATATGATTACGTAGAAGAGTAATGGTGTTCTAATGATTTTTGGGGGATTTCTTAATTAATGTTATTTCATTTTCATGTTAGTTATTTTGGGGAAATAAAGATTTTATTTATGTATAACAAGATTTTGAATTCGCCTAAGATTTAATTATAGTTTTTCAGCTAGCTACAGGGATGGCAGGCGATGGCTGCATCAAAGGTAGGTCACTCTATCAGATAGTTCTTTCCTTTTATTTAAATAGGGTCCTTTGACCCCATAACACGCACACACACAGACACACACACACACACACACACACACACACACATATATATATATATATATATATATATATATATATATATATATATATATATATATATATATAATATATATATATATATATATATATATATTATGAATATACGTATTTGCTGTTTACCGGAATCCAATATTAATGACTATATATAACTGTCTTTTGGAGCGCATTAGCACGGCTCAGTCATAGGATTCAAAGGTTTAATTCGATATTTGTGGAGATTGTGATGCAAAGCACAGTGAATGGCTAAATTCGACATAGCCGGTCTGCTCTTGAGTTCTGTGTATCCTCCGATTTTGTCCAGCTAATTGAGGAAGCCATGCACATTTCAGGTCATAGATTAAACCTTATATTCACAGATGTTCCAACTATTACCAAGTCCAAGTTCTGTGAGCATATAGGCATTTCTGATTATTGCGACACTTTGAGGGACATATTACCTGTCAATCAGTATATTCCTAATGCCACTATTGAAAAAAAGGCCTGGTTTAAATCTAGAGCCCATTGGGATCGCATTATTAAAGTTTGTCAAGCACTTAATATCTCAAATACTATATTAGATCCTGATCTCAAGAATAAGTTAAATGAAATGCTGATGGCTATTTTGAAAGGTATTTCCTAGAATGGTCATTAGATTTAAAACGAATGACCAGCCATAGTTTGATTATACATGTAGACGACCAGACCACGACAAGTGGGCCAAATTCAATGCATGGAGATGAAATCGCTCAAATGAAAATGATGTCATTTTTGTTGATTCTCGAAGTACGGCGAATAAAGGAAACTTGAAGGAATTACGCAGTCTCATCTGTGTTAGACCAAATTGGCATCATCTATCTTTAGGCCAGGCTCGTCATCCATTCCACCTTACTGGCCCTAGAGAAATGGCTGAACTTCTTCTTCGAGCTTTTGAAGCTAAGAAATCAGCTGAGGATATCCCTCTTACTGATACTTGTCATCCCGAACCTGTTCTTACAAAATTTGCATTTCGCTCCAGGTATGTTATGAAAATATTTAAGACATTATAGAGGTACGTAGATTCTAAAGGATTGTGAGCTGATAGTCAATAAGCATATTGGAAGCAGTTAGGCACTTGCGATGCTATTTTAAACTTGATTTGCCATTTGCAAGGGAAAATTGATAAAGGTTTTGAGTGCAGAGTAATTTAAATAGATTCTATTGTTGCTTTCGATTTAGTAAATCACAAGGCCCTTATTTATAAACTTTAGATTTCTGGGGTGTGAAAATGTTTTAGGATTTCTTCAAATTTCCTTACAGGTAGGCAGCAGTGAGCTGCTGTGGACAAGATCTTTATTGAACTAAAACATGTTGCGCTTGGAGTTCCACAGGGTAGTGTTATTTTAAGTGCATACACGTTAAATGGTTGTTGGCTTGGAAAATATTGTTCAGTATGCTGATGATGCAAAACTTGTTGGTGTAGTAAAGTTTCCAATTATGATATATGAAGCTGCCCTCAATCTTAATCGGGACCTGGACCTAAATAGTGAATGGTGTAGCCAGTGTAGTATGAGGCTGAACCCCAGTAAAAAAGAAACTCTATTGATTAGTACATTTTGTACAGATTTCACACCCCATCTTCCCCTTCAGGTAGATGGAACTTTGCTGAATGATTCTGAAACTAACTATTCTTTTGAGAAACATCTAATGAAAGTTTCAGCAAATGTCACACAAAAGTTAGGTATTATTCGTAAAGACTGAAATTTTATAAGTGATAAAATCAATGCAACTTGTTCTAGGCCGTTTGTGCTTCCTTTATTAGTATACTGTTCTCCGGTATGGATACCTATTTCTGCCAGCTATTCATCTCTTTTAGATAGAGTGGTTCGTGGTGGTAAGTTTCTGTTTCCTGACAGTAGCAGATATGACATGGACCGTCGACGGTTGGTCACTTGTGTGTCACTTTTTCATAAGCTGTATTTCAACAGAGATCTTCCACATTTGCATTTGATTCCTGATCCCTATATCTTCCGAGAGCAACCAGCCTCGCTGAATAGGAACACCAATATGCAGTATTTGTGCCTCGCTGTTAAACTTCTCAGTTCCAGGGATTTTTTATTGCTCACAATGTTGGAAGTGTGTCCAACATACGTTCTTTTTGGGGAACAGGTACATTCTTTACGGACAGGTAAAGCGGTAACGATTTTAGGGGTTTAAGAGGAGAAGGCGATCACTAACGTAATCGAGAGAGGGATAAACGATCCTGGATCTCAGATCTCATAAAATCTAAGACGATGTGACAGGTTGGAGCCATAGGATGCATCGGAGGGAAAATGATACCAAAAACCGACCTTGGAAATGTACATGATCACTTTTTGAGTTCCGTAAACTTATTGTGACACGACAGGTCACAACAAGAGTATATTGAGTATATTGAGAGAGATTCTAAAGAAAAAAATAAGTGGCCGGCTGGGGGACCCCAATTGTAGGTTATCCTTTAGTTTTACGAATTACGTGAATTTTCGCGAATAGAGGAAAATCTCTCTCTCTCTCTCTCTCTCTCCTCTTCTCTCACGGAAAAAACCTCCTCTCTCTCTCGTCTCCCTCCTCTCTCTCTCTCTCTCTCTCTCTCTCTCTAACATATCCCTACATTACTTCTCAGGCTTATATATACCCAATATCTTTATTTGACGTGTATCTTATATTTTATTTATTTATTTTGCAAGAGGAATCAGTTTCAGAAATATCTTATCCCACTGAATTTGAGCCTCGAATGTTTTTCATACTTGGCAACAAAAATAACTAAAGAGAAAGGAAGCGGAGCTCGGGAAATTTGTCGAAACACTTCGGTTTCGTTTGAAAGAATATATGCTTACCTATGTCAATTTGTATTCGTCTGCTGGTTTGCAGAACATTTGCGTCTGGGTAGGATACATTATTGTTAACAAAAATGTTCCAGTATATTTTGTTTTATGCATGCACTTGTATTTTCAGCTCTTTGTCTGAGTTTGTGTTGTTTAATGTGAACGCTTATTTGAAACTGGCAAACGTTTCACGAACATTTGCATAATTAGGATTTTTTGCAGACTTCGTTAAGGTTCCCTTTACTTTGCTTTCTTATCGAACGATAATTTAAATTAGGCTAAAAAATCATTTCTAGTGTTATCTGATGAATGTGAAATATATTGGCATCTCGTCGTTCCTCGTCATTGTTACTATTATTTTTTTTCTTTTTCGTAGGGGATTTGTGAATCTGAACGAAAAGTGTGTGTGTGTGTGTGTGTGTGTGCATGTGTGTGTGTGTGTGTGTGTGTGTGTGTGTGAGAGAGAGAGAGAGAGAGAGAGAGAGAGAGAGAGAGAGAGAGATGATGATTTTTTCAGTGGTATTATATTAACTAATTACGTAATATTACTGATGAATCTGTAAATGTGTGAAGAACAAATTACATCGTCAAGAATAGAGCACATCCTAAAATGAAATTCGTTAAGCGTAAAACAGATTACTATAAGTCTCAACGATGAAGTAAAGCCTGAGTATGTAGAGAGCTGAGTAAATAAGTAAATACTCAAAACTTTGATGCATTTAATAAGTTTGAAGATCCATTTCCGGTACTATTTTTTTTTCTCTCAAGTAATCAATCAGAAAATGTTCGTATGGTATTAATTTTATTTATGAAAATAACCAGTGGTCGTGTACACGAAAAAAATTACTTCATTATTAAGTAATATAGTATATAATTACATTTAGTTTGCTAATAATTTTTTTTAAAGTGAAGACTAAGCCTTTAATCAAGTTTTATGAATATAAAAAAAATAAAATCCCCCATTGTTTAACAGGAAAGCTTACTTGTAATTGGAAGTAAAAACGAAATGCTCCATTCACTTGTGGAAATAAAACGATAGAGATAATTACTGAAGTGTTTATGGTTCCTAAAGTAGTTAAAATTCACTGGCAGCATAAGACCACTTTATGAAAGTCTATTTTGGCATTTCGTCAGTACTATGACTACAGTTTTTTTCTTTTTAACGTACATCTATGCTCTGAACTCATGCTGCATTACTGCATAGGATTTCGTTCAAAATTCATCAACTGGTACCCTAGCATGCTCAATATTTATCTGTATTTCTATGCGAAAACACGATTATTGCATACATTAAGGTCATAATGTGTCTCATAAGGATGAAATCTGTCATATATTTCAAAACAGTAAGAAAATGTCACATGTAGCCAAATTTCTGAAAAAAACACTTACGAAACATTTTCAAAACATTCGTTCACACAGCGCTGAGGCATTTGACCAAAACAAAGTCGTCATAAAACCTCAGTTAAAATGTTAAATAAAAAAACGAAAAAATTGGCATAACATTAATATTGCTTACAAAGCAAGCATAAAATCTGAAATAGTCATATTTGATTGCTTTTACACCTCAACGCTGATGCCAATTTCTGGCCAGAAAGCAAATGAGGTAACTACATATCTTGCACCTGAAGTTAATTTATGAAAGAATAAATTATACCCCCAAAACGAGCAGAAGGACTTTTAAGAAAATGACATTTTAAGACAGTTGAAAAACAAGCGTTCCATACTCCTTGATATTAATACTTATGATGTTTTCATTAATAGCCATCTTCTCCGTATAATCAAAATCATCATCATCTTTTATTCCTCAAAAAAACAGGTAATCTCTACAAATAACTTTATTAGCAACAGAAATTACATCTCGTAAGGCTTAGTTCTATTCTTTTAGACCTATAAATAATTTACAACATTCAATTAGCTTGAACACTTGCTGTAATTCATATTCCTATTTTGAAAATGTTATGATGACTGTTGAGCTTATTAGTTCTACTGATATAATGCTGCAGAGGTAGTTACATTGACCAACCCGAGGAGCATGTTAAGTGCACTGTCATTGAGGGCACCACTAACGTTTTTACGCCGTACTTTGAATTAAGCAATGTGGAAAAAACTCAGTTCAAACCACATATTTACATAACCTTAAGGAAAATAATCCTATCTATAAATTCAGAAACTATTCGACACTTATGACATTAGAAGTGAAAAAAAAAATGTTTAACACTACTTGGCAACGTCACATTGAGTCTGAGAATCTGGACGATACAAAAAGAATCATGTCGCATGAGATTTGAGCATCACTGTACGTTCAGGGTTACACAAATGTAGGAACATCACATCGTTACAAGATAACTTTCATGAACTCACGTTCTTTTATTCCATAACATTAGTGTTCTTTTTATTTCTATAATTTTTTTATTCGCAATTTTCGTTTACAAGGAATAATGGAATAATATATAAATTTGGTAAATTTCAATGAAATTCAGATGACATAAAGGAAACTACATGATCCAATCACTTTATACGCTCAAGTTAAGGAGAGAAAAGAAAATCAAGAATGACAGAAGCTGGCAACAAGAAATGAGAGAGAGAGAGAGAGAGAGAGAGAGAGAGAGAGAGAGAGAGAGAGAGAGAGAGAGAGAGAGAGAAATTCAACTTGGGTGCGAAGGTTTTTCGCCTGTAGGACTTCACGTCAGTGTAATGTTCGAAAACTTTACACAGCACATGAATATTCAAACAACTGCTCCCACGAGGCTTCTAACCTCTGGTGGAGCCGTGTTGTCTTTCCACTCAATAAGAATATTTCGTTCTTTTTTCCTCAAACTTTTACCCTTATGCGCTGCGTTAATTTATGCACGCTTTTAGAAGGGAAGAGAAAGAACAACTTGCACCTTAGGAGCAACAAGTGGGATCGACCCAGATGATTCTACGCGAATTCATCTTCAACAATTCACCAACACCAGTTCGTCTACAAATACAATTCATCTGCAACATTTTACCTACATTTACATTTCTACTACTCCTATTCATCTACCGATATAATACAAAACAGTGTTCCTAGAAACCACACGATAAACAAAATCTTGAAGAGAGAGATATTTAATATTAGTATTAAACAACCTATTGAAACTGAACTTCCATACTGTTAGACAGTACGGAAATTCAGTTTTTTTGTTACTTCAAAGTTTATCTTTACTGCATCTAGATTATCTTTACTATTATTGTTTTTGAAAACTAACTCCATACAATGACCTCTCCTCAGTTATCAAATCGGAATATAGGAAAGAGAAAGTTGTGGATACGTATTATATAAAAACAGAGAGAAATGGATCCACAATGTATTGGAAGTGTGAGCAATATCACAAAATCAACTGCCGTGCTCGTCTGACAGTGGACTATGAAGTTGTTAATGTTATGCATGGACATGATCGTGCAATAGATGCCGCGGAGATTGGAGCAACAAAAACCTTTCGTCAAATGGCTAAATATACACATCTAATGTTCTAGAAGATTGCAGTGTTGCTGCTGCACCTAAACTCCAAAAGATGCAGAGTTTGAAAAGGAAAATACGTTCTGCAGGGCAAAGAAGTAATATGTCTCCTAGTTTAACAAGAAACTGTAGAGAATTAAGTTTTCTTGGTGAATTTACAAAATCTCTTAAGGGAGATTATTTTTTGCTCTACGATTCTGGTCAGTGTGATAAGTGAATGGTGACTTTTGCTACTGGATATAACCTTCAGTTATTAGCCCGAAGCAACTTTTGCCTTGCTGATTGCACCATCATCTATAATGATAGACTTTAAACCAGCTATACAGATTGTAATGTATTCCCTAAAGTGAAATGCAGGGTTACTTCTTTCATTTTTTTCTAAAATTGTTTCTCTCAAGTCAAAGGAACAGATTGCAAAATTTATACGAAACAAGTGCGGATTTCATTTTGCGCCTTCGAATGTTTCCGGCTATTAATAGCATTTGTTCCTGTTGGAAACGCAATAGAGACCTTTGCATTGTTGTGTAAGAACAATACTGTCCGTCCTGAACATCAAGACGTTTTGGACTGATTCGAAGATACTTGGATCAGGCGCCCTAGTAGAAGGAATGCCACGGCCACCTTTTTCCTCACGAGTTAAAGAAAATATATGATGTGGATCTACACGATTTGCCAAGAACAACCAAAGCAGTGGAGGGATGGTACAGACCTTTCCAGAGCCAAATCACAGGTTACCATCCAAATATTTGGAATTTCATTGAATGTTTGAAGAAAAATAAAATTCCAATGAAGCTCAGATTGAATGATGTCTTTCAGGAAGAACCCCGGCTTCAAGAAAACGCTACCGTGGTACCTTGCAATGCATCAAAAGACCCGTGGAAAATTTTGTTATCGATAATATCTAGAATCATATATATCCGTGGAATCGCTCGAAACCTTTCTTTAAAGATTTTCTATGGAATTTATGTGAGATTAAGGTTTAATTCTAATGAACAAATTTTTCTTTGTTGAATTTGATCCATTGCATTACATGAATGTATTCTTTAAGGAATAAAAAAAAATATTAACTACTTTGAAAAATCTAATTATCCTAGGGAATCTTTGAACCAAATATTTAATATAGAAAATAAGAACCAGCTAAAAACTAAGCAAAATCTCAACAAAACTTTAATGTCTGAATAAAGATTTTTTAAAAACTTATAACTAAACTTGATGAAAATGAAGATATTTTATGGGAATAAACAAACATTGAGCAAAATTGAACCAGAACTTAGCAGAACATGAAGAAGCGTAATAAAACCCAAAAGGTAATAACAAATATAACCCAAATAAAAATGATTTTACTTATAAATGAATTACATCTGTAGATAAGCTGTGTTAGTTGAATTGCATTTGCAGACGAATTATTGTTATAGATAAATTTCAAGTCCCGTGGCGGAATCCTTGCGGCTGTGCTCTGTGATTGTCTGTGCATCTTTGCTAACGGAACCGCCGTGTGTGAGTAGGTCTTAATTGTAGGCGAATTATTGTAAACGAATGCAACGGACACCGATCCAGGTATAGCAGTTATAACCACATCTTTATATTCTAGAGACAGTTTGCCAAAAAGATAACCAGTCAAAGATTAAGCATTTCATTGATAAATGTCTATAAAAGCTTTTGCCTTAGATTTCTTTGTATATTTGCATATCATCACCATAAGTCACGCATATATATTGAATGAAAAAAATTATTACCAAAAGTTACATGCTACTGCAGTTTCTTTTTTATCCATATGTATATGACTTACGAGTTAATTATTTACAGACATGCATTAAGATTATCTTAAATTTTAAATGCATTTGTTGAAATAGAAATGAAAAAAAAAAGATAATTATTGCTACAGCTATGTCAATTCTTTAACAATTCTGTGTTCTTAGATAATGATACTTTGGCAAATGCTCCATATTTTCCTTTTCATTTTAATGATACAAGACTTCCCCGACAAATAGGAAATGTCTTTTGTCATCTCCATAATTTATTTTGCCTCTACAAAACATGTTGTCAGTGCAAGGAACTAGCTTATGCAAAATATAATCATAATTTCTCCCTGTACTAAATGACTCGTCATTGTTAGAATAAAGAGGTTTGGTGATATGC
The DNA here is from genome assembly GCF_015104395.2 of Macrobrachium nipponense. Classification (NCBI taxonomy): domain Eukaryota; kingdom Metazoa; phylum Arthropoda; class Malacostraca; order Decapoda; family Palaemonidae; genus Macrobrachium; species Macrobrachium nipponense. The sequence continues at coordinate 67,252,362 of NC_087219.1, forward strand.
ATACCTGATTTTGCATTTGTTTGAGATATATTAATGAAATTTTTTATTTTTCAAACGGTAGTATGTCTTTCCTTTTTTTATAAAGTTAAAACTGATATGTTTTCTATTAAACTTCAGTAAGTTATGTAATAAACACAAAACATAATTTTGTGGAATTTTTTTTTCGTTTTCCAGACTGCTATTTTTTTTCTTTTTTCTTATAAGTTTACACTATTATGACCTACATCGTTCTGTCAATATATGGAGCAACAGCGGTATTCAAAAACATATCGAAATAATTTAGGATATGTTATTTTATTTGAACATGATAAACCGATCAAAAAACTGTTTTTTTATGAAGAACTAGAACCTTGTCAGCTAAAGTCTCCAAATTATCGTTTTATAACACGTCCATGATATAATTAATTACTAATTTTCGCTTCAGCAGTTTCTAAGGTAAATGTTTCTTGTCCTTCATCTCCAAAAGTATGTATAAATTAACGTAGTAGGCACCAAATTTTTCTACTTCAATTAGGAATCGAGCTCAGTTTACTTATTCTTGGAAATTAAAAGCAAGTTCATTTTTCAGCAATAAACAAAGCTATATTTCAACATAAACTAAGAAAACATTATCTTTATACTCTCTTGGAGTAGGAGTACAACACCACTTCACTCTTCGATGTCTCATACAATATGTCTAAACATTTATTCGCTGTGTACAATGCCCCAATATGACACACCTATAACACTACAGGTCAATAAAACCTTCGCAAGAATGTTGGATTCTATTTCTCTCTCTTACATGTCAGACAGTATATTTCTCACTCAGTGTGTGAATGTTTTCAATCTTCCATCTATCAGATATCTCCCCTGAAAAATTTTCTTATACTACCTGTGGACAGTATTTTTTTTTTTTTAATGTTATGTCCTTAAATTTGTCAAATTACAAACAAAGGAAAACATAAAGGCTCATGACGCAACTGAACACTAAGAGACTACAAAGTTATTGGTAAAAAAAGATGTCACTATTAAAATATCTTTATTTGACAGTTGTTTGTATCGAAAAAAACAAATAAATAAATAAATATAATACTGGTAAGATCTTAACATTTTCTTTAAATAACCACGTTCCATTACGAATTTTCTGACATATAGTAAAACACTGATAAATATTGAATAAGTACGTTGTCAAACTTTTAGATTTTTATTTATTTAAACGTATCTAAAGGATACTTTGTTTTTAAAGGAAACTTGAATTCCTCACAAAAACCAGATAAATAATTTTGATATTAAATTGCCTTCACTATCGTTGAGAATTATTATGGGGTTTTTGTATTATGGTTATTATTATTCTAGAAATATAATGTAACATGAGAAGAGCTGTATTTCCTTATCAGGAGCTATTTATTCCTAAAATGAAATATACCCTGGAAGGCTGCGTATAAGTATATATCTTCTCCAAACAAGATTAAGAATTTCCACAATAACTCACCTACTTACGTGATACTTGAGAAAAGAATTTTCCAGTATCTAATGAAAGCCACTGAAGCATCATTCCTAAAATAGAAGTATAGATTTTTTTTTTTTTTTTAATTTGCTTAATCTTTAGTAGTCTCCTTTTCTTACTTTCTAATTCATATTCCTTTATTAGTGTCATTCCCAGATGGTACAGCCACAGATAGAAAAGCCTAGATGCCGCATCGGCCGCTAGCTGAATAGGCTGGCGCACGTCATCAGGCCCGCCATCTTGGCGCGGTAATTCAAACAATGAAGCAGGCTGCAGTATATGACGTTTTTTCGCCACTATTCGCTTAATATTGCACGGATTTTCTTGTCTGATGGCTCGTTACAAAGCTTACATAATTCCCTACAAGGATCTAATAAAATAAAGTTGTTCCTTATTGTTTGAAAGTTAACTTACAATGACTTTGTTTTAGCAGGTAGGGGGAAGGGGACTAGTTGTACACAAATGTTAATATTTACCCATAACTATTGCTGTAAACAATAATTTGAAATGCTGTGATAAGACAGCCTACGAAAAAAATGGTTAAAACAATATTGTTTAAGGGCCATTAGGTCAAGAGGGTAAATCGTGTATGTTGGACACTAATTTGATGTTTCTAGATTTCTTACACTGCATTATAGCTATGTAATATTAAAGTGTTAATCTGGTCCTTGTAATAAGAACTAAATGGCCAAGCAAGACACATAATGAGTTTTTGTTGATGTTTTGATATAGCCTGCTAATTTCATATCAATCCATATAGATTATCATTGCAATGTAGTATCATTAAACTGTTGGAAACAGCAATGAAAATTTTTTTTTTTTTAAACTGCTGGGAATATTTATAAATAAATGCACAGATGTACAATAAATGTTATATATACATTCATTGTAAGAACAAATATCATGAAAATAAATCATTGTGCAATACATTTTGAGAGTTGTTACTTCAAAGTATAGGCTTAATG
>NC_087219.1:67259812-67269812 GCF_015104395.2 Macrobrachium nipponense
TTTTGACCGCTATCATCTATCAAACAATGAATTGGGGAAATCTGTCCAGAGGGATACAGGGTAATCCCAGGCGCTATTCCCAAGGTAGTATTCCAGCGTTCCGGTACACAAAACTCAACGCAGGTGGCAGGTAAATGAGAGCAGAAAACAACAACCGAGTCATTTCATCAAAAGGATTCCGGCATCTCAAAATACTACCTGCGTCGACCGTCACCTGCTACATGCGCAATGCATATACGATTGTCACCGACCTAATGTCCATAGTCTATATACATACATACATATATATATATATATATATATATATATATATATATATATATATAATATATATATATATATATATATATATATAGATATATATATATATCTATATATATATATATATGTGTGTGTGTGTGTGTGTGTGTGTATGTGTGCCTACGCGCGCGCGCAATTTTGTGTGTGTGTTTGTGCGTGCGTGTTTGGGTATATAATTTACTTTTTGTGTGTGTTTTTTTTTTTTTTTTGTTACTGTTCCAGTAAGAAATTAAACTCAGTTTCTTCCACTTGTGATAAAAGTGATTAGCAACAAGGCAGGAACGTTGGGGCCGGGTGTTATTGGTAAGGATTCCTTTAGGCTATGAATAATCCCGGCTGGAGCGAGTACTTATACGGACCCATGCAGCGCGCATACCTTTTGTGTGGGACCAGGACTAATCGCTTCATGCCCTAGGGGTTGTTTCTCTTTTTCTCATTCGGAATACGGAGACAAGGTATGAAAGTCGAATAGGAAATAGATGAATATAAAAACTTTGGGGAAATTTCTGACGACAGACAATTGTTAGGATGTTCTAGTAGTCCTTTTTTGCAATAACCTTTACTGCTTAGGCCAAAAATAATAAAAGAATTCACCACTTGTAGACAGCAAACGTATAATCTGCTAGAATAATTTTCACAGGTGATGGAGAGGTTCTGGGGGAACAATTATTATGTCTCCTTTTATTCATTTAACATGGTCCCATTTAAATGATTTACCTTTTTATATAGCACAAAAAGATATTCTAATTTTTCTTAGTGTTCATTTATTATTTGGCAGCAGCTTCTCTCTCTCCTCTCTCTCTCTCTCTCTCTCTCTCTCTCTCTCTCTCTCTCTCTCTCACAAACACTTTCCCGGTAAGTAACACGGTATTCTCTCTTCTTCTCTCTCTCTCTCTCTCTCTCTCTCTTACTCTCTCTCTCTCATAAACCACTTTCCCGGTAAGTAACACAGTATTCTCAGTATCTCTCTCTCTCTCTCTCTCTCTCTCTCTCTCACATAAACACTTTCCCGGTAAGAAACGGTATTCTCATTATCATGGAAGTGTCGGAGATAGTTATTTTTTCTAAATAGTAGTCTTAGAATAATGGTGTAACAAATAATGTAAATATCTGAGAAGAATTCCTACATACATCTAAAAAAAATGTAATCTTGAATAGATAAAATTCCTATTTATTTCCAAGAATGTATAATAAGTTATTAGAAGTTATTCTATATCGTTGAAATATAAAGCATGATTGACATAAAGTACTAAATATATTCGTAAATCTCCCATAGTCAAGAGTTTTATAAGTCTAAGTGTACGTCTGAATGGTAAAATCGAGACAAGACAAATTCCATGCTAGTCTTATATAAGAGCTCCCAAAGCGTTCATAAATCATAATTTCTAAAACTACGTATGGTATTTCTTGTCGACTGGTTACTTTTTTATTGCTATGAATATCATTCAGAAATGGGGTTAATATATAAGTCAGTGATGTCCTCAAAATTTATTTACAACCATTATTGTAATTGCGCCTATTGGAGTTATTGTTGAACAATTAGAGGGTGTGTATCTTGGCAAATCCTCTCTCATCTCATCTCATCTCGTCTCGGTCTCTCAAAAATAATAAATCTCAATTTTGTAAGCGGACACATAAAAAATGATCAATCAGTTTTCATGATTAGTTTTCTGGCGGATATGCAAATAACTATTAACACTAATATTCAACTGTGCTGTAGATGTGTTTCGGGGATTCAAAATGAATAAAAAGAAAAAAAAATGTGTGTCGTCCGCAATTAGTGAAGTACTCATACCTCTGGCAACATTAACCCCCGATATATAGTACATATGATATGTTTATTTATTTGTGATGTTACATAATTACATATTATATATATTACGGATGACTACTATCAAAATATTATCATAAAACTAAAACAGGTTAATTTGTAGGAAAACAACAAAGAAACGAGCTGTTACAATGATTGTTTACGTTTTCGTGCGTCTGGTAGCATACTACAGGTGACTCCCGTCAGAAAAACTCCGGGTTCTGGGGACCTGTGAGATCTCATCCCAGGCGTAATCAAAGGGCTAGAGATAGGTCACTTTTGCCACTAGACGAGGTCTCTTGATACCCCCTAAATTTTCCAAAGCCAGGTCTAGAGGTCAGAATTCACTGAGGAGCATCCCGTTCAAAAAATTGGAAGAACCCCCACCCCCCCAGGCTCAAAGGAGCAGGCAGAGATGCAAAGGCTAGATAACACAGAAATCCTAGTTATTCTAGGGCCTACTGTAGTTTATTTTAGGCTCAACCCTACAGTTTTATGACTTAAACTTGTAGGCCTGTGCCAAAAATTATATTGGGGGACTTTTTAACAGAGCACTTTGAGAGACAAAGATTTTACTTAAGTTGCACAGATCCATAGCTGTAGGCCTACTTTAGTAATCTGTCTTATCACAGCATTTCAAATTATTGTTTACAGTAGTAGTTATGGGTAAATATTAACATTTGTGTACAACTAGCCCCCCTTCCCCCTACCTGCTAAAACAAAGTCATTGCAAGTTAACTTTCAAACAATAAGGAACAACTTTATTTTATTAGACCCTTGTAGGGAATTATGTAAGTTTTGCAACGAACCATCAGACAAGAAAATCCGTGCAATATTAAGGGAATAGTGGCGAAAAAACGTCATATACTGCAGCCTGCTGCATTGTTTGAATTACCGCGCCAAGATGGCGGACTTGATGACGTATGTCCGGCCAGCCGATGCAGCATCTAGGCTTTTATATCTATGGGTACAGCAACTATCAAGGTTAACCATACCTTGGTAGAATCATATTAAAAAGCATTGCATCAGTTGCTTTAATGCTTCAGACACTAGGTATATTGGAAGTATTCAGCAAGTGGTATCTGGCAACTATTCACCTGGCCATACAGGTGCATGATGTGCTATGGTGACAGACTAAGTTTCTGTTAGAGCAAGATTGTTTTCCTTCACATCACTGGTTTACTCTAAAACAACAAAACAAGTCACTTGCTAATATCTATTATGTCTCCTGTGGACATAAAGAAGGATCACCAAGTGGGTGAAAAATATTTAAGCCCTATGAGGTTGGCATTAATATGTATGTGAAGGCCAATGCCATGAAAAGAATAAGATACAAGTTAACTTCAATTTTTGAAGGTCCTTCCAACTAATAGGACTGTTAATAGCAAACTGGTTGAAGGTTGAAAGTTTATCTAATACTAATGACACAGGGACTTTACATGTCTCATAGATCTGTGCTTAGTCAACAATGGTTAAGGTATACTAACAAATTTAACATAGGCTATATATCACTTGTTAATATATATTATATTATCATCACTGTTTATTAGTGATGCTTAGCCTGCTAGTTATGAGAATGCATTTTGAGAGCACAGTTACAAAGAATTTTTTGTTTACAAGTTCTGCAACGGAGACTACTTTGTCTTTTGAATCATATTTATGTTCCACATGGTTGCCATTCCTTGGGAAAGTTCATCTACACTTTGACAAGGTACAATAATTGAACAATTTCTAGACTTCTACCTATATTCTTAGAATTTAATTATGAAAGTGACACTGGATGCCATATTCTTGATGGAAGACAATATTTTGAGGATACATGGCAACTTAATGCATGTCAAGGCAGTTTTGGAGACACTGAAAGTAAAACATTTTGCAGAGAATAAAAATGTCCCGGTAATGACTATATATAACATGACAGTCTTTGTACTGTAACAATCAAAATAAGTTAATTAACCTTAACATGAAAGTAGCTGACCTTGTGCAGTGGTCTATCTCAAAAGATGTAGTAGAAAGGAGGAATTCACTTTGTTTGTTACTCTTGGTGGTTTGGGTTTAGTAGGCTCATTGGTAGGATTGAGTCCTGGAATGGCTAAATCAGTGTAGTTAAAATCTCAAAAAAGCAGAGTTAGATAAACATGAAACATGAACACATAACGTATAATTGTATCTCAGTTATCTAGTTCTCAAGGAGTCTACACTGTTGTCTTTGGCAATGTTAAAGGTAACTTAAATTGTGTACTGTCCTTAAGTTTAAAAATTTTTCAATAGACATTTACCTTCCAAGATGTTATAGACAGTCATACACTAAAACTATTCATGAATGGAATGTTCATCTGGGATGTGGACTATAGTGTGAAGCGAATTGATGATTTTGAAAAGAACACATTCCGTTACAGTCTAAAGAAAACATCTATCATGGTATATTTGAACATTTTTGAGTTTGGCATGTTCTGTCTGTTGGGCAATGTAAGCATGGTACATATTGGGTTGTTGAGAGCAGTTTGTGATTTTACATCATCTGCATAGCATTCTTACGGTACAGGCACCAAAACCCATAGCTTAAAATACTTGTTGAATGTCAGCTGAACTTTCTACTGTGTTGCTACATAGAGGAACCTATATATGGAATATTACAGTTCTACAAACTGCCTTACATCACTGCCTGTGTTCATGATGGTTCTCAGGACTTTGACTTCATTGGGAATACTTTCTGGTGTTGTATAGGTATGGAATAACAATGCATGGAATGGAAGAGTTCCTGGTAGTAATAGCATACCAGCTTGCACCGATGGAAGGTCTGACTTTGCTACAGGGAGGTGCTCATATAATTAGGCTGATATTGAAAAATTCACCTTATGCACATGTGGTAAAACCTATCTTAGAGAGGTGAAGGAAGAAATGAGAAGGCTTGGGCAAGTGTACTTTTGAATGGGTTACAATGTTGGTACAATGAATATTGTTTCCATTATTTACCTATATTGAGTAACATATGTCTACATGGTTAGGCACATGGCTGGTCACAGTATTCCAAGATTCTTTTGCTTACCACTATATATATCCTAAGGATTTTCTTAGTCAGTATAGTATATTACACTTTACCTTCATACATTAAACCACTGTATAATAGTACCGATTATCTACAACTACCAGACTCATGACTGAGAAGTTTGAGTGGCATAGCATCAGAAGGGACTCCCGGGATTGGGCCAGGAACTACATCGTGAGCCAGAGCAGCAGAACAGGAAGGCACACCGAATCAAGGATAGGCTCCTTCCCTCAGTCCAGGCAAAGATTCAGACGCATTCGTGTTGACATCGTCAGGCCCCTCCCCCCATCCGACGGGGCCAGATACCTCCTGACAGTGATCAACTGGTACACCAGGTGGCCTGAGGCCACTCCGATGTCAGAAGCCACTGCAGGCACCTGTGTCGAAGCCCTCCTGTCCAGCTGGATCAGCCGCTTAGGAGTGCCAGACGACATCACGACAGACTGGGGACCTGCCTTCACCTCAGAACTCTGGATCTCCCTGGCATGCCTGATGGGGACCATGCACCACGCCACCATGTACTACAACTCCGCAGCCACCGGCAAGATGGAGAGAATCCACCGCTTCCTTAAGGCCTCCCTGATGGCACGCTGCGTAGGCCCCAACTGGAAGGCACAACTACCGTGGGTCCTCCGGCAGAGGACGTGTACAACGAGGCCCTGACAGTGCCAGGGAAATTCTTCCCCTACGGCATCAATGACCCCAACATTACCATGGCAAGACTCCTGGCAGCTGCCCAGAAGTTCATTCCCTGCCAGGAGACCTATACCAACAGGAGGAAGCAGTTCCGCACGAGCGCCTTGGACTCCTACAAATTCGTCTTCACTATAAATGACGCAACTCACGTCAAGTTGTCCATCGGGAGGAGAAGGCATTCCTCGTTTCGATTGGTGGCCGAGAGGGGTCTCAATTGACCGCCTCAAACCCGCTATCATTCCTGATGAAGATGACCCGCAGAAGGCCCTCACAGAACTCCACCTTGGAACTCAGTGCCGCCAGAGCCCTCCAGCGCCCATAGACGTCGCGAGGGCTACCCAAGGAAATGAGTCGAACCTAACAGGTCCACCACCAGGGGTGGCGTCCTGCTTCCTGACTCACCAGACGACGAGTACCCGGAAGACATTCCTCGACAAATGTCATCACAGACCCGTGGACTCCTCCAGCACCCTGTAAGATTCCTCTGACCATCATTGTCTTAGGGGGAGTATTTGTAGGACAACATTTGCACCGAATGTCCGCCCTTCCTCATAAATACCTTTTTATCTCTGTATATGTCCTTTTCTTATTAAATGCTAAAATGTAGAGCGATTCGCGGCCTTTCCTCCAATGTACACATCAATTTAATAAGTTACCTCTACACCAAAATATATGTGAATTTTCGGCTGTGAAGAAAGACAACCACTGCGGGGGCTTCGTCCCTTTTTGTTTATGTTTGTTTGTGCATGCATGATGGACACTACTTTCCATCCGCAGGCTGCCTTATGTACAACATCTCTACAGAATAAAGTTAGTTAGAGCTCTCTCATTGTCTGACTCAGTCATCAGACCCCAATCCCCCCACCTCCCAGCCTACTGCATGCTCACGCCTGATGGTCACTGACCTTGGGAGTTTTCCCACAGTAAGGGATAAGGAAGCTTAAACTAGAATGGAAAGGGTAGGGTGAACTGGGTAGTCTAATTGTGTCCGAACTGGGTAAAACTGAGCAATAATAAAGGGACCCATGGAACTATATAATTTTGTCTTTATTGGCGCCTGAATTTTTATATAATTCTCCGTAGCAAATTTTATTTACATTGTCCAGAATGACTATTATCATTTTTCTATTCACAGTCTCCCTGCTGGTTATTATTATTTTCAGTCTGATCAACTGCTTGATGTTTTGTTTGTTGCCCTATTATATACAAAATCTGCTTGACTGAGAGATATTTCAAAATCCACGACAAAATGCAATTAATGGGTTGACTGTTTTGTTTTGATAATCCTGGAGGCCGACAGTTTCGCCCTCGTGACAAATAGTTTCGCCGTATCCTTTTTTTTTTTGTACAGACGTACTGCATTTCAGCTGTTGGGTGTGATTGTATTTAATTGTCTGTAAGACCATATTTAAGCCCACGTGACCAATAAATCCGCAGCATTATTATATGTGCATTTTATTTGTCGTATTTGTATACGCACATCTCGCTGCCACCTGTCGGCTGGCCTTTATAATTTTTCAGTCCTTGACTGCTTTATATATTGATACGCCCACTGGGTGAATATTTTGCCACATTACTATATGCGTACCCATTACAAGTCTATGGGCTAATTGTCCATGCGGCCACTATTTCATGCCCTTTGCGGTGAATATTGGTGACATTTTATACACGTTGGCGCTGAGTAATTCCGCTTTATTTCACTATGCAGAAAATTTGTTCTCATTTCTTCTTCATGGAAATTAATTGGGTTATTCCATCCAAGAGACAACATTTCTATGGCTTAGCGCCTGAGTTACTCATTAGGAATTCCCCGTTTGTGCCCTTACATTCCCCACTCCTCCAAAATGGCAAACCATCCTGCCTTAGCCGTGGATAGGTTTCGCTATATTGGTGCCCCGTTAACCCTTAAACGCCGGAGCGGTAAATAAAAAAATGACTCCCGTGTGCCGGAGGGGTTTGAGAGTGAGCGCGTAAGCGGAAAAAATATTTTTTTCAAAAAATCACAGCGCGCTTAGTTTTCCAGATTAAGAGTTCATTTTTGGCTCCTTTTTTTGTCATTGCTTGATGTTTAGTATGCAACCATCAAAAATGAAAAAAATTATCATTATCATATATAAATAATGCAATATATGATAGCGCAAAAACGAAATTTCATATATAATTGTATTCAATCGCGCTGTGCACCAAACGGTTAGAGGTAACAAGTTACTTTTTTTTCGTTGTAATGTGCACTAAATTGCCATCATTTTGATATATAACACATTGTAAAACGATATAAGCAACACAGAGAAAATATTATCACAAAATGATGCATGAATTCGTAGCGCGCGGATGTAAAAAAATTATTTTTTAAAAAATTCACCATAAATCGAAATATTGTTATAGAGACTTGCAATTTGTTTCAAAATGAAGGAAGATGATTGAATATTATGATACTGTAAGAGTTTTAGCTTACAAATGCAGTTTTTGACCATTTCGAACGAGTTAAAGTTGACCGAATGTCGAATTTTTGTAAAAAAAAAATATTTATATGCAAATATAAAAATAATTGAGAAAAATGCTACAACCTTCCAATTAATTTTTTTTTATATGTGCATGTTTTTTTGCGCACATTTTCGTATATAAAACTTTAAAAAAAAAGCGTAATATGAAAACTCAAATATTAGGAGAATGTGACCTACGCGTTTTCCGAGATTTTCGGCCGAGAATCGGCCCGCGGACGGAATAAATATATTTTTTTCAAATATTTCACCATAAATCGAGATATTGTTCTAGAGACTTGCAATATGTTTTAATTGAAGATAAATGATTGTTATATTTTACTATACTGTAAGATTTTTATGTTACAAATGCGTTTTTTTATTTTTTCGGTTGAGTCAAAGTTTGGGGGGAACCGATCGTAGTTTTTTTCGTACTTATCGTACAATTTATATGCAAATATTTCAAAAAAATGAGAAATGCTACAACCTTCCAATATTTTTTGTTATATTGTTGGCATGTTTTTGCGCACATTTCCATATATAAAACCTCTAAAAAAAGCGTAATATGAAAAGGCACAAATATTAGGAGAATGTGACCTACGCGTTTCTGAGATTTTCGGCCGAGATCGGCGCACAGGACGGAATAAAAATATTTTTTTCAAATATTCACCATAAATCGAGATATTATTCTAGAGACTTGCAAATATGTTTTAAATGAAGATAAATAAATTTATTTTATATTACTAGACTGTAAGATTTTTTATGTTATATATGCTTTTTTTTTATTTTTTTTTTTCGGTTGAGTCAAAGTTGACCGATCGTAGTTTTTTTTCGTACTTATCGTACTTTATATGCAAATATTTTCAAAAATGAGAAATGCTACAACCTTCCAATATTTTTTTTGTTATATTGTGCATGTTGTTTTGCGCACATTTCCATATATAAACCTTTAAAAAAAAGCGTAATATTAAAAGGCTCAAATATTTAGGAGAATGTGACCTGAGCGTTTAGGAGATTTTCGGCCGAGAATCGGCGAAGAGCGGAGGGGCAAAAAAAAAAAAAAAAAAATATTTTTTTTCAAAAAATTCACCATAAATCGAGATACTGTTCTTAGAGACTTGCAATTTGTTTTAAAATGAAGATAGAAGATTGAATATTACTAGACTGTAAGAGTTTTTTTTATGTTATAAATGCGTTTTTTTTGAACCTTTTTTCGGGTTGGAGTCCAAAGTTGACCGATCGGAGGGGTAGTTTTTTTTGCGGGGGGTGACTTTATCGGTACTTTATTATGCAAATAAATTCCAGAAAATGATAAACTGCTACAACCTTTTGTTCCAATATTTTTTGTTATTTATTGTTACAATATTTTTTGCGCACAACTTTCCCCATAATATAAACCTTTAAAAAAAGCGGTAATATGAAAAAGGCCTCAAATATTTAGGAGAATGTTGACCCTACGCGTTTTCTGAGATTTTTGGGCCGAAGAATCGGGCGGCACCGGAACGGAATAAAAAATATTTTTTTCAAATAGTTCCCAGCCATAAATCGAGATATTATTCTAGAGACTTGTCAATATGTTTTTAAATTGAAGAGAAATGATTTGATTATTACTAGACTGTAAGATTTTTATGTTATTATTATGCGTTTTTTTATTTTTATTTTTTT
>NC_087219.1:67273320-67285820 GCF_015104395.2 Macrobrachium nipponense
GTTAATCCGTTAAGCAATAGGGACATATCACATGGGGGAGTGGGCATCTTTGTAGGTACTTCCTACGCCTAGTCTGAAGACCCATTTTACCTTTTACTTTTTACTGGCCATATGTCTATTTCCAGAATGACCTGCCAACAGGGGGGGGTGGGGAAACTCCCCCTAACGAAAATCGTATGCGTTCTGATTTGTCCTCAGTCCGTCTCAGCCTCTCATCACTTAGACACATCCGGCCTTGCCTTCTATATAGGCCTAACAAAGGCGCTGGCTGGCGCCGCCCAAAACTCTGACAAAGCTGACCCCATATTCTCATCATGCTACACTCCATAAGGCACTCCAGGTATGTCTGACTCACATTCATGTAGCCAGTTCTTTTTTCTGTGTCAAAGAAACTCTCACACATTTTCAAATCAATTTTCTAACTTGTGAAACGAACCTCCTTTTAATTCTACCTAGCGATCGCATTCTTCCTTTGTGACTTGTCCAATATCAACGAAGATCTTCCCTGAGCTATTCAATTTAAGTACTTGATTTCTCTACTTTTTATTAGTATTGTGTGTAATTAAGGATAAATTCCATCCATAGTGCAGTAGTCATAAATATTGTGAGAGGAGTCAGATTTCCAGCTGATGGCTCTGTGCATTTCTGCCTCCTTCCAAGCACTTAATTACCTTAGAAGATATCAAGTTTGGAAACAAGCCTTGTATAGATTGTGAATTCGGCTATTCTCTCATATTATTTCGAGTAATTTTGCACAGTACACTGTGACCTCTCAACGTGGCCTATCTGACGTTCAGTTGTCTCGGGCTGTTCAATGTATTTTTTTCTTGTAATTAAACAGAATTAAGACCTAACTGGCTGAGTTTCCATGGCGACCTTAAAGCATGTAACAGTTCTTTAACTCAAGGTAAGTCACAAGCGTTCCATTATTACTCCCTATCCTTATATGTGTGGGTTGTGTTGGACCTTTTACAGCAACGCTCAATAATTAATTCACAAGACGACATCGTCAAAAACACTGATATAATCGGAATAGCCCCTGATCAGTGATGCCTACCCCTCCTAAATAAGACACAGGAACCCTTCCTGCTACCTACCTGTGTAAGGAAGGCCCAACAACCCCCTCCAGAGGATAACACCAGCACCCAGGACGGGACCAACATTGAAGAAGATGGTAGTAATACCAAGAGTGACGTCACCATAGTCGTATCTAATGAAAACCTGGGTCCCGGTGACGCCACACACTCAGGGCCCTTTCACACTATGCGAGTCTTGTCGGACCAAGATACGATTGCAGTGCCGGATCTAAATTTCGCAAATCGTACATTTGTCCGACTGCCGTACAAAGTGATCCAATTTTTGACAAGCGCTTGCAGTCTGCTCTCAGCCTGTAGTGGTGACTAGATGGACAGGAGGAGAAAATTATCGTCTTTATTTATTACATATGAGAAAAAAAAAGAGAAAACCTAGAATTCACTGGGTACACCCTTTGAATACACAAAGGCACTTGTATGGCGCATTTGCCACAATTTTAGAGTAGCTGAAGAGAGATAATGATAAATTTTTCAATTACTTCAGAATGTCTAAAACAACCTTTGAGGAACTCTTGTCACGTCTACATGACCAGTTGCTAAAAGAAATACGATATTCAGAGATGATATTTCGTCAGCACAACAACTGGCAGTTACCATCAAGTAAGAGGAAATAATATGGACCTTTCCTTGTAAATTTGCTTTCCATATAGAAATTAAAAAGGAGAAATGAAAACTAGTGTTAGCTGGAACATCTCTATTTATCAAAAGTATAAACTGATATATCTATACAAAAAACTAAAATCTTTTACTTTGATATAAAAAATTCATATCTCTCTCTGTTTCATTAAGTAATGTAAATAAAACGAAAGTGTTAACTATAAAAACTTCTCAAAAAATCATATATATCGAAATCAAAAGCTTTGAGTCCTCTTATATATCAATAATCTGCCGATAACCTAATAATTTCAGTATCAAAACGTATATGTAACCTTAATGAAAAAAAACAGCAAATCATTTAGTAAATCATTTCTCAGTAGTCTATACTTAAGCCATCCATACCTGTAGTTCTTTCTTATTTACGAATAACACTATTGTTATTATTATTATTGTATGGTGTTTTTTCGTTGCATGGAACCAGTGGTTATTCAGCAACGGGAATAACACTATTTATATCCCTCAAATGTTTTAAATACCCAATGCACTCGATCACCAGAAGCAGTGGAAGTCTACTGCTGTCGCACGTATATGCAGGAAAAAATCGCATAGTGTGAAGACACGTATTGAAGGCAATGGCCAACTGCAATCGCGTCTGGGTGCAGCACCGGACATGGCCAGTGGGGCCTGTCGGCTGTAATGCGATGCCGGACCGGCAAATTTGCCGGACCGACATAGTGTGAAAAGGTACATTAGAAATAATAGTCGACTGCTAGTCGCATGTAGGTCCGACATCGTGTCGCATTTACGTACGACATAGTGTGAAAGGGCCTGAGATGGCCGACCCATGGCTGCCAGCCAATGAAAAGTCGAATATCCCCTGGGTCCTGCAGGAGTATCTGTGATTGCCCACATGACCATGATATAAAGCGAAGGACTGACGTGATAACTTCTAATACTGCTAGGTCCTTATTGTCATTATTATGGCCAATATATTTATAGTCTGTTTTACTTTACCTTCGTTTTATGTCTGTGAAACTTATATTTTTTTTTTTATAAAGAACACTGACAGTGGGAAATTAAAAAGAAGCCCGAGTTGACATAAAGGAAACTATACTATTCAATCACTCTGTTTGTGATTACTATGGAGAATATTTGTATTTTGATTTTGGGTGTTGTGTGTGCTTGTGAGTGTGTGTGTGTGTGTGTGTGTGTGTGTGTGAGAGAGAGAGAGAGAGAGAGAGAGAGAGAGAGAGAGAGAGAGAGAGAGAGAGAGAGAGGTTGTAGCTGACGAACGCTTGTTAAATATCCAGGTGGATTACATTAAAGAGAGATAATTGAGAGAAGGTTTGGCACTGGCAAACAAGAGAGAGAGAGAGAGAGAGAGAGAGAGAGAGAGAGAGAGAGAGAGAGAGAGAGAGATAGAGAGAGAGAGAGAGAAGAATTCTTGCGAGCGAAGGTTTTATTTCTCTGGCAGGACTTCACATCATTGTAATATTTGGAAACTTGACTTATTAAATATGCAATGTATAAGGTGGTTTGTTTACACTTGGTTGATGTACTATGAGAAAAATGGAATATAATGATAATATTGATTGGTGTGATGGACATGACTAAGTAGAACAATATGGATGGTCATTATAATGAAGTTTGGCAACAAATCATTCTGCTTCAAACTGAATTCAAACTCAGATAACATATACGGGGATCTCGTACGAAAATGATTTTAGGGGGAAGAAAATAAAATCGCAAAATAAGTAAATAAATAAATATTGAAAGTGTAAGCTGAAAAAAAACCAAAGGTATGAAATTCTCATGGAGTAGGAAGACAATACCACTTTACTTTTCGATGTCTAGTAGAAGCAGCAGATATCTGAATATTTATGTGCTGTGTAAAATGTCCAAATATAACACTGACATGCAGTCCTACTGGCCAATAAAGCCTTCGCACGAACGTTTGGATTCTATTTTTCTCTCTGACAAGTGTGACACTCCACATCTCACTCAATTTCCCTTTTTTCTATTAATATTTCTGGGTGCTTGTCGATCCTCCGCCATGTATCCCTCCTGATACTGTTCCTATATATTTTCTGTACAATTATTCTCCTATATAATATTTGTATGTTTCTTGTTACTGCAAACAAAATCACACAGGAACACAACGAACCTGAACCAAAACAGAATAAAACGTTATTGGTAATATCGATAATGATACCATTAAACTCGCTGTATTGGCAGTTGTTTGTACAAAGAGAACAGTATTATAAAAATGTATATTACACTTTGCTTCCCCCTGTTCCATTTTCAATATTCTGTTATATTCGCAGTGCCGGGGTTAAAGCAAAATTACCAAATCCAAAATTCTGAATTTCCAAAATTATTCCTTGTGCTCAATCTACGCTTTTCCTGACTAATGGCTTGCATTCTGTAAACAGAAAATGAGAATGAAACCCTTATTAGAACAACCAGAATTACTTTCGAAAGATAAGGAATGAATATAACACGTAATCTGTTCACAAACTAATATAGTTTCTAAAGGGAGCAATCAGAAGATATACATTTACAGTAGCTCGGCCTGGCTCCGTGGCACTTACAACTTTAACTCTACTGTTCACAATATCAATGCAAAGTGCTACGAAATTGGAAGCAAAACACGTATCATACGCTGGCATTCAGGGATATGGGATCCCGAGATTTAGCACTGGCAGTGAGGTAAGAGTCACTGTTGATGTAAATGGGCAGGCAGGCAGTTTAAACGAATCTGCAATATTTTCGACAATAAAATACGTGTATTAATGAGAGTTCCATTACACAGCGAATGTAAGATTTCTTAGGATATCAACTCCTCTATATTATGTGAGGAGCATTAAGCATAACTTGATTTAAAGTAGCAAAGTATGATCACTGATATTACTATTTCACACTAAATCGCTCACTGGGGTGTCATAAGGAGACAGGAATTCTAGGAATGAGAATTTGCAGGAGAAAACACAGCTAAAAATAGGAAAGAGTACTAGGAACAGGGGGTGAAGGGCTGACGGAACAAATGTTTTCTTACAGTTACCTATAGTTTGTGGCGTGACGGGTGTAGCTGTACCAGGGCACTGGGCGAAGGACGTGGATCACTTGCAGAGCATCAACTGAAGTTGAAAAAGACAATACTTTCATTAATGAAGAACCAAGTAGGTGGGCAGTTGGCAGGAGGAATCATAGGCAGAGTCCTGATGCACAGTCCATGGTTACTTGAAAATAATAGCTATTTCAGCTTCAAGACGTTTGTCAAGAAGAGCATCAGGCTGGATTGTTAGGCACGGGACAGCTTCTAGGTTGGTGTACTGCAACAGGGTGATAAGTCCTCTATTACTGGCCAGGGAAAAATACGATTTGATAGGCATGGCCAGGCTGTGGATATACCCAATTTGGATAAACAATTAAGTAAAAGAAAGTCATTTGACAAGGTAGTTACTTATAATATATCAAATTGTTATGAAGGGAGCTATTTGCCTTGCCTCTTCATAGCACAATGAAAAGCTCAGAAAAGTTTGAGAAAAAGGCTTCTTAGACATGTCTCATGGCCACAAGGTTCATTGCTTAATTGTGAGTCTTCTGAAACTTCTGGTTAAAGCAGGTGTGGGTGACTCTGAAGCCAGTCCTGCAGTCGGGGTCCCCTGGAGAAAGCTTTTCCCTCTAATTAGGTACAGCATAAGGGGAACTGTGTAATTATGCAAGATGGCTGTGTTACTTCTTCTATGGGCTTTTAGGGCATGTGCTGATGGTTTCCAGGACCATGTAGTCAAATCGGGCAGGATGAGTAGCTCTGCCCTAGCTTGTAAATAGCCTGGTTTCGAGGGTTGTAAAGGGAACAGGCCATTTCCGCTATTGGGCAGTGCATAGGGTTCCATTATTATCGACATGCAATCTGTTCCATTGAAAAACAAAGAAGGTGATATATCAGGAGGTGAAAATCTTAGACATTGTTCCTGTTCTTCCCCAACAGACCCTGGGTGTACTTGCTATAGCGATGCGTTCCCCTGGGCTGAGCAGTGGTACTGGAGATAAGGAGGGCTTCGACACTCTATCTGCTACACAGGGTAATGAGCTTGCTCCCCTGGGCAGGTCCATGTATGATAGGGTGGTGCCTGCAGAGACCAGACTTGGGCTTCTGCATGCTTGGCATATGCCCATTGGACCTCTATATTCAGGCTGGGGAGCACCTGGAAAGAGTAACAACACCCAGCGTCTCTGGCATTCGTGGGTTCCCCTTCAGGCTCAATTTAAACCTATGGAGTGCCCCACCAGTCAGAATTACAGGAGTCATAGCTCTGGTAAAGGTTACCTTGCTCCATCAGGTCCAGAACTCTCTGGTTGTCTTCTGGCTCATTGAGTAGCCGGCAGTATACGATATCCTTGGGTATGGGTACATAACTGGGAGTAGATGGTAGTTTCTATTAACCTTACCCTTAATGGATGGACATGGTCACATGAGTAGAAATAACAGGTTTTGGGTGGTGGACAGAATGACTCATTGCAAGTAAAAATAAGATGATCCATCATTTTGGGAGAATCAGGCAGGAAAGATGGGACATTACTTCTTCAACTCATAGATTCATTAAAGGGAACTTTTAGACTGGATAAAATCCACTGGGTGGCTCATTAAAGAGTTAGTTGAGATCTTAGCTTTTGGGGAGGATGTTGTGCCTGTCTGTCTCACAAGACGTCTTTTTGTAAATTTGCTCATAAATATGCCAACTGGCTGCTGTTAGTTTTAGTTCTTATCTTTTATGATAGTATGTCAGTTATGAATGTAATTTTGGAAATAAAAATACAAAGAAATATTACAAAAACATGTATAAATCAAAATAGTTATTGCATTTTCGTTCTCAGTAAATTTCCTGAAATATTTCACAACAAATATACCTAGAATTAGTTACTAATATTACTTCTTATCTGTTTTGATATTGTGTGAGCTAAAATTATAATTTTACAAGATAAAATAAATTTATTTATTAGAAAAATCATGTGTAACTTCATAACATTCATGATTGTCTTGTAAAAGAACCACCCAAAGGGGTTGTCAATAGTAATTTTCAACTTCTCATGGAGGTAGGGAAAATAATAAAAGAAAAAATGATTACTCCATGTGCACTTGCATATCTTCCTCTTTCAATTGAGGTGTTTTTGTTTTAAACTTGCTGACTTCAAAGTTTTCCCAGCATTGGGTGCTGCATATTGATTTATTACCCCATCCAATAAGGGATAATGGGCTCTAAGGAATCTAATTCACTCTGGTCCATGAGGGCAGTGATCATACATGCTCATGGTTCAAGTCCAGGAGTGAGAAGTTGTCTGTACTTTTAGCACAGACTTTCAAGGATGCTCATAGATAGACGGGTTTAGCTGGCTGTTCTGGAAAGTAGAACATCTTGGCAGAGAGCTACTTGCAGTCGAATTTAGTAGGGTAGAGGCAGTTGAGGCAGGTCCTAGGCATTGATAGCTCAAAGGAGGTGAGCTAGATGGTGTGAGCCCTGGGAAGACTACTGTGAGGTAGTCAGGAAGCTCATTATCTGTGTGAGATTGCAGACTAGATTCAGGTGGGTCCAGGTCATCATCCTCATAATCAGATAGAGGGGCATTGAAAGTTATGGGTAGGAAGTTCACCACTCCTGTAGTGCATGTCCGAAAACTGTAGCCTATGTAGAATTTCAGGCATATAGATGGCAGCCAGGTTGTCCAGCCATCCATACCAGCATAGATCACAAGTATGTTTCTAATGGAGACAGTTGTAGCGAAAATACTGTCCTTCCAGATAAGGTAGAGTTGAGCAAAAAGGTACGCTATAGTCCAGAGAGTCGTCCTAGCATTTGGCAGGCTTGGCGAGCTTATTTGAACTGGTTCAATGAGAACAGCTGCCCATCCAACCAACCATGGCCAGGGAGAGCTGATCTTCAAGGGTTCTCATACCTCTCTCCATCTTGGTGCAGAAATCCAACTACTCTTTGTAGGTAGCCTTAGCGAGCAGACTAAGGATAGTTCCTTGGGAGGGCACCTCTTTGGGGCGCTATGAAGTACAGCACTCTTGAAGTACTAGGACCAAATTAGGCACTTCTGAGCACTCAACATGTACATCAGGGGAGTGTCAGCAATGGTGGTACTCTTAAGCTGAAGCTCACAGGTTTGGTCTGTCAAATCTACAGGCTGGGCACTGAATAGTGCATTGCTCTTGGCACAAGAATGTCCAGGTGAGGCACTCACTAGCAGCTCAGGTGAGCACAGAGGAGTACCAGCAATGGCGGCACCTTTAATACAGGCAAGAAACTGGCACTCTCACTAGTTTGTAAGTGACAAGGCTTGAGGTGGCAGTCAAAAGCACACGATTGTGTCAGCGGCGGTAACACCCATGAGCAGCAATCAAAATGATACTTCCTGAGATACTGGCACTTTCATCAGTCAGTCAAGTGGTACAGCTTCCAAGTGACACCATGAAAGTATGTCTGTGTGTCAGCGGTAGTGACACTCACGAGAGAGGAACAAGAAGATGGTTCTTGAAATAGGGGCACTCTCACCAGTCAGTCAAGTACAAAGGCTTCCAAGAGGCACTATAAAAGTGTGTCGTTGTGTCAGCGGCAGTGGCACTTGCATGCAGGGAGTAAGAAGACGCTTCTTTAGTTACTGGCACTAACACAAGTCAATCAAGCACTAATGCTTCCAGTTGGAACTGTAAAAGTGCATAGCAATGCAAGGGGTGGGTCCGTTCAACACAAAGTTGTGCTGCAAAGGACTTCCAATATGGGAATGAACAGTGTTCTCAAACACCTAGCAGTTAGACACACAGGTCTCTCACTGTCTCGAGGTATGCTGCTAAGAATAGTAACATGTGTCCCAAATTCCAAAATGGAATCAAATGTCTTGTCTGATCTTGAAAATAGGTTTGTGCTGGGATCATAGTAAAACAGAAGTTTGTATAGACATATGGTAAATATACGTATAAACTATATCAACACAGAGCTTGTTTTCTCAAAGTAGGAAAGGTGGTAGCTTCCTTAATTCAGGAATACTGAATTAATGAAGCTACCACCTTTCCTACTGAATTTGACCATATCAAATAGGAGCATTATAGGAGAAAAGATACCTTTCGCTGAACAGTTAAGATTATGAATTTGTCACAACACTAGGACAAGATGAGGAAACTGACAATAAATGAGTCTACACAGTGTTGCTTGAGCAATAAAACAGCCGAGCTTAAGTTCTCATACACTGCAAGATTTAATTGTATCTTTATAAATTCATGAGAATTTACATTAGACAAGATTTGTGTATGTGAATTCTAAATACTTAAACTGTGACTTTGTAAAATATGTGTTGTTTTATATATCAAGTGTTATAACAGCACATTCAAACAGAGAATAAAGATTTCAAAATAAGTGAGTTGAATACTTTCACTGTAATACTACGAGGCGATGTTGGTGCAAGATTCGAGTGGGGTGGTTTCCAGAAACAACTTACAATGGGATTATCATATTTTAACAGGGAAATACACATCTTCCAACAAAATGAATATTCTCATTATAACATATGACTTAGCTAGCACTCACTAACACATGTGAGACATACAGTCTCGTAATGACCTATTAGAGCTTCACGCAATTACACTTGTTAGTGGCAAATGGAAGCACAGTTTCAATGGCAGGTAGGAGTGCAAAGTATCGTTGCGTGCTTCATTTAAACACTCGCTATTACGCTCGAATGACACTTGACACTTTGAAATAATGTAACACTAAAAGAAAGTGTAACACAGAGTTAAATCTTACTTACCATTGTGTGTTATAGTCAACAGATGCCACAATAGGATGCCATAAAATGCAACAAATTCTCACTTTTAGCAAGTTGGAACTAATCTGCTAATCAACTGAATAATTCAACGTAGTTCTAGCAATTGCAAATTTTCTTATGCTTGCATCAAGTTCTAAGATCCTAGGTCAAGGTGGCCACTGTCCTAATTGCAGTACCTGGGTTAAAGTAAAATTACCAAATCCAAAATTCTGAATTTTTAAAATAATTCCTTGTGCACAATCTATGCTTTTCCTAACTAATGGCATGCAGTCTATGCACAAAAAAAAATCGAATAAAGCCTCTACTAGAACAACCAAAATTACTTTCCAAAAATAAGGAATAATTATAACACATAATCTATTCAGAACTCTTCTATTCATAATATCAATATTGGCAGGCAAAACACTCATCACATAGTTGCATGAAAGTACAGGTGGAGAACTTAAAATTATTAATATAAAATAGTACTGTGCAATGAAGCCCTGTAAGTGAGTGCCACTGTTGATCTATAAAGGCAGGCACACTTAGGGTATTCTACACAAGTCTGCAAAGTATTCAGCAATGAAATACTGGTATGGGTAAGTACATTTATACAGTGAATGTAACATTTGTTAGGATATCAACTCTTCGATATTACATGAAGTATGTTGAGCATAACTTGATTTAAGTTAGCAATATATGATCACTGATATCAATATTTCACACTAAATCACTCATTGGGGTGTCATTTACAGGAGAAACACAGCTGAAAATAGGAATGAGTGCTAGGAGCAGGGGTGAAGGGCTGACAGAAGAAATGTATACTTTCAGTTACCTTTAGTTCCTGGCATGAAGGGTGTAGAGCTGTACCAAGGCATCAGCCAAAGGACATGAATCACTTGCTGGGTTTCAATGGAGGTTGAAAAAGACAATGCTTTACCCAATCAAGAACCACGCAGGTGAGCAGCTGTCAGGAGGACTCATACAGAGAGTCATGATGCACAGTCCATGGTTACATGAAAATACCAGCCATTTCCCCTTCAAGATGTTTGTTAAGGAGAGCGTCAGGATTAGTCATTAGGCATGAGACTGCTTCTGGGTTGGCATACTGCAGCAGGGTGATAGGCCTTCCATTACCGTCTAGAGCAAACTCTGATTTGACAGGTATGGTCAGGCCAGATACATACCCAAGTTGGATAACTGGAATCTCCTGTCCAAAGTGGATATTATTGTTCTCAAAACAAGACCATGTTCCTTGAGGGGGCGATTCATCTTGGATCTTTCATCTCTGCAGCTATCTTTTACAGGAGTCTGAAAGAAACATTGAAAGCCGGAAGTAAAGTGCTAAATATGTGGGTTGAGAGAGACTAGGGTCATGCAGGTGTGAGGGTCTGATGACTATGGTGAATGATTAGGTCAGGTAAAAGGGGCAAGTCAGGTATAAGATTGGAGTTAAGCCAAGGAGACCTCCTATGATGTATGAATTTCTGCTCTCTGTTTAATGGCTTGTACTAAAATAGTTTGTTTGGTGTAGGAATACAATGGAAAAAATCTGCTAATTCAAAACACTCTCAAGGGGCCCTTAAGCTGATCACAAGGATGTGAGATTCTTGACTGGGTCCTCAAGTTAAGTTTATCTTAGTTTAACTAGACCCCTGAGGTAATTAACAGCTCTCCTAGGGATTAACAGAAGGATTAGATTTTTTTCTTTTTGGAGTGGCTAGTAACCAATTGGGCCCTTAGCAACAGGACATACAGCTCATTGTGGGATCCGAACCACATTTTATCGAGAAATGAATTTCTAATCACCAGAAATAAATTCCTCTGATTTTGCACTACCACCTGCCAGGAGCCAACTCGGCCTACCAGATTAGTAGTTTGGATCTTAACATGAAAGTTTCTTACTCTACTTCTTGCTTTTCCTCTTCGCAGTTTGAATTTTACGTTAGTAAATCGAAGTTATTCCTTCAAGCGTTTCCATTTAGCTGAAGAAAAGAAAAGAAAAAAAAAAGATCCAGAGTGGATACTCATAATAACTCTGATATATATAAAAAAGAATAAATAAATATTGAATAAATACACTGGCAAACTGTTGTGGTTGGCTTTGTTTACAGTTTAAGCGACCATAGTGGTTATATTCTTTTGAGGAAAAGTTTTATTCCTTTTAATTAGCAACCAACAAGATTTAGATGCCAACGTTCCCATTTTGGGAACACTCATAAGAATCGTCCTAGAATGCTACTGAAACAAAATAATTAGCACCTTACCCCTTTATATGGACTCCTCTGAGTGTATAGATGGTAAGGCAGGTCTTGTATAGCTTAAATGATACGACACTTGATAAATATATTGAAAAGAAAAATGAGAAAATCTGTTGAAAATGTTCCTTCGTTAAATCATTTTTCTTTTTGGTTTAAAACAACATAATAATATGTATTTTTTTGTTTATTTTATGCGCAGGTAATTATTTTATTGTATTATTATCATATAATAAATCTTATTTTTTTGTCTAAATCAATGGAATATGAAGTTTATGATCTGGGAACGTTGGCATGTAACTGTTGTTTTTCCCTCTACAGGGCTCACTTGTTGATACTTGCACTGCCACTACTCATAGCAAACAACACCAAACAAGTTTGTACTTGCATTTTGTGAAGACAGTTACACAGTATATAACCTGTTTTAAGCTTCGTTATTTTCATTTGAGTTCTCACCACCATCTGCTGCACACCTGCAAAGATGGATCCCTCTTGTTTCTATCGGCATGTACCATATAATTTTTTTATTTCAATATATATAATACTTAGATGCGTGTGTATAATGTGTATACAGTATACTATATATATATATATATATATATATATATATATTATATATATATATATATATATATATATATATATATATATATATATATAATGTACGTGTATCCATGTATACATGTCTGTTTACAAAGAGAAGGATTTGTGATTTTTCAGAATTTACAAATTGAAGGAAACATAA
>NC_087219.1:67295820-67315820 GCF_015104395.2 Macrobrachium nipponense
ATCCATCTGAGTGAAAAATCTCTTTGTATTAATTGGGACGATGCCTATGTAATTGCAAGATCTAATGATTATGTTTCAAGAAATTTACTGGAATCGGCAATTATACAAATCACTAATAAAAACAACCTAAATCTTAGTGTGGGATTGTACCATTTGGACCCATATGTTTGTAAACTGTTTATGAAGGGCCTTAAAATAAATGGACTACTAATTAATTAGTCCCACATGTATATAGTCATTATTTCTCTCTCTCTCTCTCTCTCTCTCTCTCTCTCTCTCTCTCTCTCTTGCTTGATATATTTATATCCTTTTTTCGTCTTTTCAATAATTTTTGGGGAACATTTTTGTAAATTTCATGGTAATATGTTGTATATGCATCCATGTTTTTTTTCAAAATGTATTTTTTTCTGAATGAATCATCTGTTGACCACACGTTTTGCTTCTCCAAGGAGTGGCTGCCTAAAAATTGCTAATCTTGCCCTCAGGCATTTCCTCGTTTCTGTAGAGTGAAATCGACCTTATTGCTAATCTTGTAATGTCAATTTGGATATTAAGCCTACTTTTACTATTTTTTTCCTTTGTATGTTTAGTTATGCCTTAGTAAAGGGTCGTGCTAGACCGAAAGTTCTCGGCTATCTCGCTTTTCAATTTTACTTCGTGACAAAAACTCATATATATATATATATATATATATATATATATATATATATATATATATATATATATATACTATATATATATATATATATATATATATATATATATATATATATATATATATATATATATATATATATATATATATATATATATATATATATATATATATATATATATATATATATATATATATATATATATATATATATATGTGTGTTAAGCACTAATAGGGACATTATCACAAGGGGGAGTGGGCATCTTTGTAGGTACTTGCTATGCCTAGTCTGAAGACCCATTTTACCTTTTTCTTTTTACTGGCCACATGTCTATTTCAAGAATTACCTGCCAACACTTGGGGGGGGGGGGTGGGGGTGGGGGGGGGAAACTACCCCTAACAGAAATCGTATGCGTCCTGATTCATCCTCAGTACGTCGCAGCCTCTCATCACGGAGACACATCCGGCCTTGCCTTCTATATAGGCCTAACAAAGGCGCTGGCTGGCGCCGCCCAAAACTCTGACAAAGCTGACCCCATATTCTCATCATGCTACACTCCATAAGGCACTCCAGGTATGTCTGACTCACATTCATATAGCCAGTTCTTTTTTCTGAGTCAAAGAAACTCTCACACATTTTCAAATTCATTTTCTAACTTGTGAAACGAACCTCTTTTTCATTCTACCTAGCAATCGCATTCTTCCTTTGTGACTTGTCTAAGATCAACGAAGATCTTCCCTGAGCTATTCTATTTAGGTACTTGATTTCTCCACTTTTTATTAGTATTGTGTGTAATTAAGGATAAATTCCATCCATAGTGCAGTAGTCGTAAATGCTGTGAGAGAAGTCTGTTTTATGTTTTATATAACCTGGAATCCATTTCCAGATTTCCAGCTGATGGCTCCGTGCATCTCTGCCTCCTTGCCAGCACTTAATTACCTTAGAAGATATCAAGTTTGGAAACAAACCTTGTATAGATTGTGAATTCAGCTATTCTCTCATATTATTTCGAGTAATTTGCCACAGTACACTGTGCCCTCTCCATGTGGCCTATCTGACGTTCAGTTGTCTCAGGCTGTTCAATGTATTTTTTTCTTGTAAATAAACAGAATTAAGACCTAGCTGGCTGAGTTTCCATGGAGACCTTAAAGCATGTAACAGTTTTCTAACTCAAGGTAAGTCACAAGCGCTCCATTCTTACTCCCTATCCTTATGCGTGTGGGTTGTGTTGGACCTTTTACAGCAACACTCAATAATTAATTCACCAGAGGACATCATCAAAAACACAGATATAATCAGAATAGCCCCTGATCAGTGATGCCTACCCCTCCTAAATAAGACACAGGAACCCTTCCTGCTACCTACCTGTGTAAGGAAGGCCCAGCTACCCCCTTCAGAGGATAACACCAGCACCCAAGACAGGACCAATATTGAAGAAGATGGTAGTAATACCAAGAGTGACATCACCATAGTCGTATCTAATGAAAACCTGGCTCCGGGTGACGCCACACACCTGAGATGGTCGACCCTGGCTCCCAGCCAATGAAAAGTCAAATATACCCTAGGTCCTGAAGGAGCATCTGTGATTGCCCACATGACCATGATATAAAGTGAAGGACTCGCCACCAGGATTTAGTCGTCCAGCAATCACGCTGTCATAATGCCCTAGCAGATCTGTGCGAAACGTTGTGTCAAGAGAGAGAGAGAGAGAGAGAGAGAGAGAGAGAGAGAGAGAGAGAGAGAGAGAGAACAACTCATAATAGTAGCAGTCACAAATATAATTCAAATTGACACTATCGGATTTGACGATCCCTTTTGGCACGTTGCTTGCCAATTTTAACAAAACTGAGAAATCCTTGATAAGGAGACTAGAGGAAAACTATACAAAATTAATGGAGATTAGGCGGCAATCCTTTTTTAATACTACATATATATATATATATATATATATATATATATATATATATATATATATATATATATATATATCATATATATATATATATATATATATTATATATATATATATATATATATATAGATATATATATATATATATATATATATATATATATATATATATATATATATATATATATATATATATATATATATATATATATATATATATATATATATATATATATATATATATATGTATATATATATATATATATATATATATATATATATATATATATATATATTATATATATATATATATATATATATATTATATATATATATATATATATATATATATATATATATATATATACATATATATACTATATATATATACTATATATATATATATATATATCTATATATATATATATATATATCTATATATATATATATATATATATATATATATATATATATATACATATATATATACTTTTGGAAAAAGTAGCACTACGATAAAATTGATCATGAATACAATTTTCTTCATCAAAATTTTAGAAAAAAAAACAAAAACACGATTTTTGTTATGGGAACAAGTAATATAAAAATAGGAGCTTGGGAATAGGCATTACAGAGAAAGAGTGATGGGTTGGAAGAGGGGAGGGTTATGAGCATGATTAAAAATTGTTGTTGCCATTGTTAGGGATATTTCTTGTTTTGGCGTTATAAGATGTGGGGTATCTGCAAGATGAGAGTGATCTCTACGTTTCCGGTTGGTTTTTCCAATAAAATGTAAACAGATTCTGCTTGAATTAGTCGATGGTGAATATGCTCCATGTAGAGGATGTATGTATCCTCCACTAATTTCTGTATCGTGGGTTTGCAGTTGTGCTGGTTAACGTAGTGCTGTGAATGACTCCATCAAGACGGTGGCATGTAGGCATCTTTTTAGGATTGGCGCTATACGAGAAAAAGACGATCACCTACGTAATCGAGAACGGTATAAACAGTCCTCTGCGATCTCATAGAATTCATGAGGATATGGCAGGTAAGAGCCATAGGATACATCGGAGGGGAAAGGATACCATTGTCGGTAGCTGAAGATTTGACCAAATGAAAGAAAATATCAGGTCAACCCAGAGGTCTTGAGGTCGACTCCGAAAACGAGGGAAAGCCGATGTAGAAGGTGATTGATATTTCAATCGAATTGTCCGAACAAACTGAAAAAAAATTCATTTTGCGACGATACAATAAAAATCGAGAAGATATTGAGAGAGGTTACTCCGCACCCTCGCCCATCTCCACCCCCCCCCCCCCCCCACACCAACCCACTAAAAAAAAAAAAAAAAATGGATATTGGAGTATGTCATTTAATTTTATGAGTTATGTTAACCTTCACGTAAAACATCGTAGAATGTGAGGAATACAAGGCTAGCTAGGTGTAAAATCGTTCATAAAAAAAAACCGAGACTAAAAATTATATATTAACCATATATAACAAATGGCATAAAACAATTACTAATGAATAATGAATATAAGTAAAATGTACAGAAAGTTGCGTGGATTCCAGTAGCCTCTTCAAAACTAGCCACTTATTTTCAAAACATGGGTTTCAAGCCAGTTCCTAACTTTCCCGATTAAATGGTCGTGGAAGAGATTTAATCTCTTCAATATATGCATTACAAGTCAATGTCTAAAACGTACTATTTTTCAGTTAATTGCATCGAGACTCATGGATCGGGAAGAGAATAATAATGATACCTTACTTCATAATTTGAGTTTCTTTTCTGCTGTCGCGATAACTTCTAATACTGCTAGGTCCTTATTGTCATTATTATTATAGCCAATATATTTATAGTCTGTTTTACTTTACCTTCGTTTTATGTCTGTGAAACTTATATTTTTTTATAAAGAACATTGACAGTGGGAAATTAAAAAGAAGTCCCAGTTGACATAAAGGAAACTATGCTATTCAATCACTGTTTGTGATTACTATGGAGAATATTTGTATTTTGATTTTATGTGTTGTGTGTGCTTGTGAGAGAGAGAGAGAGAGAGAGAGAGAGAGGTTGTAGCTGACGAACGCTTGATAAATATCCAGGTGGATTAAATTAAAGAGAGATTATTGAGAGAAGGTTTGGCACTGGCAAACAAGAGAGAGAGAGAGAGAGAGAGAGAGAGAGAGAGAGAGAGAGAGAGAGAAAATTCTTGCGAGTGAAGGCTGTATTTCTCTGGCAGGACTTTACATCATTGTAATATTTGGAAACTTGACTTAATGTGCAATGTATAAGGTGGTTTGTTTACACTTGGTCGATGTACTATGAGAAAAATGGAATATAATGATAATATTGAATGGTGTGATGGACATGACTAAGTAAAACAATATGGATGGTCATTATAATGAAGTTATGCAACAAATCATTCAGCTTCAAACTGAATTCAAACCCAGATAACATATACGGGATCTCGTACGAAAATAATTTTAGGGGGAAGAAAATAAAATCGCAAAATAAGTAAATAAATAAATATTGAAAGTGTAAGCTGAAAAAAAACCAAAGGTATGAAATTCTCATGGAGTAGGAAGACAATACCACTTTACTCTTCGATGTCTAGTAGAAGCAGCAGATGTCTGAATATTCATGTGCTGTGTAAAATGTCCAAATATAACACTGACATGCAGTCCTACTGGCCAATAAAACCTTCGCACGAACGTTTGGATTCTATTTTTCTCTCTGACAAGTGTGACACTCCACATCTCACTCAATTTCCCTTTTTTCTATTAATATTTCTGGGTGCTTGTCGATCCTCCCCCATGTATCCCTCCTGATACTGTTCCTATATATTTTCTGGACAATTATTCTCCTATATAATATTTGTATGTTTCTTGTTACTGCAAACAAAATCACACAGGAACACAACAAACCAGAACCAAAACAGAATAAAATGATATTGTTATGATACAATAAAGTTTTATACATACTTACCTGTCAGATATATACATAGCTATTACTCCGTCGTCCGACAGAAATTCGAATTTCGCGGCACACGCGGCAGGTAGGTCAGGTGATATACCCCCCCGCCGCTGGGTGGCGGGAATAGGAACCATACCCGTTTTCTAATTCATATTTTTTCTTCCAGCTGTCTCCTGAGGGGAGGCTGGGTGGGCCATTTAATTGTATATATCTGCCAGGTAAGTATGTATAAAACTTTATTGTATCATAACAATATCATTTTTATACATTCAACTTACCTTTTCGATATATACATAGCTGAATTCCACACCATTGGTGGAGGGTAAAAGACAGCTATTACTGAATAGACAGGTAAACAACATACGTTGTAGGTAATAAATAAATAAAACCTTGGTTCCTATGTGTTTAGACGAAGGGTCGACTTCCTAGCTATTGCTAGTAGTCTGCTTCGTCTCAAGAGCCTCAGCGAGGATGTGACCTATGGCTAAGAGTTCTTGTAGATCTGTCAATGGGGTTCCTTATCCACTTACTTGACAGCAATCTAGTGGTCATTGTCAATGGGGTCTTATCCACTTACATGACAATACACCAATGCCTATTGGCATAATTTAAGGAGCACAACACCGATCCCGATCACCTGCTCCTAACACGAGGGTTTGTGCTTAATTTGAAAAGAGCTATCCCCAAACTCATTTCAAATAACCCCAGAAAATAATACACTTATGTTAAAATTAAAAAAAAAAATTTAATTCACTAGTTAAGGATCAGTGTCGGCTCCCTATTCCAGCAACGCATCCGTGGACACGTATAACAAAGAGAGAAGGATCTCTCATAGGCCCACTTGATCTCCTTCGTGCAAAGAGAAGCCAACACAGAGTTGCATCTCCCGTTATTACAGCTAATATGACTCTCACGACATATTGTTATGGAAAGAACAAGAATTGTTAAAAGCTCGCACTTCAAGCGCTTTTAATTCTTAGCTGTTTGAAGGAAACATCAAGTTACTCAAGAAGTGCTTTAGAGATTCCACTCTTCCAAAGAAGACCAGGGCTTTCTTTGCAACAGATCTCTTCTGGATGAAGCCCAGAGCCTGGCTTGCGCCTGGCTGGCACCTCGCACCTGCCTGGCGTCTCGCGCCTGGCTGGCGCCTCACTCGCGCCTGGCTAGAGCCTGGCGCCTCGCCCCTGACTGGCACCTCACGCCTGGCTGGAGCCTCGTGCCTGGCTGGAGCCTCGGGCCTGCCTGGCGTCTCGCGCCTGCCTGGCGCCTCACGCCTGCCTGGCGCCTCG
The DNA here is from genome assembly GCF_015104395.2 of Macrobrachium nipponense. NCBI lineage: Eukaryota > Metazoa > Arthropoda > Malacostraca > Decapoda > Palaemonidae > Macrobrachium > Macrobrachium nipponense. Next base: position 67,302,646 of record NC_087219.1, read on the forward strand.
CGCCTGCCTGGCGTCTCGCGCCTCGCGTCTGGCTGGTGCTTCGCTTGCCTGGCGCCTCGCGCCTGGCTGGCTACTCGCGCCTGGCTGACTTCTCCCCACTTGCTGGAGATTCGAGCTTGTTAAGAGTCTCGATGAAAACTGGCGATGTCCACCTTGGACACTTTATTTGCATGATTTATTTGCCTCTAGCGCATCGGCGCCAGATTGAAGGCCTACTCCTTCTCCTCATCAGACAATAACAGTGTTTATTTGGACTGTCTTGCTCTGGCGTCTTTACGCCTGTTTGGCAATTATGCCTGATTGGCGCTACATTGTCCGAAAGTCTGATCATCCACAATCGTTTATCAGGAGAAAGGAAAAGGGTGGAAGAAATTCTTTCACTTTGAGCTTATGGCCTCTGCAACAAGGGGAGGTAATTTTAGTCGGCTACATCCAGTAGACGATAGGAAAAGGAAATCTAAATAGTCCGAGAGACCAGTCCTTCCTCCGAGGAGGATCCATCCTTGATACTTCAGTTGCTAACGAGCACTCTTCCTACATGTTGACTAGTTCTCTCGTTGCAAAATCTTCCCTATCCTTGCACGAAGGCAGGGAAAGAGCCTGGAAGTTTAAGGAGACTCTGAGCTGAAATTGGGAGGATTCCCGATTTCTAGCTCTTTAAATATATCTCTTCGAACCTTCTGGGAAGTAGTTTTGAGCCCTCATCGTATTCCAAAGACTGTCAGCAAACGTTTAAACCTTATCTTCTTTTGTAGATAACAACGTAAATACATTGCCTGGACAACGAATCCTTTATCTGAAAGTGTTGATCCAGGAATAAAAGGTTATAGTTCTTTTGCCAAACATACCATGCTGGCAGGAACCCATTGCCGAGTCTTTCTAGAATTTGATTCCAGATTCCAAGCCCAAAATCTCACTCGTCCTTTGGTCGATTAGTACCAAGAGAAACATTGATGAGAGCAGTTCCATCTTGTCAGAACACGGAATCTGAGGCCCAAATAGGATCCCATTGTAACTATAAGGTCTCCAAGTCTTGTCGTAGAGAGGTATTGTATAAGATCCCGAAGATCTTAATGCTCTGCTATCTCCAATTCCCTTTATAGAGACAGAGTATAGCCTTTTACTGCGTTCTTTGATAGCAGATATATACAAAGGTAATTCTTCCCTCTGAAAGGGAAGAAAAAACCGCTATGTGGTTCACAGAGGTATCGGAAGAGGACAGTTTCCTCATTCCCTCAAGCACGATCTGCAGTAATTATATATCTTATCCAAGACTACTGTCATTTACCTTGAGACATCCTCTCATTCATGTCCACTTCTGGTCAGTCTGCACGCAGACAGACTCAGAGTGGAGAGGTTGTTAAGGTCCATTTAAAATAGATGCTGAAAGAATATTCAGACTGTCTTGGAAAAGACTTCCAAAACCTGCTGTGAGAAGAACTTGACCTCTGAGAATCCAACCTCTCTAAGTCTAAAATGAGGCATAACATATATCCTCTCTTTCTTTGACACCCTTTGTCTTACATTCTGTAAAGAGTTTATCTTTTAGGGGAAAAAGACTAAATTTTATTCCCCTTTCTATAACATAAAGATGGTGTATATTGCTACCTCTCTCTTATATTCTTTCTTCCTGTCCTCGTGCCTGGGCAACGAGAGAATGGAAAAATTCTATCATCGTTATTCTGCAAAACAAATTATTATTATCCTATTCTCCTACTAACTGATCCAGGATCGAGGAGAATCATTCAAGATTCCTATCCTAGGACATCAGGCCGTAATGTACGGTTCAGATACTTGAAAGAGCCTCTCACCCAATACTGAGAGCTCCTACGAGTCTTTTCCAGTACCAAAACATTACAAGGTCTCCCTTGTTATATGTTTACATAGGAGTAGGATAATATACCATGCTGTTAATAACAATGAAAGAGGAGAAAGAGGAGCTGCATGGTTCAAGGGACTAGCCGAAACGTGCAAGTTTAAAAAGGGGTTGCCAAGGTCTTATTACTAAAACCTGCACCCAGATTAACTTATGAGTCCGATATATTTTCTATCACTTGTCTCATAAGGTGAGGAAAGCGAGAGACCTCTAAAGATATCAGTTCTCTTCACCATGTAAAGGTCTATAAAGCAGAAGAACCCACTTATCCTGACACGTATTACGTTCTCGCCTGTGCGATATCTAGAATAAATTGTCAGTAGAGGGTTGATCTGGCAAAAAGAGTTTCTCCCAAAACAACTCCTCTTGCCAGGAAAGAAGTCGCTCACGCGACCACTATATTACCTGACATGAGAAGTCTGTTCTTGTTAGAGACTTCCGCAATTTCAGTTAATCCTGACAAGGGCCACGGCCGCCTGTGCGACAACTTGTGTCCCTGTCAGGAAAAAAACTGATCTTGTGTCAGTTCTCAAAGAGGAAACTCTTGGAAAGTCTATCTCCAAATACTGAGAAATTGGAGATCCTGATGTCTGGCGCTGCGCCTGGCTGCCTCGCGCCTGGCTGACGCCTCGCGCCTGGCTGGCGCCTCGCGCCTAGCTGGCGCTCGCGGCCTGGTTGGGCCGCCTATCGCCTGGTTTAAAGCCTGGCTGGAGCCTTTATGCCTATACTTGCAACCTTGGTCAGGAAATCTCGATATCAAAATAAGAAGAGGTGCTGTAAGAATCCTATAATTCTACAGTACTTCCATAGTTGAATGTTTCTTCTCAATTTTCCTCTAATACGAGTATATCGGAAGGGGAATTATTCTTTCCTCGGTTAATTCTTCCGTATCCCCCCCACCCTTTTTTTTCCTGAACGAGAAGGACCACTCCAGTGCGAGGGACTGAGTAACTTCCCAGCTCTATGTAGGAAAGCATAATTTGCTCTAAGGTATCTATTAACTAATTATTTTCTAGTTCGAGCCAGGCATCTGGCTGGCGCTTATGATTCCTTATGGCATGGTTTGAGGAAAAGGAAGCAGTCTACAGGAAGACTGTTCATCTTCTTCTTGCTAAGAGATCTATGAAGAAGACTTCTCGCAGGTTCTCACAAACTCTTTTGCAATAAATGTTAGACATACTGTAACAGTTATTATCGTCGATCGAGGTTCTCACGGACTCGCAAATTCTTGCATTGCTTTTATTTAATAACTCGCTCAAACGAGAAATATTTTGGATGGTGCTCTAGGCTTATTGCCCCAAGCTGGCGCAATTTGCGCCAGGGTTGGCGCAACTTGCGCCAGGTGGCGCAACCTGCGCCAGGGTGGCGCATCTGCGCCAGGCTGGCGCCCTCCTACTAATTATCTTTATGTTATGTGCCAGAACATCTGTGTCTTTATGGTACCCGACATCCTTTCATATGTTAATTCCGTTCGTTATTATGAAAAACTTTTATATACGTAGTATAATCCATTCAGGGAAACCATTTCCCACTAAAAGAATGTTTCCCATCCGACTCATACAACTTCTGCGCAATATCCGATTCTAAATACGGTTGTGTCCTTTCTCGAAAGACTTAACCATACCGTAGTCTTGAAGTGAATCTCTATTACATCTCTCTTCTCACTAAGTATGTATTCTAATAAGCCATGCTTTCGTAAGTATGAGTGCATTAAATAATATCATGTTCTGCTGGCATTAGAATCCTTTAATCATGTTACCTACGGTAAAACAGCATTGAAAGGTTGTAATATCCTTCTTATTGAAAGATTCCTAACAAAAGGCAGACAATATTTTATTTATGATAGCTTCAGTATTCCCTCAATCCGAGGCTAAGACCATGATTGTAGGGAAGAGATACGGTTAGTTATCCCATTCCGCAGGAGAGAGAGCTGTAAACGACCACGCACGACTGAGAACAAGATGGTACGGCAACTGCGTTGGTCTTCAAAGCGAAAGCAGTCTGGCCTTCCCTTTCCAGAGTTGCCAGTTACTCCATTAAATAAAGGAATCTTATAAATTATTATCGAACTTCAGGAAGTTTTTATATAAGCATAATTAAGCTAACGAGACTTCGACAAGTCTAGAAACTAAATAGGTGTCGTCTAAACAATTCTTTTAAACCTATTCCTTCTTAGGAAAGTCCTAGAATGGTACTGGTAATTCATGGAAACCTCTTCTAACACGAAGAAAAATGTTCTATCCTACTCTCAATCCACCAATAAAGATATGCTTCTCCGATCACTTCTCGAAGACACGATAGTATCATATAACTCATACTCTACATTAAGGTAAACCGTATTAATTTAGGAAATTTTGTAAGGATTTCACTTGACCATTATAGCATAAATTTCGGTATGTGTCTATATCCCCCCCCCCCCCCCCCCCCCTGCCTTGCCATACCGTAGTCCTAAGGCGATTTGTCCTAAGCATGGTAGGAGCTAGAAGCTTAAAAGTCATACATATGTGCTTTATCACTCAACGAGATCCATATAATTCATTCGATTGACAAACAATCTAAATCGTTCTCATCATAATAGATTTATATCTAAAAATGCACCGATGGGGAATTTTATGTTGAAATAACAATTTCATACCCCCATGGGATAGCGCTCTCGTCTAGTTGCAAAAAAAAATGTTCGAACAATGACTTTATCTCAAATGTTATCGAATGATCTCTAATATTAGAAGGCGCTAAATCATCGCCTGATTCCGAAAGGTGGATCGATTAATGTCATTCTCATTTTGAATAATTCTACCAGAAGGCATTATACGAGGATCTTCGCCAATTTCATTCATTTGAAGTTCTTCTATCCATCGAGGAACCGTAGGCATAAAAAGGGAGAAACACTGTTTTAGGATGCCTTTCCAATGGCTATCCCTGGCAGTCTGGACTCTCATACAGAACCTGCCGAGGGGACGCCTGACCGGTGGGGATTCTCTGAGACCTCCTTACGGTTTTCGACATTCCTTCTCCTCTGGGCTTGTGAGCTTGGAAGAGGTCTAGACCTGAGAGCGAGACAGAGCCGATCAGACACACCCTCCATTGTAATGGGGGAACACTATATTCACTTCTTACGTTCTAAGAGTTCGCATTTGAACTATATCCAAAGTCTACAATTTGCAAATATGATATTGTAGATTCTGCGGAGTAAGAAGGTGATGAGGATGCAACAACTACTAGTACTGTTACTACTATAATTGCTCGTTAACACAAGAGCTAATAAAGCTTCTAAAGGATAGTTACTTTTCTAACTTCCCCAACTAGGAAGAAAGATATACCTTTCCTCAATCAAACTCTAACACTTATTTGTATTAATGAATAAATATAAGTAATTCCCTTTCATGAAAGTCTAAGTAATTCACTTTCGTGAAAGTGGATGAGTGTCTACCGAAAACTTCGGTAGTTACACGTCACTAATCTTCTAAATTTTCGAAGTTAATTTTATCAAAAATTTCTAAAAGTTAACAAAAGCGTATGCCGAACCAAAGATCCATTACTTCCCTGTAAAAGTTAGCCCAGACGATCGATGGCGATGAAACACGAAAATCCATCAGTAGGAACTGCAAAGGTTGTTTACATTCCAAGCGACAGAAAAAATATGAATTAGAAAACGGGTATGGTTCCTATTCCCGCCACCCAGCGGCGGGGGGGGGGTAGATCACCTGACCTACCTGCCGGGTGTGCCGCGAAATTCGAATTTCTGTCGGACGACGGAGTAATAGCTATGTATATATCTGACAGGTAAGTTGAATGTATAAAAACGTTATTTGTAATATCGATAATGATACCATTAAACTCGCTGTATTGGCAGTTGTTTGTACAAAGAGAACGGTATTCTAAAAAGGTATATTACACTTTGCTTCCCCCTGTTCCATTTTTAATATTCTGTTATATTCGCAGTGCCGGGGTTAAAGCAAAATTACCAAATCCAAAATTCTGAATTTCCAAAATTATTTCTTGTGCTCAATCTACGCTTTTCCTGACTAATGGCTTGCATTCTGTGAACAGAAAATGAGAATGAAACCCGCATTAGAACAACCAGAATTACTTTCGAAAGATAAAGAATGAATATAACACGTAATCTGTTCACAAATTAATATAATTTCTAAAGGGGGCAATCAGAAGATATACAATTACAGGAGCTCTGCCTGGCTCCGTGGCACTTGCAACTTTAACTCTACTGTTCACAATATCAATGCAAAGTGCTACGAAATTGCAAGCAAAACACGTATCATACGCTGGCATTCAGGGATATGGGATCCCGAGATTTAGCACTGGCAGAGTGAGGTAAGAGGCACTGTTGATCTAAATGGGCATGCAGGCAGTCTAAACGAATCTGCAATATTTTCGACAATAAAATATGTGTATTAAAGAGAGTTCCTTTACACAGCAAATGTAAGATTTCTTAGGATATCAACTCCTTTATATTATGCGAAGAGCATTAAGCATAACTTGATTTGAAGTAGCAAAGTATGATCACTGATATTACTATTTCACACTAAATCGCTCACTGGGGTGTCATAAGGAGACGGGAATTCTAGGAATGAGAATTTACAGGAGAAAACACAGCTGAAAACAGGAAGGAGTGCTAGGAACAGGGGGTGAAGGGCTGATGGAACAAATTTTTTCTTTCACTTACCTTTAGTTCGTGGCGTGACGGGTGTAGAGCTGTACCAGGGCACCGGGCGAAGGATGTGGATCACTTGCAGAGCATCAACTCAAGTTGAAAAAGACAATACTTTCATTAATGAAGAACCAAGTAGGTGGGCGGTTGGCAGGAGGAATCATAGGCAGAGTCCTGATGCACAGACCATGGTTACTTGAAAATAATAGCCATTTCAGCTTCAAGACGTTTGTTAAGAAGAGCAGCATGCTGGATTGTTAGGCACGGGACAGCTTCTAGGTTGGCGTACTGCAACAGGGTGATAAGTCATCTGTTACTGGCTAGGTAAAAATACGATTTGATAGGCATGGTCAGGCTGTGGATATACCCAAGTTGGATAAACAATTAAGTAAAAGAAGGTAATTTTACATGGTAGTTACTTATAAGATATCAAATTGTTATGAAGGGAGCTATTTGCCTTGCCTCTTCATAGCACAATGAAAAGCTTGGGAAAGTTTGAGAAAAAAGCTTAATTGTGAGTCTTCTAAAACTTCTCGTTAAAGCAGGTGTGGGTGACTCTGAGCCAGACCTGCAGTCGGGGTACCCTGGAGAAAGATTTTCCTTCTAATTAGGTACAGCCTAAGGGGAACTGTGTAATTATGCAAGATGGCTGTGTTACTTCTTCTATGGGCTTTTAGGGCATGTGCTGGTGGTTTCCAGGACCATGTAGTCAAATCGGGCATGATGAGTAGCTCTGCCCTAGCTTGTATATAGCCTGGGTTCGAGGGTTGTTCAGGGAACAGGCTATTTCTGCTATTGGGCAGTGCATAGGCTCCCATTATTAACGACATGCAATCTGTTCCATTGAAAAACAAACATGGTGATATATCAGGAGGTGAAAATCTTAGACACTGTTCCTGTTCTTCCCCAACAGGCCCTGGTTAGTAGGGTGGTACTTGCTATAGCGATGCGTTCCCCTGGGCCGAGCAGTGATACTGGAGATAAGGAGGGCTTCGACACTATCTGCTCCACAGGGTAATGAGCTTGCTCCCCTGGGCAGGTCCATGTATGATAGGGTGGTGCCTGCAGAGACCAGACTTGGGCTTCTACATGCTTGCCATATGCCCTTTGGACCTCTATATTTAGGCTGGGGAGCACCTGGAAAGAGCAACAGCACCCAGCGTCTCTGGCATTCGTGGGTTCCCCTTCAGGCTCAATTTAAACCTATGGAGTGCCCCACCAGTCAGAATTGCAGGAGTCATAGCTCTGGTAAAGGTTACCCTGCTCCATCGGGTCCAGAACTCCCTGGTTGTCTTCAGGCTCTTTGAATAGCCATCACTATACGATATCCCTAGGTATGGGTACATAACCGGGAGTAGTTGGTAGTTTCTATGAACTTAACTCTTAATGGATGGACATGGTCACATGAGTAGAAATAACAGGTTTTGGGTGGGGGACAGAATGACTCATTGTAAGTAACAATATTATGCACCATTAGTTCATAAATTCACTAATAGGAAATTTTAGACTGGCTAAAATCCACTGGGCAGCTCATTAAAGAGTTAGTTGAGATCTTAACTTTCGGGGAAGATGTTGTGCCTGTCGGTCTCACAAGATGTTTTTTTGTAAATTTACTCATAAATATACCAACTGGCTGCTGTTGGTTTTAGTTCAAATCTTTTATGATAGTATGTCAGTTATGAATGTAATTTTGGAAAAAAAGATACAAAGAAATATTACAAAAACATGTATAAATCAAAATAGTTATTTCATTTTCGTTCTCAGTAAATTTCCTGAAATATTTTACAACAAATCTGCTTAGAATTAGTTACTAATATTACTTCTTATCTGTTTTGATATTGTGTGAGCTAAGATTATAATTGTACAAGATAAGATAAATTTATTTATTAGAGAAATCATGTGTAACTTCATAACATTCATGATTGTCTTGTAAAAGAACCACCCAAAGGGGTTGTCAATAGTAATTTTCAACTTCTCGTGGAGGTAGGGAATTAATAAAAGAAAAAATGATTACTCCATGTGCACTTGCATATCTTCCTCTTTCAATTGAGTTGTTTTTGTTTTAAACTTGCTGACTTCAAAATTTTCCTAGCATTGGGTGCTGCATATTGATTTAATACCGCACCCAATAAGGGATAATGGGCTCTAAGGAATCTAATTCACTCTGGTCCATGAGGGCAGTGAGGCATACATGCTCATGGTTTAAGTCCAGGAGTGAGAAGTTGTCTGTAATTTCAGCACAGACTTTCAAGGATGCTCATAGATAGACGGGTTTAGCTGGCTGTTCTGGAAAGTAGAATATCCTGGTAGAGGGCTACTTGCAGTTGAATTTAGTAGGGTAGAGGCAGTTGGAGCAGGTCCTAGGCGTTGATAGCTCAAAGGGGGTGAGCTACATGGCGTGAGCCCTGGGAAGACTGCTGTGAGGTAGTCAGGAAGCTCATTATCTGTGTGAGATTGCAGACTAGATTCAGGTGGGTCCAGGTCTGCATCCTCACAATCAGATAGAGGGGCATTGAAAGTTATGGGCAGGAAGTTCATCGCCTCTATGGTGCATGTCCGAAAACTGTAGCTTATGTAGAATTTCAGTCATATAGATGGCAGCCTGGTTGTCCAGCCATCCACACTAGCATAGATCACAAGTATGTTTCTAATGGAGACAGTTGTAGCGAGAATACTGTCCTTCCAGATAAGGTGGAGTTGAGCAGAAAGTTATGCTATAGTCCGGACAGTCGTCCTAGCATTTGGCAGGCTTGGCGAGCTTACTTGAACAGGTTCAATGAGAACAGCTGCCCATCCAACCAACCATAGCCAGGGAGAGTTGATCCTCAAGGATTCTCATACCTCTCTCCATCTTGGTGCAGAAATCCTCCTACTCTTTGTAGGTAGCCTTAGCGAGCAGACTAAGGATAGTTCCTTGGGAGGGAACCTCTATGGGCCGCTATGAAGTACAGCACTCTTGGAGTACTAGGACCAAATTAGGCAATACTGAGCACTCAACATGTACATCAGGGGAGTGTCAGCAATGGTGGTACTCTTAAGCTGAAGCTCACAGGTTTGGTCTGTCAAATCTACAGGCTGGGCACTGAATAGTGCGTTGCTCTTGGCACAAGTACGTCCAGGTGAGGCACTCACTAGCAGCTCGGGTGAGCACAGAGGAGTACCAGCAATGGCGGCACCTTTAATATAGGTCTAACAAGATGTTGCGGCAATCTTAAATAGCGCAAATGCAACACAGGCAAGAAACTGGAACTCTCACTAGTTTGTAAGTGACAAGGCTTGAGGTGGCACTCAAAAGCACACGATTGTGTCAGCGTCGGTAACACTCATGAGCAGCAATCAAAATGATGCTTCCTGAGATACTGGCACTTTCACCAGTCAGTCAAGTGGTAGAGCTTCCAAGTGACACCATGAAAGTATGACTGAGTGTCAGCGGTAGTGACACTCGCGAGAGAGGAACAAAAAGATGGTTCTTGAAATAGGGGCACTCTCACCAGTCAGTCAAGTACAAAGGCTGCCAAGAGGCATTATAAAAGTGTGTCGTTGTGTCAGCGGCAGTGGCACCTGCATGCAGGGAGTAAGAAGATGCTTCCTTAGTTACTGGCACTAACACAAGTCAATCAAGCACTAATGCTTCCAGTTGGAACTGTAAAAGTGCATAGCAATGCAAGGGGTGGGTCCGATCAACACAAAGGTGTGCATACGAATGACTTCCAATATGGGAATGAACAGTGTTCTCAAACACCTAGCAGTTAGAAACACAGGTCTCTCACTGCCTCGAGGCATGCTGCTAAGAATAGTAACATGTGTCCCAAATTCCAAAAAATGAATCAAATGTCTTGTCTGATCTTGAAAATAGGTTTGTGCTGGGATCATAGTAAAACAAAAGTTTGTATAGACATATGGTAAATATAAGTATAAACTATATCAACACAGAGCTTGTTTTCTCAAAGTAGGAAAGGTGGTAGTTTCCCTAATTCAGGAATACTGAATTAATGAAGCTACTACCTTTCCTACTGAATTTGACCATATCAAATAGGAGCGTTATAGGAAAGAAAATACCTTTCGCTGGGTGTTTTGAATCATGAACAGTCAAGATTATGAATTTGTCACAACGCTAGGACGAGATGAAGAAACTGACAATAAATGAGTCTACACAGTGTTGCTTGAGCAATAAAACAGCCGAGCTTAAGTTCTCATACACTGCAAGATTTAATTTTATCTTTATAAATTCATGAGAATTTACATTAGACAAGATTTGTGTATGTTAATTCTAAATACTTAAACTGTGACTTTGTAAAATATGTGTTGTTTAATATCAAGAGTTATAACAGCACATTCAAAGAGAAAATAAAGATTTCAAAATAAGTGGGGTGGATACTTTCACTGGAATACTATGAGGCGATGTTGGTGCAAGATTCGAGTGGGGTAGTTTCCAGAAACGACTTTTTACAATGGGATTATCATGTTTTAACAGGGAAATACACATCTTCCAACAAAATGAATATTCTCATTATAACATATGACTCATTAACACATGTGAGACATACAGTCTCGTAAAGACCATATTAGAGCTTCACGCAATTACACTTTTTAGTGGCAAATGACATCAGCATTGTTATTCTGCCTCCATCAGCTGGTGACCAGGATATTGACAGTGATGAAGAAAATGATGATGATATTCTTGACAAGGACTATATGCCAGATGAAGTGAGTGGAGAAGATGAAGTGCATATAGAAAGTAAAAATAGTGATAGTAAGGAGGAGCAGCGTCCTAATGAGCCATGCAGAGATAGAAAAGGAAGGAAGAAGGAAAACATATATTTAGGCGTTCATTCCATACCGTCCCCAACTGCTGGCGAACATGCTGCCAAGGACATTTATGATATTTTCCAACTATTCTTTCCTGACGAAATGGTTGAGTATATAACAGAACAGAGAAATTTATATGCAGTAAGGGATAAAAACTGCACGAAATTCCATGTAGATAAGGATGAAGTTAGGAAGTCTCTGGGGCTATTACTCATTAGTGGATATCACAGTGTACCATCTGGAAATGATTACTGGTCAACAAGTGAAGACCTGGAAATACCAGAATTCCCCAAAGGAATGAGTAGAGACAGGTTTCGATCAATCAAGAGATATCTTCATGTTGCTGATAACAGTGATTTAGCTGACTCCAAGACTGCAAAAGTTTGACTTTTACTCGAAATGCTTAGAGAGAAATGCCAGGCTAATGGTATTGTTCATGAATATCTCAGTATAGATGAGTCAATGATTCCCTACCAGGGATATCACAATGCAAAGCAGTTTCTGAAAAACAAGCCTGTGAGATTTGGCTATAAAATGGGGATGTTGTGCAGTGCAGATGGGTATCCTTATAATTTTGAAATATACTATGGTAAAGAATCAAAGAGAGCCTTGCCTCTTGGAACCGATAAAGACGAACATGTTGTATTTTTTTATAATTTTTTTTCAAGTTACGATCTACTGAGTGAGTTAGCACATCAAAATATTCGTGCATGTGGGACAATTCGTGACAACCATACAGGAAAATGTCTTCTCACTTTAAGGAAGGAAATGGAAAAAAAGGATAGAGGGTCATTTGATTATAGGTCAGATGGAACAGTATTATGTACGAGATGGAATGACAATAGTATTGTCACTGTTCCAAGAAACTATTATGGTATTACCCCATTACAGATATGTGAAAGAAATGTTAAGAAAGCTGGGAAAACATCAGTTAGTCAGCCATATCTGATCATTATGTACACCAGAGGGATGGATGTGGTTGATGTCTGTGACAGAATGCGTTCAAAGAAGTGGTGGTGGAATATCTTTTCACATATCCTGAATTTGTCTATTGTTGCAGCATATAAATCCTACCACAAAGGTTCAGCATAAGGACTTCAGGAGAGAGATAGCTAGGACACTTATCAAAATCCGAACAGTAAGAGAGAAGCAAGGAGGTCCTTCAGCAACCGCTCCAAAGACAATCAGATATGATAATGTTAACCATTTTCTACGTAGAATCAACTGCACAGGGAAGATGTTATGTTTGTCAGAAAAACACAAGACTGCAATGTATCAAGTGTGAAAAAAGACTACATGAAGTATGTAGCAGCATATACCACAAGAAATGAGAAACATGCAGAATCTGCAGTATAAGTTTTTTTTCCTTTTCCTTTTGTTGTTAAACATTTCATTTTTGATCATGAACATTTTGAAGTAATATTGAAAGCATATACATTTTCTGTATAATTTGCTAACAGTTGTTTAAAGGAAAAGCTATAATTTTCTTATAAATAAGCATTGTGTACAGTAATGCTATCCTTATCTCGATAATAATGACCTCAGTATAAAATATGCAAATGTATTGATTTTCCTCACAAACCTAACCTCGAATATGCCAACGTTCCCATTTTGGGAACATAACATATATTACTGTAAACATAACTATCTGACAAAGTACATGAAAAACAGCTCAACTCTTGAAAATAGTGTTGTTAAAAGGATATTAACACATGCCAGCCATTAATGGGTTAGTACTTTCATTATCATTGAAAGCTTGTGTGGTTTTTTAAATACTCATATTATCCCAGATGTATAATGTAAGACGTAAACCTTTGTATTACC
>NC_087219.1:67320820-67328320 GCF_015104395.2 Macrobrachium nipponense
TAAATTGCCAATTGTAAGCACGCAATTTGACCCTAGCTTGCTAAGTTTAGTTTTTATTTTGCATGAATTATTAATAGCATTTCTAATAACATTGCGGTCGGTAAGGTACTCAAATATCAGTTCACAAATGATAGAGACTAAATAAGGGGAAAATGCATATAAATAATTAAATAAAAAAGTAGTGTTATGAGTTCTGCGGGACGCAGAACTTGTGGGGGGGGGGGGGGGTGTGAACTGATCTGTATGGATGTTTTAATAATCAGAGACACGACAGAATACAAATTTACCATATACAGAAAACCAACGTTCTCACTTTCATATATTCACTACTTTAGCTATCATGACAATACTATCAAGATAGGTCTAGCTAGCAACCTATTCTTAAGAGCCTTACGAATTTGTTCCCCAGATTTCCTGGAAAAAGAATTTGAACTAATTCGCAAGCAACTTTCATCTTTAAAGTATCCTGACCATATAATTGAGAAAGCAATTCAAAAAGCAAACGTAATTTTCTACCGACCCCCTAAAGACAAGACCAGAGACACACCCAACAATAAAATAAAAATTCCCCACCTGGAGACGATTAAGAGAGTAACTCACACCCTTGGGAAATCCAACCCTTTTGCATTTACCTACCCAAATACCTTAGCCAAATCCCTGATTAACGTCCAACAAAAGACATCGCCCAAAGACTCTGGGGTATATGAGATCCCATGCCAGGACTGTGACCAATCTTACATCGGATTTACAGGTAAATCACTTCCCCAGAGATTAATACAACACAAACGGTCAGTTAGGTATGGACAACAGAACTCGGCTATTTTCAATCATATAAATGAACATAACCATAGAATAAACTGGAATATGTCACGTGTAATTTATAGCAGCAACTGCCGGTACAAGAGTCAAATGATGGAATCGGCCTTAATAAAAGAGAAGCAGGTAATGAACATCTCAAAAGGGAATTGGACATCGGACATCGTCGACGCAGTGTTCATTCAACCAACGCTTAAGAAGATTAAAGGAAGATTATCACCGGGGGTGACCTAAATTGGCTTACTTGTGGACGAATCTCTTGGTATAAATACCACCTTTTCTGTAAACTTTTCTCATTCATATACCTGAAGAGAGAGACAGCAGTCTCTGAAATATAGTACTTTTCTCTCTACATTTTGGTGTTTTTATGGGCTCCTTTTATTAGAGATATATATATATATATATATATATATATATATATATATATATATATATATATATATATATATATATATATATATATATTATATATATATATATATATATATATATATATATTATATATATATAACCTGATTTTCCATCATACAAAGGTTCTACCAGTACAATGAAACGCATAAGATAAAATTAACACGCGTATTTACCTTAACAGTTACACAGGGCCCTGTTACTAATGTTACGCTACCAATTATATGATTATTATATTGTCGAAAGGTACAATTTATATATATATATATATTATATATATATATATATATATATATATATATATAATATATATATAATATATATATATATATATATATATATATATATATATATCCAACATTTTTATTGATACAATGTATGGAAATCTATTCTCATGTTTTAGTTTTTGACGTGTTGAACACAGCAAGATCATTGGCAACCCCATAGAAACTACACTGGTAATCAACGGAATATTTGACAGTTTCTCTAGGATGGCAAGTAGATAGTTTTATCTTCACCTTTTCCGTCGTCATCTTCCTATCATCATCATCATCGTCGTCATCATCGTATTAGGGTCTATTCACACTATACCGAAATGCACCTGCACGCAATCTTACCGTGGTGGACCGGCAAAATATTCTTCAATGGGATTACACTATACAATTCACATTATACCGGACCAGCAAGGACCGTCACCTTCAAATATCAGTAAAGTTTCTCGGTGACAATATTGTGCAGGCACACTTGTGTCCCGTTACGGTACCGATCCTGTCACTACTTGATAGGGTGAACGGGGCACCTGCACAGATATCTACCGTACCAGCAGTCAGTATATATGTATGTACGTATTCATACGGTATGTATACACACACACCGAATGTATATTTAGCTATCTATTTATCTATATATGTAATATTTTGTAGTTCAGTATAAGTCTGGGAAGTTTAAAATTTCCAATGTACGATGGATACGCAACATATGGTTTTAAAAAAAATGAAGAACATATTTTGATGCAAATTATCATATTCTTACAACATTAACCAATACTACAACCAAGTTGATAATCAAAGTTGAAGTGCGCAAAATTTATACTGCACCCATCTAATTTACACCATGGTAGGGCTCCTTGAGGGGAGCTTAAGAACTTCCTGAAGGATTAACTTACTTCATATTCTTCAAGTTCTTGTAATTATATAAGACCTGAATCTTTGATAAAGTTGTGCAAAGCGCAAGATGCAATACAGTTTCATCTACATTTATATGCATGACCTTAATCTTCCAACAAAATAATCAAAATTGTTGTTTCGAAATGACAAATGCATTCTCCACTACTCTTCGAGTTCGAGATAAGTGAAATTGAAATTGATTTCTAGACACTCTGAAATACTGATGATATTTTTGTTCGTCATTCATTACTCCTTGATGAAATGTAAAGTATTTCCCTCCACTTCGCATTTTGTTTAGAGATTTATGCACACAATAGCGCCCTTTTCTGCTTTTTACAGTTTATTTTCCTCTTCCGCTTTAAAAAGGAGTGCTTTCACTCCCAAGTCACATATGCTAAAATTCTTAAACATATCAAACTTGCTTAAGATATTGCCGGTATCATAACAGAGAGAGAGAGAGAGAGAGAGAGAGAGAGAGAGAGAGAGAGAGAGAGAGAGAGAGAGAGAGAGTTAGTACTAGTGAGAAGAAAGAGGGACAGAGACAGTGATGGTTGGAGAGAGAAAGAGAGAGTAAGAGAAAGGAGCTTTCTCTTTTCTTTCTTTTCCATTTAACCAGACTGAACCACAGCAACGCTCCGAAAGTTCTTCACCGATTGCTTTGAAATTTTGACACAACATTGCATTCGAATACATGCGTGTTTTTTTAATGGGGTTTCATCGTACCTCCCCCCATCCAAAGGGGGTGGGGATGAGAAGGAATTCCATGAAACAGAGCTGATTCTGCCCGTGAAACAGAGCTGTTTATACCCATAGAATTAGTTGCTTTACAAATTTATCATACAAAATTTATGTATACATATGACTTATCATTTGGAAATGAATACCATAGGGTAAACATCAATGACATCAAAGAGGGTGGAGTTTGAGAGGTTGGTTGACAGAGAGAGAATGAGAGGGAGACGAAGTGAGAGAGATTAGACGGGGTGTTAGGGAAAAGAAAGAGGAAAAAAGAAAGTGAGAGAGAGAGGCAGACAGAAGAGAGACAGAGAGAGAGAGACAGAGAATAGCAGGTGTTTGGGAGGCGAGAGAGAGAGAGAGAGAGAGAGAGAGAGTTGTTATTAATGAGAAGAAAGAGGGGAAAGAGACAGTGATGGCTGGAGAGAAAGAGAGTAAGAGAAAGGAGCTTTCTTATTTCTTTCGTTCCCATTTTACCAGACTGAGTCACAGCAATGCGTGGCCGGGTACAGCTAGTATATATACTATACACACACACACACACTCACACACACACATACATACATACATATATATATATATATATATATATATATATATATATATATATATATATATATATATATATATATATATATATATATATATATATATATATATATATATATATATATATATATATATATTAATGGGAGGAGGAAGACATAAAGACTTGCTGGAAAGAGTCAATTTATTCCCGACGTTTCGTACTGTCTTCATTGCATTTTCGAGGGCTGTACGAAATAAATAATGTAAAATGAGGAAGGCTATAAATTTGAAATTTAAAGATGAAATTTGCACCATGATTACAAATTTAAAATATCAAAAGGAGTAACTAAAAGGAAATAAAGTTAAGCAGAGTTGGACCCAACCTATACAGTGGCAATGTGAAGACTGGAGAGAAAAATCAAAGACTAAGAGAGGTCTGGCTGTTTAACAAGGGTACAAATAGTTTGATCATTAACGGTTGTAAAATTGTCAATTCATGGCTGTTGGAAGTGTGCCCAAATAATAATAATATAATAATAATAATAATATGTTTTATTTCAGCTCGGGGCCATATACATTGAGTATACAAAATACAGACAGTAACATACACAATCTAGATACATGAGACATGATAAAATAGAAAAAGAAAATGAATAATCGGCACTTGTCCTCAAAATAGCTGAGGTAGCATAAAAGCTAGTAATCACTGAGAGTAATAACAGTTGCTGCACATATTATATAACTCAAATTTCAACTAGAGACCTTAGGTGGTTACAGTAGTCAGGTCCAGAGGGCTTAATACATAAATTAAATGTATATAAAACTTTAACTTGATAGTAATCACAGTAATAATGAAAAATTAAAATATCAGCAATAAATGTAATAATGACAAAAGCTGCAGATGACATCTTGCCAATACAGAGATTAAGTCCTTTAGGGGACAAAGGCCTCCTTTTCCCATCTTTCCCACAATTTAGATTTTCTTCTTGCCTCACTCCTTAGGATGCTTTGTATGAGCGAGTTGCTGCTGTTTCTCACTCGGGTTACCAGACTGGACATTGTTCGCCTAACAATGATTTTTAAATTGTCCAGGTGGTTTTCAATGAACATCTGTGTGGCGGAGTGGTAGCGGGGAGTGTTTGTGAGGCGTCTCAGAATGTCATTGTGCACAACAGTGATGCGTCTCATGGTCTCTCGGGTATAGTTCGTCCAGAGGGAACACCCATAGATACTGTAGCAGTACGAGCGTAAGAGCAGCAGTTTCACGTCTCGGTGACAGAAGGCAAACCTCCTTGCAATCATGTTGCCAGCTGCACATAGTTTACGACGCCTCTGTTCAATGTCTGCCGTATCTTTTAGGACGTCGGTGATAATGTGACCCAAATACGGAAATTCGTGTACAAATTCCAGCCGATGGTTTCCGAGGAAAATTTGAGGTTCTGCAATATGCATAAGCGATCTCGGGAGCAGCGACATGCACTGGGTCTTGGTTTCGTTGTAGATTATATCAAATTCCTCTGCATATTGGCGGCAGGTGTCGATGAGTCGTTGGAGACCTTGCACGGATGGGGAAATCAGAACCATACCGTCGGCGTAACAGAGGTTGTTTATAGTTGTTTCATTGACGGTGCATCCGATTGGGAGCGAGTTCAGTTTGACATTCAAGTCATCTGTGTACGTACTAAACAGGTATGGAGAAAGAATACCCCCTTGCCAAAGCCCGTTTAATGAGCCGAAGGTGTAAGATAACACGTTACCCTATTTAACACAGAATTGCTGTGTGGACAACCAGCAATGTAAAATGCCAATTAGGTACAGGGGTGTGGCCCTTTTATGCAGCTTCAGGAAGAGCTTCAGGTAGTTTACTCTGTCAAATGCTTTTCTCACATCTACAAAAAAAAGGAAAACAGGAGAGGCTGATGATAGGTAGTAGTTCAGCAATTCTTTCAGTATGTAGATGTAGGTGTCGGTTGAGTGGTTTGCTTTAAACCCGAACTGGTTGTCAGTGGTGTGTAGAAAGGGGAGAAGTCTAACTAGAACAGACTCAAGTATCTTCGATGAGATCGTTGTGATTGCAATCGGCCGGTAGTTGCCAGGGTCAGCTGCATCCTTTAGCTTGTTTTTGATTAATGGTATCAAGTGAACTAAGAGCAGGGAGTCTGGAAGAAACCGGTGAAATATGCCACCACATTGAATAGGGCAGCTAGCAAAAATGTAAATTATCGGATGGCAGAGTTTGAAGGCCTCTGCAGGAAGACCATCACAGCCGGGCGATTTATTATTAGGTAGGCTGTTTATGGCATCGCTGATGTTACCTGGCGTAATACTATCTGCAAAATGAAATTGAATGTTGTCAGTAAGGAGGTTATCTACATCCCTTCGGGAATCTTGATCATTTATGCAATTCAGGATATTGTTGAAGTGATCGCCCCACATACTTGCAATAGCTTCGTCTCCAACTGCTTCCCCTACTCTCTGTGATAGCTTTTTAGTTTTGGGATTTAAAGACTGGATATCTTTCCAAAGACGAGGATAATCACCAGATTCTAAGTTTCTAGACATTGCATCGGCTCTTAGTTGTTTTTCATTTAACCTGCAGTGCTTAAGAGCAAGTTTGAACTGTGCTCTCGCCTGTCTCATTAGCAATGCAGTGTGCCCTTCCCTAGGGATACCATTTTGCCTCCACAGTAAAAACATTTATCGTGAGTATGTATACAGATCTTTAACCAAGTCATTCCATTCAGGTATATTACGAGAATTACCTTGATGAAATCTGTATGCAGTCCTGCCCGAAGCAAGCAAAGCGGAGATTATGTTCGAATAGAATTCATTCAGATCCCTCTTGTGGTGGTCATTTCTACAATTTGTGTTAGTACAAAGTAAGGCGTCTGCCGGTTGAACTAATGACCGCAACCTGGTTTCCGTGGTCGCCCTAAAGTATCTGGTTTTCTGTTGGTTTTTAAAATCCCAGTTTACCGCTGGTGGGCGATCAGTTAGGGGGTTCACGGTAGGGAGGGTTGGGGTACTGAATGACACCTGTAATGGGATGTGACCGTAGCCCGTTGCAAGATCATAGCGAATGTTGCAGGTCATAATAGAATCATGAAGTTGTGGAGATGTGATGCAGTGGTCCAGCCAGGAAGTTGTAATATTGTCCGCTCTATTATGTACATATGAATAAGAGGAGGGAGGGAGGAGCATTACATCGCTAATTTGGAGAGCATGATTTTGACAGAAGCGAGTAAGTTCATTATAAAATTGTTTTGTGGGGTGAGAATTACGGTCCCCGATTATACAAATATGATCAGCAGGAGAATCATGAATAATACTGTGTAATTCCCCTAGGATCATGCAGTAATGATCAAAATTATTGTTATTTTCCCATGGCATATAAACATTAATAATTAGGATATTAGAGTTCCCTACTGTCACTTGAAGCCCCAGCAATATGTCACTCCTGTAGGTCATCACCTTTATCGTATTGTCTAACGATTTGTGCCACAGGAAAGAAAGGCCTCCTTTCGGGCGACCGGCTAGGATTTGATCTGTAACTTGCATCGATGAAGTCAGAAGGTTCTGAAGTCTTCATGAATTGAATCGCATATGGCAAGGTCATGTGGCCAGAGGAGCGTTTCTTGCAGTGCAATAATGCCTTTGAAGTTTTTGCAGAACATGTTTAGGAGAGGAATGTTCCGCTTGAGGCCAAAGATATTCCAAGAGATTATGTTTAATGTATCCATGGCTACTCACGAAGATGGGAGATGAATGCACTGATCATTTGGGTGGATGGGGGGTTAGCCAGGGGGAGTGGGCAGTCACTCGCCGTTGGGGGTTGACTGGCACTTGC
>NC_087219.1:67333320-67350820 GCF_015104395.2 Macrobrachium nipponense
TTGCTTTTATTTGTTTTGATTTTCACTCTCCCATTCAAGCAGTGTGTGTAGTCAAAAGGGCACATATATGACTCTTTGAACCAAAGCCCTCTGATATTCTGAAATATAGTTAAGAAAATTGATTACTGTTTTACAATATCATAATACAACAGCGATGCTGAAGCCTAAATACATCATAAATGAAGCAAATATAATCTAAAATAAAATTTATCTGGCTTCACTTTCCATTTGTCAATTAGACATTCTTTGACATTTATTTGAATAGTTGCAAATGAGAAAGCTTATCATTTACCATGTCTGATCTAATAAGGCTATTATGATATATAAGCACTTAAAAACTCATAAAATGTCTCTTTTCTATTAATTTGTCTGCGGAATATTAAAAAGGAAAGAAAATAGATTTCTGTAGAGATGTCGCGGGAGGATTTTTCCCTCACCATGACATTACGATATACGAGAATAAGAATAACATTAGTATACATATACAAAGATAATAATACTATTGTACATATGCACAGTTGTCAGTCTTTTTGCCTGGAGACAGGGGTCAGAGAATGGTACTGTGTCATAGTTGACACGATGGATATGAAGACTAATGACCTTTACACTGCCTGGGAATTAGGGTAGGCCTGTCCTACCTGCTATTATATGATATTCCTTGTGTGTATGGGTCTTACTACTGATGAGGCCAGGTGATGTCTTCTCACTGGGAGGCAATTGAGTTGCTGATTTCCATTTTAGGGGCATTGAAGAAAATTCCTGGTACTCAGCTTGTTTCTTTATTACTCATTACATCGTGCCAAATTTCTCCCAGGCCTAGTCTCCTGGACTTGGTTAACTTACCTAGTCTTCAGAACTCCTGGACTAGATCCCTGGACTAGATCCTTGGAAATATTAATTATATTTAATTTTTTTTTTATTTCCAGAAATCAATACAAGTGCGTAGTTTAAAACTACAACAAAAAAATAACTTTACATTGAGAGACTTCAAAAAAATATATCGACTACATATTATGGGAATTGCTTTTCCTTCATAATAGGATAAGTATCAAACGTGGAGCAGCCCTAGAATCAATTAATTTCAGTAAGGTATAAATCATTTGATACCCTACTCCACACAGTACTAAATGTTTGTACATAATATATATCAATGAGTAAGGCTACCTGAAAGATTTCTGAGAAAAACTTAAACTAAAATGAGGTAAAATTAGGCTAAGGTGCCTTTTAACAGGATATAATCTAGCCTAGGCCTCTTCAGAAATCGTTATGGATAGCCTATGCAAAGTTTACATAGCTGATTTTTTGCTAGGTTACAATAGGTCACAAAGTTAGGTTAGTTTAATGATGGTACAGGTTAAGTCCCATGTAATTAAGTTTTCCATGAATTTATTTACATATAGCCTAACTATATTTAAAAAAAATAGTCATAATTCCTCATTCAAACAGGATTAGTTTAGGGTACGCCTTCTTAAATTACTGTATAGCCTAGTCTAAGATCATGATCAGCAGTGGAAATTTCCATGAGAGAGGTAGGGGTAACCCCAAGATGCCCTGTAGGATGGCCATGTTGTGGTACCCTTTGGCAGTGGTATTTGCAAAACTTTATACAAACAAAACGCTCATAACTACTTTTTGTTAATGTTTTACAACCCTATCGAACGCCAAGTTACAACTCAAACTAACACAGCAAAATTTCATGACAACTAATGAACGTGAAAATCTTCCTCGTTAAGGGATTGCATGACAGGGGAGGGCAACTCTACACTTGAATTCACGTCTGCTACTGTTCTTTCATGATAGTGATCTGTTCCAACTAATGAACTAATGGTAATATTACAACTTTAAAAGCTTACCTTGCAAGGGATAGATAATCATTTGTATTAACAATTTGGTAAAATAGCCAAAATGAAGGATGGACCGGTTGACGTCCTCCTCACATGAAAGCATTTGTGATCCTTACATGGTTCTTTTAGTGTTACCAAAATGCAGACGAAAGATTCAGGGCAGCGTTCCCATACTCAGAGGGAGAGAAAAACGAAACAAGGGACTGGCTACACTGCCACGCACTCATATCCACAACAAAACGAAAACATTTCACAGTTCCAATTACTCTTACAACAGCAGTGTAAAGATATTAGAGGAGGATGATGAATTAATTCCTAAATAAATAATAAATAATTAAAGTAATATTTTTCCCATTACAAAGAGCAAATGCCAGAAACCTCAGCTCAAAAGGTAACGTCAAACAGGAGAGGGTACGACTAAGTAGAAATTAAAAAAAAACAATAAAAGACGTCTCCTACTTCCGAAGATTGCAACATTTTTCTGTTATTGGACGTCGACAACCCTCTTTTTAGAGACTTTTCTTTTCCATCATAATATACAGTGCTTCTTCTTTTTCATTTAATAATAAGTGTGATCTTGTATAAGTATTACCATCTTTTCAAAGGGTTCATTAAAAGTTAGAAGTCTACCAATTTTATAGTTTTATTATAAAGTTAGTCACTTAGCAAATGTAACATATTTCATTATTCAATAATACCAAGCTACAAAAAAACTTGTTAATTTCAAATTCACTATATGCTAGATAACGTACTACTAAGTAGAATTATAATTTATAAGTGTTTTTTCCAAAGGCCAGGTATCGAGCCTAGGGATTTGGCTTAGAGACAGGGATAGACATGGTTATAATAAAGATTTGACTCTGGCCACTCGGCTATGAAGTGAACTATACTCTGTTTTTCTTCACCTGTCCATGTAAGCTGTATTTTCGGGGTGTCGAATGGAACAGCCAGACGCAGATTCCATTGAACAGATGCTAAACCAAGTTACATTATATCATATCTGGCTAAAACGCCCTTTATAAATATTAAAAATATGAACTGATATACTTACGTGTAATGAAGTAACACGTAGCTTAGTAGCAGAGTAGGTGTGGTCCAATAAAGTTGACATCTTGCCATAGTGATCAGCAAGAGAAGCAATTTTCCCGCCACTGCGTCTGGTTGTTCCATTTGCCACCCAGAAAAGGCAGCTTGCATTCAACAATAATAACACTATCCTATTTTGCATACAGTAAATTATTAAAACACTTTTCAGTTGGAAATGTACACCCAGATATCCTTTAACTTGCACATAGCGTGACTATTTGAAGCCCAGAACGCAATGTTACCATGCGAAAACACCACAGGCGGATGGACAGATGGAAAGAAACAGAGTATAGTTGTAAGTAGATATTGATTCGGCTGCATATATTACATCGGATTCAGATTTTTACCTAGAACATTATTGGTCTATACCTCCTTGATGATAGCTTATCAAATTAAAACAATACACGTGCACAAGCACGCCCATCCAATAACAACCCCCCCCCCCCCCCACCCCCGCCCCACACCATACAGATTTAAGCCGCCACAGTCTCCCAGGAGCTAGTTTCACGCACACTGAAGAGCAGGTGACCATAACCGATATATTGATACAGTCTTTGATGTGTGTGAGTCAGGAAAGGTCTAGGTACCAGTTAGAATTGGACCCCAAGGAGAATTTAGCATCGGGAACTTAACACCCCCAGATTTTAATCTCTTGCCGCAATTATCTCCAACTTTCTTGAGATCTAGTATTGCTTCTGGAATGTTCTATCAGATGATCAGCTGACGTGAAAACACAGGACAAATTGGCATCTGTCCTCAAGTGGAAATCAAACGGAAATCAAGTGGAAATCAATCCAGCATCAGGTCACGCTAAGTGCCCGATTGTGCCCTTGTTCTACGTGTGATAGTCTCTTTGAACTGGAACACTACTCAGGCCACAAGGAACCAAGTGAAATCTAAAAGGAAGCCATTTGCAAGGGAATCCCAGGGCAAATCCTAGGGTACATGTAAAGACATTCGCGTATATCAGTTCTCTCTTTCTTCTACTGAATCCCTCATTTTATTTTGTTATCTTTTCTCTCCCTGTCAATTCCTCTGATATCCAGTCACCCAGTGTCCAAGTGTTTCCCTGCTTGATATAATTTCAGGAAACTTCATTTTCCCTTATTATTAATTGTCTTATTGCTAGGGAAAGATCCTGTTATCCATGAAGCTTTTCCTGGAATAATTCTATTTCCAGATACATGTCTCAATAATCTCATCTCCTTCACCACCGTCTTTATAGTAAAAATATGCCAAGGAAGGCAATAGATTCTAAATTCCAGCAATGCAAGCTATAATCTCCAATAGCTGATTTTCAGTTGAATCTCATTGTACAATATTTCCTGAGCCAGCATTTCTCTGCTTGTGCTCTAATTATATAAAATTCATTCTTTATATCTGTAACCCTAAAGAGATATGTTTGCTGTTAATCTTTTCACAGTTTTATTTAAAGAAGAATTGTAAGAGTGATCTACCCTCATTTCCTATGGTATAACTCGGTGCAATAAATTATAATTTTGTAAATAATCTGAGTTTCCAGTGGCGACCTGTTTTTTTCAGTATCTCATGTATAAATTATTTCCTTCATATGTTGTTTATGTTTTAGTAAGTGGTTATGTAAGTTCTTAAGGTAAAATCCCTATTATATCTTTGTATCCTGAATAAGTAATAATTTATATATGATAGTAGAGGTATAATATATGATATATATATAATATATATATTATATATGATATATATATATATATATATATATATATACTATCTATATAAATATATATATATATATTAATATGGGGATACAATCCACAATGAAGTAAATTCCTCTTGTAGTTTAAAATATATAATTCTTGTATAGGATTAAAGCTTTCGACCATCAACTGTGGTCTTGTTCACTAAAGTGTGATATGTCACCTCAAGGAACTAACAAGTAAGAGCACAAACATTTGAAAAAACAACGGTTAGGTAACAAGCTAGTTCATATTATGAATGATCAGGCGGTTGAGCCCTCGTTCTTTCCAGAATTCGTCTTGATCTTCGTGGGGAATGTTTCTATTGTCAACTGCTTGTTCTATGGTGGTTGGTTGGTTTGTTTGGAGAAAATGACCTGAGTGGGGGGGGGGGAGTAAACAGGAGAGGAAGCAGCATCGTATTGGCACATATATTTCTAAAGTTTGAAATTTTCCCTTTCCTACATATCTCTTCACAAATAGCTGTATTTTCTGTAATGCCAGTATTTCCTGCAAAGGTCTCGTTTAATGAAATTAACGCCCCTTCTACTACTCGTCTCAATGTCCGGTCGTTACATGCAAAAACAACCTTTGTACCTTTAAAATTTATTGCGTGGTTTTTCTCCCATGTATGTTGCGCAATTGCACTGTATGAACTTCCCCTTCTGCAAACAGCAACGTGTTCTTCCCTTCTCTTATCAATGGAACGTCCGCTTTCTCCCACGTAACATTCGTTGCAATCACTACAAGATATTACATATACTCCTACATTCTCTCTATTACCCGGGTTATTTTTAATGAGTTTCTTCTTGATTGTACTGTTGTACTGAAAAACTACGTTTGAAGCCGTTCTTTTTTTCCTTTAAGCTGCCTAGAAAATTTATTAAGTTCTCTATTATAAGGAAGAGCAAGAGATGCCTTAAAATCTGCCTTTTCAGTTATATCATGAGGGGCGTAAAACATCGATCTAGCTTTAGATAGAGACTGTAGTATAAAAAACTTTGGGTAACACAGTTTAGTAAAACTATCTACCAAGAAATTTATTTCGGCGTCAATGAACTGGGGATCAGATATTCGGTATGCTCGAAAAAATAAATTGGTTAAAACGTTGTGCTTTACTTTCGGTTCATGATATGAAAAGTAATGAATATAGGTGTTTGTGTGGGTGTTCTTCCTATACACGCTGAATTTTAAAGTCACTACTCACTGTGTCTCTATGAACTACCATATCTAGAAAGGGAAGCCTATTTTCCATTTCCTTTTCCACTGTAAATTTAATAGAGGGCAAAAAAAAACCATTAAATTAAAGCAACTCTAAAAACCTATGAAAGGCTTCCTCGCCGTGTCCTATAAACAATAAAAACATCATCTACGTACCTAACCCAAATTTCAGGCTTGATGTCTTCCGGTAGTGTGTCAACGTAAAATTCCATACATAAGTTAGCCAATATAGGGGAGAGAGGAATTTACTTCATTGTGGATTGTATCCCCATTTACTTAGAGGTACGACATATTACCTGGCTTCTGCAGATATATATATATATATATATATATATATATATATATATATATATATATATATATATATATATATATATATATATATATATATATATATATATATATATATATATATATATATATATATATCATATATATATATATATATATATATATATATATATATATATATATATATATATATATATATATATATATATATATATATATATATATATATATATATATATATATATGAATAATTATCACATCACCGTGATTCATATAGATCATTCGATAATTATTCATTGCAAGGCTACGTGGGTCAAAACGTTCTAATTGGCTAACATGGTAGGGGTTGTTTCATATCGATTCTAATTACGAAACACCGAGGTCGACGGTGAATTTGTAAGGCCAGAATCGATATAAAACTTATTAGCCTCTCTGTTGGTTGGCCGACTGGATAACATCACTGGCCGTTCCTGATTTCGCTCCCGTCCACTGGACGGTGGTTCGATCCCATGAGGGGACGATTATTATACTAACTAAAAAAAAAAAAAAAAAAAAAAAAAAAAATTCCCCTTCGGTACATATATGAAAATATAATATCAATTCCGAGGTAGAGCGAATTAGATATTAAAGGACATTTGTAGCTCGAATGATATATATAAATATATATATATATATATATATATATACATATATATAGATATATATATATATATATATATACATATATATATATAGATATAAGATATAGATATAGATATAGATATAGATATTTAGATTATATATATATATATATAATATATATATATATATATATATCATTATAGTTTTATATATTATATATTATATATATATATATATAATATATATATATATATATATATATATATATATATATATATATTGATATATAATATATATATATAATATATATATATATATATATATATATATATGTATATATGATATAGATATAGATATAGATATATATATATTATATCTATATATCTATATATATATATATATATGTATATATATAATATATATAATATATATATACTATAATATATATATCTAGATTCTAGATCTAGATCTAGATCTATATATATATGCTAAGAGACTTATTACTATTAATATATTTATTACTCTGATTTTCAAGATACTAAAAGTTATAAATTAATCCCACGAAGTGTCAAGAACAGTTAAATGGTTTAATTGTTTAGACGCTTTGAAAGACATCCCAATATTTTGTGTATATTTTTATAATCATCATAAGTAAATTATCGTAGTTTTATTTCATTATGTGTGAATTTCAGTAAGTTTCTAGGTATACTTCCGAAAACATGAAATCAAAATGGAGGAATTTTAGAAGAGAAACAATTTTTGCAATCTAGGAATTTCAGTAAAGATGTTGTTTGATTTGGAATCTAATATACTCCGAGCAAATTTGACTCTCCAAATTTATTTTATATTAGCCATTTTGTTTGGCTTTGTCTGTTTTGTGTGAATTTAGCATTCATTAACAGTTCACAGCGTCTTTTCATCAAGATATAGACGAAGACATTGATATATGCTGGACAATCATCTTTTAAATCATACGCCCCCAGCCCCCCCCCCCCCCCACCCCCCCTCCCCCCCCCCCCCCCTCCCCACCCCACAAAAAAAAACTAGCAAAACTCTGAAGGTTGTAAATAGGTGTGTACAGACATTACATAATGATACGGTTATAGTGTTAATTAATTATGCAGGTAATGGATGATATCACGAGGAGAAACAAGAGTTGAATGAAGAGTGAAAAATTGAGCAATCGGATAAATTTAAGGAACTTACGGAATATTGACCTTATTAATCAGACATAATATGAAGTTGAAAGCCATTGTAGCTATATTCCCTCTCATAAACCAAATAAGCATTCTTGCTACGTATCATATATATCCACTCTTTTAAGGTCATTATCCCTGATTGCATAAACAATCAAAGAACACAACGGAATGATCTCAGTAAAACATTCTCTATCTCTCTCTCCTCTCTCCTCTCCTTTTTCTCTCTCTCTCTCTCGTCTCAAACATCTCTCTCGGTCTCTCTCTCTCTCTCTCTCTCCCTCTCCCAATCTCTCTCTCTCTCTCCTGATTGAAGAGAAACTGTGTTAACTGGGAAACACCTACCTGAACTCTTGGAATCGAGTTATGACTGTAATATCGCCAATAAGTCTAAGTTAACAAACAAACTGTTTTTTTCTAAAGAACTTGATATTGAGAGAGTTATTTGGCAAAAATTCGCATGGCGTTTTCACGTAAACAAATCTGGATTGTAGGCGTTCTGCTGTATTAGTACAACACTATTCTGTTTGTTTGTTTGTTTTTTTTTTTGTTTTGTTTTTTTTTTTTTTTTTTCTGAAAAGTAAACTACTGTTCCGGCTTTGTCTGTCAGTTTACACTTTCTGTCTGCACTTTTTCCGTCCGCCCTCAGATCTTAAAAGCTACTATGCCTACACAGCTGCAAATTGGTATGTTGGTCATCTACCCTCAAATCATCTTAAAGTTTCGTGTCATTATACCGAGACCACGGAAAGATAGATCTATTTTCAGTCGCCTTGATTATACGACTTACAGAAAACTCGATTGCTCCTAAGAAACTTCAGTGCATTTTTTTTACTTATTGTTTGGCAAAATTAAGCTCTGTTTGTTAAAAAATAATTATTCACCGTGTGTGATCTCTAAAAGCTAAAGACCAAAATCAATCCTATGGATTCTAGAATGGACGAGGTGACCGAAACCTCAGTGGGAAATGTCAAGTTTAATTGTCTATCTATCTTCATATTGTACATCCCGCGCTCTCTTGTCCACACCCGAGTTGAGCCGACAATGCCCCGGAGCATCCTCTCAACCACCGGAGCATCCTCTCAACCACACACTTCTGCATCATCAGTCTCATGCTCCGTTCACACATTCACGTACCGAGGGAACTTATGCTCACGTATGTGATACATAGCCATACACGGGGTAAAATAGCTATGAACAACTGGATACATGACACGGGCTGATCTACCTGAAGTGAATGTATTATAATACACCGCAAATGTACGAATCTCGCAAGCATGACATGATGCTTACTGGAACTGGGTCGACAAGCGGCAGCAAACCCAAGAGTAGTTTGTGGCAGAGCACGTAACACTGACGAAAGTATACAGTATAGTATGTAACTTGGTGCGTTACAGCCTTATATCACCCTTACGATTTCCCTACGTACTGCTGTGGTTAAATGTAAGCTATAAAAGAGCTGAGATGCACACATGTGATGCAGGTCCCTGTCACCTTACTGCAGCATCAAGAAGTACTGCCACTCAAATTCTGAATAAAGAAAGATAACATTAATGAAATTCGTGCATTTATAGCTACAGCAAGCAGGCATAGCAGAGAATTGTTGCCAGTCTTTGTTATATATATGCAAGTCATTGTGTTGGTGGAAATTGCAAAGGAAATTGTAAATCAAAAACAGAAGAGACAGATGAGGCCAAGGAGGGTTTGGGCGTGGCTGTACCTTCAAAAATGAATGGAGCAAGGCCACTAAGACAACCTGATGGAAGAGTTGGCAACCAACAGTCCAGAACTGTAAAAAAACTTTACCTGGATAGACAAGGACCTCTTCAATAAAACTGTTGAACATGTCACAAACTTCATTCAGAAGAAAGTCACATACTGGAGACAACCCATGTCTACATGCTGCTATCACCCTACATCTCCTCGCCATGGGTGACTCTTACAAGAGTCTGCAATACTCCAACCAAGTAGCCCAGAACACCATTAGCTACTTTGTACCAGAGACCTGCAGGGCCATTGTTTCATATGGAGATGGGGAATTGAAGGTACCACAAACACTTGAGGCTTGGAAGGAGGGTGCCTGGGGGTTTGAGGAAGGGTGGAACTTCCCCCACGTATTTAGAGCTGTAGAGGGCAAACACACCAGGCTCCGAAACTCTCCCCTTGGTGGTACGCAATACTTCAACTACAAGAAGTTCTACTCCATGGTTTTACTTTCAATTGCTGATGTTTTATACAAGTTCCTGTACATGGACATAGGTGCCATCAGGACAGAGTCGGACGGTGGTGTATTTACCTAGACCCATCTCAGTAAAATGATGTTGAAACATTAAGGAAATATTCCCCAACCTAATCCCTTGCCATATACAAGTAATGGATTTCCTGTAGATTATTTCCTAGCTGGTGATGATGCCTCCCCTCTGCGGAATTATCTTATGAAGCCCCACCCCAAAGAGGCCTGTCCAAGGAGAAACGGATACACAACTACAGGTTAAGTAGGGCATGTAGGATTCTGGAGAGTGCCTTCGGGATTCTGGCCAACAGACTCAGAGTATTCCACATGTCAATATGACTCAAACCTGACTGTGCAGTGTCAGTAGTGTTGGCATCCTGTACAATATTATAATAAGAAGACATTCACAGAGACAGGAAGAATATCAGGAGACCCCCTTCACATACAACGTCGTACCTATACATGGAGACCAGCAACACTTCAAGCAGGAATGCCAAAGAGTAGCAAAACATGCTGAAATCCTACTTTTCATCACCTGAAGCCTCTGTTCACTGGCAGAACGAAATTTAGTTACTTTCCTGTATTTTTTATTGTATTTTCTTAGCATTGAGTATCTAATATGCTAATTTAATATTTCTGAAATGTTCTTCTCTTCGTTATTTGTTACATTATATTCGACTTCCTTTTTTTTATGTCTGTACTATTTATGCGTATTGATTCATAATTCAGTAATGTGTATTTAGTTAGTCTGTTTGGTTTCATGTCTTATTTGTTATTAATAATATTTATTATTAATATTAGTTAATTTATGTACTTTTGCTTTTTCTAGTTAAATTAATAAAAAAAGTTTTCAATTATATGATAACTTTTTCTTATCAATCTTCGGGAATTAGAACAAGAAGAGCCAGATATGCTATTGCAAATATATGTTTATTCTTTCTAAACACTTACAATAATATATTTTAAATGCAATACTGTGCATTTATCTATAAATCAGCAATATGTATTTAGATAGTCTTTTTGGTCTCATGTTTTTTTATTTTAATATTAATATCAGTTCAGTTGTGTACTTTGATGTGTTTTAGCTAAATTGATAAAAGAAAGTTTTCAATTAAAAGCTGTTTTCACATCAATACTTAGAAATTGGAACAAGTAGAGACCGATATATGATATGTGAACCTTTCCGTGTTGTTCTAATCGTTTTATTCTCTGCTCAGACTTGCTTTGCACTGAAGAAACATGAGCTGCCAGAGTACTGTCATATTTTGTCATTAACTGCACTGTAGCTAAAAAATTACCATGATTCAAAACATAATTATCTAAACTGTAGGCTGATACATTTCTGTGACCTCGAAATGGAAGTATTGTTTGCTTAACATCTTTATGATATCTATAATTCTCATAACAATACTTCTCTGCTTCAATACTTCTTCTCTTTTTTTATTCAGAGAAGTTGCTAAAAAGTCATCTTAGGTACCATTATTAACCACACTGATATACTGCGGACCATTTTTTACATGCGCTGTTGTTGTTTCATGTATACACAAGCTCTGGCTTATACGCCTGTAATCTCTAAAGCCTTGGACAGAGGGTAATTTACAACAAGTACTAGGTAGTTCAAAGGCTAAGCAGTATGAACAATATAAGCACCTGTTTTCTTTGTTGTATGTTAGCCATTTTCTTAGGACTTAGTCATTCATAACTCTCCTCTCATAGACACGAACATAAAATGGTAAATCATTAAGTGGCTGAAATGGATATTGAGCAAAAACTCTTTCAGATTTGCTCGTAATAGATATTGAAAGAGTCCAGCAGTTGATCCTTCGTTGCCTTGATTCGGTTCAATTACATGATTTGCTTAAAAAACCAAGTTCTTTATGCTTGCAGGAATATGTGATTCTCTGTCATTTTCTGAAGGTATATCCTTAGATATTGGTGTTACAGGCAGTGCTGATACAGTAATAATCAAGCTAGAAGAACTAGGCCTTGGTTGATTAGTAGAAGAGGCATTTGAGTTTGTCTCTGCATTTAGATTAACTGTTCCCTGATCTTGCAATTTGCATGGCACTGAATTATCACCATAAATTTATTTCTTTCTTCCTGTTTCTTTGTTGTAAAAGTAGATATTGACGTGGATGGTATTTGTGGTGTTATAAAATCTTTAATAGACCTGCAGTTCTTGGCTGATTCCTGCCTTTCTGTTTCTTGTCGCTCTTTGGGTTTCAGCGCTCCAGATTTATATATATACTTTTTTCCATGCTAGTTGGGAGATATTCCTGAAATAAGAATAAAACCATGCTTATTCTATTAGCTCTAAAATTTTAGTGAATATATATATATATATATATATATATATATATATATATATATATATAATATTATATATATATATATATATATATATATATATATATATATATAATATATATATACATATATATATATATATATAATATATATATATATATATTATAGGCCAACTTAATTTATGAGTCAGGAGTTCCAAGTTGTATGGTCGTCAACTTCGGGAGGGGGAATAAAATGAGGGAAAATGTTTTAATCTTTATAGTTACCTAATCCTGAACAATTCATTCACATTTCCGTTTCCAGTAATTATTTGTGTTGTGATACATCATCTCTTTATGAATGTGCGGGTGTTAAAACGGTTCTTTATGATGGGACTTTGGTTTAATATCAATCGAATTCCCATATCCGATAAAAATTTCATTTCATCCACACGAACCAACAGCAACTAAAGAACAATTCAGTTATGGTAAGACACGTTGGGCTACGAACCTCGACATGGCTGCAGTGTCCTAACTATAGGCAAGAAAAGAAAATGACCAAAGACGCTATTAAAACGAGAATACTTATCTTACTTTTGTTTTTTTAGAGGAATTGAGAGTGGTACCATATTACTGGTTTAATTATTCAAAAATGGCTCAGCACACATACTTGTGGCTATTGCCAATTGTGACCCCCTCCCATTCAGATCAAATGCTACTTTGTGTGAAGTAATAACTCCAAACCAAAGGATAGTGCTAATTATTATATATATATATATATATATATATATATATATATATATATATATATATATATATATATATATATATATATATATATATATATATAGTATATATATACATATATATATATATATATATATATATATATTATATATTATATATAATATATATATATATAATAATATATATATATATACATACAATGTGTGTGTTTGTGTGTGAATCTATAGAAAGTAGACCAAGCCAAGTAAGTCTCACACATAGTATTTATATAGATGTGATGGAATTAATGAAATGAAATATTCCATACTTCAATAGGAATTTTAAAAAATAATTCCGGCAGTAATTCTTATCCTGAAACATCACAATATTTCTTGAATTTTTTGCCTTTTACATTTTATCAGGCTCACGATTCTCAGATAATTACCAGTTTCTAATATTAATATTGCCTTTGATAGATTTTGAATCATTTCAAGGTGTCCCATCTCTCCCTTCTAATCGTAGGTTATGTCTGTGAAGGGGTAACCACCCACTAAAATGTCTGGCATTACCATCACAGCATTCTAGGATGTGCAGTGCTATTGTAGTACAAATTTTACTTGGTATCTCCAATGTTGGATGCAGATCCTGTCTCCCCCTCCCTCTCCCCCTCCCCACTCGTTGTGAGGTGTCTGCAAGAGGGTAACCACCCACAAAATATCTGCCATTACCACCACAGTACTCAAGGATGTGCAGTGCTATTGTAGTACAAATTGCACTTGGCATCTCCAATGTTGGACGCAGTTCCGGACTCCCCCACCCCCTCCCAACTCGTTGTGGGGTGTCTGTCAGGGGGAAACCACCCACTAAAATATCGTGGTCATTACAAACCGCAGTAACTCTAAGAAAGTGCAGGTGCTATTGTAGTAAACCAAATTTTAACTTTGGCTATAAAGTCCAATGTTGGATGCAGTTTCTGGCTCCCCTTCCCCCCAACTAGTTGTGGGGTGTCTGTCAGGGGGTAACTACCCACCAAAATACCTGTCATTACCACTGCAGTACTCTAGGAAGTGCAGTGCTATTGTAGTACAAATTTTACTTGGTACTATGAAGTTGGAGGGAGATCCTGTCTCCCCCTCCCTTTCCCCCTTCGCCCCCACTCGTTGTGGGGTGTCTGTCAGGGGGTAAATATCCACTAAAATGTCTGGTACTACCACCGCAGTACTCTAGGATGTGCAGAACTATTGAAGTGCAGATTTTACTTGGTATCTCCATGTTAGATGCAGATCCTGTCACCCCCTCCCCCTTCCCACTCGTTGTGGGGTGTCTGTCAGGGGGTAACCACCCACTAAAATGTCTGGCATTACCATCACAGCATTCTAGGATGTGCAGTGCAATTGTAGTACAAATTTTACTTGGTATCTCCAATGTTGGATGCAGATCCTGTCTCCCCCTTCCCACTCGTTGTGGGGCGTCTGTCAGGGGGTAACCACCCACTAAAACGTCTGGCATTACCACCACAGTATTCAAGGATGTGCAGTGCTATTGTAGTGTAAATTTTACTCGGTATCTCCTAAGTTGGATCTAGATCCAATTAAACCCCCCCCCCTTCTCAGTGCGTCAGTCAGGGGGAACCCACCCTCCAAAATGTCTGTCACTGGTCATTCTATAATCAGTAGAGTCTGCAGATATATTATATATTAGTTTCATCTGGTATCTCATATATTGGATCTAGACCCAAAATCTAAATAGCAATTAGTGGTGCTTGTTAAGTAAGCCCCCCATATATTTTCGGCAGATGGTCAGTTTCACAGTTTACAAGTCTACTCCTAAATACCGGTAGGGGTTACAGTCGGTATCTCGTTCGTTGTATCTCAACAGTCCGGGCTGCCGCTCTATAACGGAATATTTTTTGCTCTTAGCTATGGTCTGCTTTCCCTCGGAAGTTCTTGGTTGTCTTGTAAATCGGCGGCAAATGAACCAAAGCCGGGCATGCCTACTGAAAAATATCCAATAACGGGCTTAACTCTTCCAATGGATTTTTATACAAATCATATTTATTGTTTAATTTCCTCTGTGTTTTGGATAAAATACAGAGCTTTTGATAATTGTATACTAATTATATCAGTTTTATTATAAGAGAAGTAACAGCAAACCTTGGTTTAGTGATGAAGCAAAAGTTTTAAGTGAAGAGCAACAAAGGTTGAGAGTTCAAATGGACGATGAACAAGACCTAGAAAAGAAACAACAACTAAAAAGAGGAAGAAATAGAAAGCTGAGAGAACTAAGTGATAGGATGAAGCATGACCAAAACATGTTTTGGAAAGAAAGAGCTACCGAAGTTGAAGAAGCTATGGAAATTGGCGAGAGCAGGGCTATGTTTGCAGCTGTGAGATTCTTGAGGAATGCAAGCCAGAAAAAGTTTGGAGGGAGTGATGGCATGTTGGATGAAGATGGGAACTTGGTCACAGACGAAATGGAGAAAAGGAATTTGTTTGCAAGGTATTTTGAAAGACTCCTAAATGTTGATACTACCGGTAGGGATGAGTGCATTGCAGATTTAAACGAGGCTCTGGAGGTACAAGAAGAAGACATTAGTGCAGAAGAGGTGAAAGAGGCCTTAAAATCTGTAAAAAATGGAAAAACTGCTGGCGTGTGCGGGATAACTGCAGAGATGCTAAAAGCAGGAGGACAAAGGATGATAGAGGCATTAAGAGTTGTTTTTAACATAGTTTGGAAAACAGAGGTGGTACCAAGTGATTGGAAAAAGGCAATTATGATACCAATATATAAAAATAAGGGAAGCAAAAGGGAGTGTGGTAACTATCGGGGCATAAGTTTACTGTCAGTCCCAAGGGAAGATATTCATGAGAGTAATACTTAACAAGAATAAGACCTATAGTAGAAGAGAAACTTAGAGAACAGCAGTGTGGTTTTAGAAGTGGAAGGTCAACAGTGAATCAAATTTTCACCTTAAGACAGATAATTGAGAAGAGATGGGAGTATGCAAAGCCAATATTCTGTGCTTTTATAGACTTGGAGAAAGCGTATGATTCAGTATGGAGAGATGGAATGTGGAGAGTGGCAGAACACTATGGTATACCACTGAAAGTGATAAGGATACTAAAGAACTGGTACCAAGTAGTGTGCAGCTGTGTACAGCTGGATGGACAGCAAAGTGACTGGTTCCCAGTTGGAAGTGGGCTAAGACAGGGATGTGTTATGTCACCCACCTTGTTTAATGTATATATTGACCATATAATGAGAAGAGTGATGGAGAATGAAAACAGAGGGGCTAGTATTGGTGGAGAAGTTTTTATGGATTTGGACTTTGCTGATGATGTTGCGTTGGTTGCTTATACGTGGCTGGTGCTGGTAGGTATGGTAATGAGGATGGAGACAGAGACACAGAATTTTGGCTTGAATATCAGCACAAAGAAGAGCGAGATCATGGTTGTGAGTAAGGATGATGATTGGGTGCACATGGAGGATATGACAATCAGAGGACAGGAACTCAAGCAAGTTGAGAAGTTTGTTTACTTGTGAAGTGTGGTAACAGCAGACGGGAGGCAAATTGAAGATATACAAAGAAGAAAACTAGGAGCAGCAAGAGCTTTTGAGGTTCTGAGAAAAAACGTTTGGTCAAGGCATGAAATCAGCTTGAGAACTAAGATGGAGGAATATTCAATGCAGTAGTACTACAGTCCTGATGTATGGCTCGTCCACCTGGGCACTGACCAGAACAGAGGAGAAAAGGTTGGATGCTTTTGAGATGAAGCTGCTGAGAAGGATACTTGGCATTAAATGGGATGATTATGTCAGGAATGAAGACATCAGGGTGAGATTGAGGCAAAGGCCAGTCAGTACCAGGTTGAAGAGGGGAAGGCTGAAATGGTTTGGACATGTTGAGAGGATGGATGGGAATAGAGACCCCAGGAGAGCACTGAGAGCGGTACAAATAGGAAGAAGACCGCTGGGTAGACCAAGAACGAGGTGGATAGACATAATTGTCAGGGATCTTGAGGATGAAATCCAAAATTTAGAGGAAGCGAGGGAAATGGCTCGGGATAGAGACAGATGGAGAGGAACTGTATCAGCCTTATGCCACTGGCCAGTGGCGGGAAGATAAAGTAAAGTAAGTTATTTTATTGCATATTTTTACACACTGTCACTGAAACGTGATATTAGCAGAAAATAGTAGTAGTGAAAAAATGCGAAACTTTTCATCATAGAACATATTATGAACGAGATACGACTAGCTTTATCGATAACAAAAGTTTCTTCTTTC
>NC_087219.1:67355820-67373320 GCF_015104395.2 Macrobrachium nipponense
CCTCCAGTTATCTCTCCAAATAATATATCAATTATATCTCAATTCTAACTCCAATTCTCCAGAGAATAACTCAATGTTATAGTCAAAAACTATAAAAACTCTCCATTTAGCATAACTGCTAAAAAAGAGCAAAAACTCGGCAAATAAAACTGTCTAGAAAATTCTAGAAAAAATCACCAATGTGTCACAACTCATTGTAACAGAACTCCAAATTCAAAGTGTCTAAGCCAAGACTTCTCCATATGCACTCCGACATAAGTCACCAGAAAACTTAACCAAGTTTCCTATCTCTCACAAAGTTGTCACAAATACGACAAATGTATTGTGCAAGAAAACTCACAATTTCTGGAAACATAAATATCCAGAGAAAAATGTAGTGCCATTACATATGCATTCAAAATGTGCAAAAAATTCTCCCATATATTTCTCTATAGCATCAAATAGCTAAAACACGAACACGTTCCCGAACAATGACTCTAAGTCATGAACTGAGATAATATTCACACTAACTGGAGAGAAAAAATAAATCAAATTCACCCATGGTAAAAAAAAACTTGTGTCAGCGATGGCTAATTTCCAAAAAAGGAGAAAAGAAAAATCAACGGCACCATTAACTATCTCCCGTAACTCACTAGATTGTCCAAGCAAATTATCTGCTGACTCATAAAAAAAAGGAAAAAAAAAACTAAAACAATGTGTTGTTAGTTCCTCCCATATTAAAAAAAAAAGATTTCACCTCCCTTGATAGCATTAAAACGCCCACGTATTAGTATACAAAAAAATCAGTATCAGAAATATCATTATCACAAAATCACCAAAAAAATTGCTATCATCAAAATCATCAGTATCAGTACAAAAAATATCACCAATGTTAATGCTTGTCCATTCTCCAAAAATTCAGCAAAAAAAAATTCAGCTAAAATTCAGCAAGTTTCAACACAATTCACCAAGATTCAATCAGATTCATCAAGATTCAGCAAAACTCATCCCCGTGAATCATTGAAATATTCTCCAAAGTTACAAAACTCAACAATTAATTAACACAAGACTTCTCCCATTAATTCATTGTAATAATTCTCCTTGAATAATTATCTGTAATAATTATCAACTGACCTCACATGAAATATCTCAAATCTCTTGTAAAACAAGTCTCCCTTAATTGATAATTATACTTAAGCAACCTCCCGTGACATTTCAAGTATAATAATTATCAATAATAATAATAATAATAACTCTTCATAGCAATAATTCTCTTGCAAAGATCTCAAGTAAGGGTGAAATTCAAATAGCATACACTAGTATTGCTGAATTCTTATGATATACAATTTCTCCGAGCATACCCACCGACATAACGCCATTGCCACACAACACAGATACAACACCAATCATTGGCATTTCAAAGTAATTTCTCCAACACAATAAAAAAATAATCTGTGTATCCCCCTTATATTTGTGTCTTTCAAGGCACAAAGAAACATATAACACATCACGTGCATGTTAATACTTTTCCCCTCATTCACGGAAAGGAAATCTCTTTTTATTTCCTTTTCTCTTCGTCCAAGAGAGAAAAAAAAAATCTCTTTTCTAAAAAAAAGACTCTACGGGCATTTCACTTCATCAACTAATCAATCAGCTGATATCTTAGCATCTAATGTCAAGGCCCAGACCCATCCCCAACACAAAGAAAAAAAAGGAAAAGGGGGAGTTCACCCACACTGAGAAAAAAAAAATTTCTCCCCCCCGTGAGAACAACCCCTCAGTAAGCGCAGAATAGCCCGAGGCATGCCAGCAGTATCCCCAATCTCCCCTTGAACAGTGTCTGAGGACCCCTTCCCAAGGTACACACTAGTGCCCATCCCTTGCACTATCTCTCGAGGGAGGCCAGTGGTACCCTCCATGCGACTATCCGAGGGATGCCAGTATACCCTCGCAATGCAACGCGCCTCTCTGCAGAAATGTGCTGAGCCCGTAAAATTGTGTCTGCTCTGTGTCACTAAGCCAAATATGCTTATCTAAGCACAGTCCATGCATAGAAAAATACACTCTTATGTGTTTAAAACAAAGACAAATACGTCTATTATAAACACGCGTGAATAAAGAAAACACGTCACTATGGGGCAAAGACAAGAAAAAGAAAATTGTCGACCTCTTGAACCAATCCCATAACCCTGAAATATTTAAACAAAACCCACTCCTTTTGATAAACAATAGTTCTTTAACACTCACCACTCCATAATGGGAACAAAAAGAACTCGAAATTCTCGTAAAACGCGGCAGTGATACTAACAACAACAGCCGCACGGGTCTCTCGGAACACACTCGTCATGGCACAAGCAAAAGTCATACTGGGTGTGCTCACTGCTTCTAGGCTGACTCCCTGGGAAAAATGCTGAGTCCAATAAAATCCTTCCCTCCTTTTAGCACAGTTAACAGACAGATATTTTCTCATTTTTTCTCACTAAGTAACTGAAACTAACAGTTAAAAACGATTTTCCCCAATCCCACCAGCTTTGTCGTTCGAAAACTATCGCTAAGCCATAACCCCTTTTATTTTCTAACTGGGCACCCATCTCTACATTGGCGTTCCTAGGCATAGAAAAGAAAGAACACTTTTATATCCCCTCTTAACCGTCTGCCACCACTGTAACATGGGGGAAGAACCCCCACCCCCAGTATTCATAAGGTAAGCGTCGACCACGAAACGGAAGGCAGACCCATTACTCATTACACAGCAACCTATCTCTCTCTCTCTCTCTTTCTCTCTCTCTCTCTCTCTCTCTCTCTCTCCAAGGAATCCAGCAATCCCTCTCTCTCTCTCTCTCAATCTCTCTCTCTCTTTCTCCACCTCTTTCTCTCCATTCTAACAGGTAATGAAATGAGAGAGTTGCATCATAACATTAACGTTTATCAACAAGAATAAATAAACCAATCAATCAAGTAATCCAGTCTTACAGACTAACTCAAAAACAGTACAATGTCCAGTCACCAAAACAAGTCTACACCCCACTGGAACTCTTTGTCCCCGATATTCCAGATCCGTCTGTTTCAAAGATACAGAACACATCCGGTAAGTACACACAAGTTCAAAGACAAAGTTAATAAAATGGAACATCTTACAAGATTACAAACAAGCCATCCCTTTGGCTAAAGTAATTCAACTTGGCTAAAGTAATTCAAACTCACCCATTGCAGCCGGAATATCTCGCTCACTGATAATAAAAAAAAACACTTTGGCATCTGCCATCGTGGCTTTGCCTTCCTCCCACGAATCTCTGTGCAAGTCTTCCATAGACTTGGCTAGTGATACATTATGAATAGAAGAGGTGCACACGCACATACGAATGCACACTTCGACAACGCCTCATATTACTGGCTACAACCGTTTCCCAAAGGCACTTTGAGAAGAGTTCATAAACTGTCATACATTGACTCGTGAACTAAGCACTTTTATCTCATGCCACCCCAGAAACTCATTCATCAGCTACTCTCAGGTCGTTACCTCTACACTGTTCTCCACATTCCATAGGTCACAGAGAATGCATATTATTAATCAAAACCCCTAGGCCTTACATATGTAATAAATACATTATTTAATATTACAGTATCTGTAAATAAAAACCCATGACCTGAGGTCATGGCATTAGGAGGGTCCTACGTGACCAATGCAGATCTAGATTACGCTATGCGCTGTCTGCAGTAGCCTGGTTTAAATCTGTACATTGT
Organism: Macrobrachium nipponense; assembly: GCF_015104395.2. Classification (NCBI taxonomy): domain Eukaryota; kingdom Metazoa; phylum Arthropoda; class Malacostraca; order Decapoda; family Palaemonidae; genus Macrobrachium; species Macrobrachium nipponense. Next base: position 67,359,544 of record NC_087219.1, read on the forward strand.
CAGCATTTTGCAAGAATGATAACTTTGCACAACAACTTCCATGGGAAGCGGTTGACCTGGTTACCTAGCCGGAAACTTGTAACTTCCGGCCGGCGGACTACGTATGTTTTTATATGAATCGCTGAGATAGCTAATGTTCCGCTATCGACGTGATGCTTTAGAATGGCAGTTCCGTGCCAGCATTCAAACATATCGGTCTCCCGACCGAACTGCATCTCTTAGTATGGAGTTACAGAATAAAGTTGTTATATCTTTTCAACTTATCTGTTTGAATCCTCTCCTTTAGTTTAAGAAGAACCACTCTACTAAGATATCACATAGGAGATGGAAGGAACCAGAAATACTTACGAATGACAGTCGTAAGGAGAAACAAAAAAAGTCTTTCGCAAAAGCGAAGAGACTTAGACTGGTGGCAGCTTCAGACGAAGAATAAAATTAACAAGACCCATATCAGCCGACCGAAGATCTACAAGAACCAACTTCCACCTTCGAAATCAAAACTAAACAGAGGAAACGGGATCTTCAATCAACGCAACATTTATGAAGACGAAGATATGTCCTTCATCGAGAAGAATACAAGCATCAACATCGACGTTTGAGTGACTGTTGTCACTTATCTTCGAGAATCAACACCGGACGAGAGCAGCATCGAACATCAACAGAAAGAAGAAAACACACAAAGGAAACATCGCGCGAGATCTAGCAAGGACGCAAAGAGTAGAGCAAGAGGAAGTAATGCAAGGACGGAGGCTGTGACGTCATCAATCTTGGACTTCTTCATGCATCGTGCGCCTGAGAGAAGACCGTGACGTCATCACGACTTCCGACGCGAGACGACAGGAACTGAGACGTCATCCCATGTCAACAATCCTTCACCATATAATCTGGAGCTAAGTACCATTTTATCTATTCAGGTTCTTTCCTCAGTGAAGTGTTGTTCATCAGGAGTCGATCGTCCAGTATTCTGGGGGTGAGTTGTTCGCCATCTTAATCTTCCTTCATTACAGAATCAATCTTCAACTACGAGTTCTCGCCCGCAGATTATTTTTTTTTTCTCTTCTCGTTGTTGCTAATCGTTTCTTGCAGGAATTCTCCGTATAATATTTTATCAAATTATCTGTATTTTTGTATCTTTTGGGGGATTTTCCTATTATTATAACACATTTATACAGTATATTGCATATGCGTTTACGTAGTGGTCGAGTGTACTCTTATAGATATTTTGATAGGACTGCAAGGAATAGAAGTATAAGAAAAAAGTAAAAGTGAACATGGCAACTACTCCGGCTGGCAACCCCAATGTGGTGACTCTCGTGAGCGCGAGGTCAGCAATTGTCCCTTTTCAAGGTCGGGTCAATGGGTTCCTGCCTCAAAATGTTGAGGCATGGATCTCATCTGTAGACGCTCATTTAAATGCAAAAAGCATCACAGACCCAGCAGTACAATTACAGGAGGCCAAAAGCTTCATAGACTTTGCTAAAGGAGACGCAAGTGCTTATCTAAGGGGTGTTTCTTTCCAAGAGGCGCTTACATGGGACGAGTTCAAAATCAGATTACGTGCCGTGTATGGGGGTGAAGAGGCTTTAGATGTAGTATTGGCATTGAGAAATATCCTTAACCAAGCCTCCATGACTCAGCTTAATGTTGTCGAGCGGGCGGCGCTAATTGCCGACCGGCTAAATGAATATCAAGTTAGTTTAAGTAACTCCGGGTGGGTTACGAGTGCCAAAATCGCCGTGAAAGATTTTATCCGTTTGATTTACCTTACGAGTATCACTGCAATGTTGCCTGAAGCGTTAGTGCGGTGTTTTGACAAAAAATTGCAGCCCAACAGTACGGAATTAGATGTGTATAAACAAATAAAAAACACATGTCTAAATGTACCGACCTAGATCCTTCGCTCATTCAAGTTTTTGCAAAAAATGAGAACAAGCCACAACAAGTAAACGTGGTACATAATAATAATAATCAAGTTGCAGGGATGGTTTGTTATAACTGTAAACGACCAGGTCACATGATTTCAGACTGTCGGACGCGTTTTTGTTCAATACATAATAGTTCCACTCATTCATATAATCGTTGCTACTCGAGGAATCAACAGCAGAATTCTACAAACACGCAACCAGTTGCCAGTGCAAATAAAAAGAAGGGTCCTCAGTACTATAAAAAGAAACAAGCAAACGGAAATGCTGCACAACAGCAGAAACAAACAAATCGTGCTTCAGGTACCTCTGTTCCTGGGCCGTCTAGCCAGAACTTGCAAGGGCAAGCGAATTTTCAAGGTGTGATAAACAAAACAAATACCACGTAGTTCGCTCCAAGGGGGGAGAGGGCGATGTTGGGTCATCAATATCAACATCTTTTGTATCAAATAATCAGTTTAATCATTTATCAGATCATTGTGAGGCAATTGATTTTCCTATGAAACACACGGCCGAATCCAAAAAATCTGTGCAGGTTCCCGTAGATTTGCAACAAATTCATGCAATTATTAGTCAAGCCGAGTTGCGACCCACCTTACATGCAGTAAATTTGGACAATAAGTCATTCACTTTGTTCTTTGATTCTGGTAGTCCACGTAATATCATGGATTTAAGGACTCATCATTTACTCTTTTCAAATTTCCCTATAGAGAAGTCCGGAATAGACTCTCAGGCATAGGAAATAATGAATTAAATGTGGTAGGAGTAACTCATGTACAGTACAAGGTCGGTAAGCGCACGTTTTCCGATACCTTTATCGTTGTACAAACATTAATATGTATCCCGCAGTAATTATCGGATACCCGTCTATGGGCACTCAAAATATTATCTTAGCACCTGCAAAACACGGCGTGTATATCAAAGGGAAATTCTATAAGTCTTCTAATACCCTAAAATCAGTTTTAGATAATAAAGAGACAGACAGAGTAGTCACTTACATTGAAGAACCAATCACCTGTCTCATGAACCAAGAAATAATACATGCAACCCAAACAGAACTCTCGCTCGCCCGTAATATCAGCTTGCACGCAAACTCTCGAGCCGAACGTAACTTCGAACATATTAGTGCGTGTAAAGAGAACCTTGCCAGGATCTGAAACGTTAATCCTTTCCGAAACTCTGAAAACACACGGATTATCCGTCACAACAAGCCATTTATACAGTCGGCTCACAACAACAATGTCACATCGAAGTCTGTAATCATTTGAATACCACTTTAGTAATCCACAAAAATCAACATATCTTGGATGCGGAAGTTTTATAAACATCGCAGTTCTTACCGTAGCTGAGATAAATCACGCTCAATCAGTTGCGGATGAATCCCTTTTGCAATCTATAAAGACAAAATCAATAAGGACATTCAAGAAGAAGAAATTCAGCAGAAATTTTTTATAATCTTTTAACTAAATATCATGATGTTTTTTCAACTACGGATGGAACCTTAGGAAAAACGGATGTCATCGAGCATCAAATAAGGCTCAAGGACAAACGAAAGTAATCTATGTACCTTCGTACCGACTTCCTATGAAATTTTCAGAATGAGATAACAGAGGAAGTGGGTAAAATGCTAAAAGAAGGAGTCATTAGGAAATCAAACAGCCCTTATAATTTTCCGTTAATAGTAGTACCGAAAAAAGATCGAACTTGGCGGATATGCGTCGATTTTCGTCGTTTAAATGAAGAAACAATCCCTGACCGATTCCCAGTACCATGTACTGATGATATCCTATCTCTACTAGGTCAGAACAAATATTTCACCAGCCTGGACATACTAAAGGGATTTCATCAGATTCCGTTGGAACAAGAGAGTATCCCATACACTGCCTTCAGCACAGCCAGGGGACATTATGAATTTTTGCGTATGCCTTTTGGTTTACGTTGTGCTCCCATAACTTTTACTCGTATGATAAACATTGTGTTTGGAGACTTGTGGAGGAGATATCCTACATGCCTACATGGACGACCTAGTAATCTTTTCCAATACATTAGAAGAACATTTACGTAAATTAGAGTTAGTGCTACAAAGACTAAGGCAGCATAATTTAAGGGAATAAGATAAGTAAGTGTGATTTTTAAAAACAGAACTAGTCTATTTAGGTTTCACGGTTTCAGCAATTTTTAGGATTGTAGCGGATACTACAGGAGATTTATTAGAAACTACTCCATAATAGCCGCTCCCCTAACCGATCTTATAAAAAAGGGCGTAGATTTCATATGGTCTGAAATTCATCAACAGGCGTTCGATAAATTGAAAGATGAACTGTGTAGTTCTCCTATCTTGAAATTTCCTGACTTCGGTAAGGAATTCTTCATAGCAACAGACGCCTCAGACCTAGGAGTAGGTGGGGTATTGCTTCAACAATATGATAAACAGTTTTTCCCTATAGCTTTTTATTCACGTAAACTGAGACCTTCCGAAAGTAAATATGCAGTAATAGACAAGGAAGGGCTCGCTATTGTTAATTCACTCGTGCATTTTTAAATTCATATATACGGTTATCCCGTCAAGGGTCTCACTGATCATAAGCCCCTAACCGACTTCTTTAAAGGCTTTAGTCACAGCCCTAAGCGAACTCGGTGGCACATGATCATCCAGGACTTTGGCGCGAGGATCGGGTATTTACCTGGGAAAGCAAATATCATTGCTGACGCATTATCACGCAACCCCTCTTCATCTTGTACCGAGCCATTAGCTGAATTAATAGATATCTCAACCTCCACGCCCATTGTTAAAAACTATATCTGAACAGGAAGATCTGGGCTGGAGTGCTGAACTATTACAGACAGAACAAAGAAAAGATCCGCAAATAGAAAAAATAAAAATCATCATTGCGTTAAACGGAAATCGAAGGAAAAGGAATACATAAAGTATAAGCAGCAGAATTATATCATCAAAGATAATATCCTGTGTAGATCCGTGACGAGGAAAACCCGCAACACACCACAGTTGAATAACAACCAGGTGGTGGTACCTATCTCACTCATACCCACTGTCTTAAAATGGTTGCATGAAAATCCACTGCATGGACACCCGGGTTATTCCTTAATGTCACAGAAAGCCAAATCCTTAGTTTTATTGCATACGATGCTTACAGATATAAAAAAGCACATAGCAAATTGTCGCACTTGTCAAGAATACAAAGGGCACACGAAGACACCTGTCAGCCTAGGGGCTTACCCCGTGCCAAATCAACCCTTTGAAAGAGTACATTTAGATTATTAACAGGATTCTACGAGTCAGACAGAGGAAATAAGCACCTCCTAGTAATCATAGATGCTTTGACTCGATATACAGAACTTATAGCGCTTAAAACAAAAACCGCGGTCGAGTGCGCTAGAAAGTTTTACGAGTGCTACATTTGTAAACATGGAATTCCACACACCATTATATCAGACTCGGGCGTGGAGTTCAATAATCATTTCCTTAACTCCTTGTGCGAATTCCTTTGTATAAAGAAAATCAATACCATGATCTATCACCCAGTCCTATGGGCTAGTGGAAAGGGCAAATCGTGAGTTTTTAATAAACATTTAGGGTCACCTTAGGGGGGGCAGACCCCAACCAACTGGGGACATTGCCATACCTGCGGTACTAAGCACACTTAATCACTCGTATCATGTGTCTATTAAAATGACACCGCACGAGGCACTGTACGGTATCCCGGCTAGAACACCTTTCCACATACTAACGCCTACAACTAATTTATCAAATCCTCTAAAGGATGTTATGGATGCAAGCATAAGTCGATATATATACTTCGTAAGAATCTAGAAGAAGCACAAATAATAATAAAAAAAAATCATGATAAAATAGCTAAGCCAACTAGAACATATGCCGTGGGCGATCAGGTATACATACAAGTATACGTACGTAAAGGTTTAAATTATAAACTGACACCTAAGTTTGAAGGCCCAGTTTAACATTTTAGAAAATTTAACGGCCAATAGATTTAGGGTTCAAAATGTATCCAAACCCACTGATGTGAGAATAGTTCCATTGGCACATATCAGAATCTAAAGAAAGGTAGATGGAGTGAGGGAAAAAATGGTTGTATTTATGAAACTTGAATAATAATTTTTTTTTTTTTTTTATATATATATATATATATATATATATATATATATATATATATATATATATATATATATATATATATATATATATATATATATATATATATATATATATATATATATGATATATATATATATATATATATATATATATATATATATATATATCTATATATATATATATATATATTAATCATATTTGTATGTAAACATATTCTTTTACACGAGTTATTACATATATTTTACTCATTGCAGGTTTCAAAAATGAATCTGTTATTGTTAGGAGTGATATTGTGTATTCAGACATCTTTGTTGTATGGAAAGAGCGCTAGGACGAAAGAAATAGAATTTAATCATGGCTCGATTATCGAGAGAACAGACGATGTATTCATAGTGTCAAGTAATATAGTCATAGAAGTGGATATGCAAGCTATATTTTTGCCTGAAGATGACGTCCTTAACTTAAAGAATGGCCTGATGAGGTTTGCTATTTCGCTTAAGGAAATGCACGAACGTAATTTTCATGCTAACTCAGAGATTTCGCTAGCTCAAACCCTAAGCGTCGCGGAAATGTTGTCTTATGACATACAAAATAAAACCGCCGAGGCAGAGGAACTTGCTTGTGACCTGCTGATGTGGCTGTGCGGCACAATAATCTCGAACGCCGCAACCCGCTTATTCTGGCTGGACTAAACATCTTAGGATCTGTTGCGAATCTAGGCTTAGGAATTTCAAATCGCCTTAAGATAAATAATCAAAATAAAAGAATGAGTTTTTTCAACACAAAACCGAATTAGCTTTGTCCGAACTTCGCAGTCAGTTATCTTCAATCAATCAAATAATGAGTATCGTAAACGAACATTCAAATAATATCGATCAGGTCATGGAAGTTCAACATTTGATGGCTACATTAGCTTACTATAGTTCGAAAATAGTCATATCCGTGTGAAAATATCACATTTTATTGAGAAATCAAAAGATAGTAGAAGCTATTACGTTAGCGACAAAGGGTGTGTTATCTCCACACCTCATGCCTATTAAAGGATCTGACGTTAACTTTGGAAAACGGACGGGAGAAACTAGGTTATATTCCTTTATTAGATGCCATAAAGAAAGTAGATTTCTATTATAGCCTAATATCAGTCAGCGTTGAAAATTATAGAATTATGATCACCTACCTTTTGATTCTTCCGATGCTTGGCAATCATACAAAATAGCACCGTTTCCTACCTTCATGACTAATAACTCAAGTCCAGTAATATCCATTTGACGGGGCATGTACTGATTTGTTTCTTCTGATAGGAAAATCATTTACAGTCATTAAAGACTTAGATAAACTCACTCACTGTTCAGAAGCCATGAATAATAAAATTTGTACAGCTGACTCTTTTGAATTCTATCCTATATCAACGGATTCATGTGAGTTAGGCATCGTGCTAAACGGCTCTCTCTCTCATACAAGCGAAGGTTGTCTGGGGAAACTTTATCCCTTTTACAGTAATAAATTCAATTGCAGGATGAATAATGGTTCATGGATCCGTTACGACAAAGCCGGATTCCACGTCGTATGTCCCAGATGGGACCACCGCCCATTCCCCAATCTTTGTAGCAGCTGATGGTTGTACGGGGACATCTACAAACTACATTAATATACTCCTAAAGGTATTTTTCGGGCACCTAATAATATACCAGCCCTATATATTGCATTTGTGCACAATTACACAATTATACTATTATACAATTGTACAATTATATTTACTATTACAAAGAGTGACAAGTACTCTTTAACAATTATCCATGATCATGCTATAATCTATGCAGTAACCACTATTCTTAATCAGGTTACCTATTATCATATTAATCATGTATACATGTTAATCTTTTGATTTTTTTGTTTTTTTTTTTTTTTTACCTTTTTATTATTTTGGGTACCTAATCATTATTGATAACCAAACATGGATCTAGATGTTCCATGCATTATCTTTGTTTATGAATATGTCAAAAAGGGTATGTAACAGAACCTTTTTATGCATTTAATCACTTATTATGTTTATACCTAAACATATGTTACGAGCACGCTCCTAAGAAACAATGTTTAAAGTAACTTTGTTATTCAAGGCTTGAATGGTAACAGACCGAGCCTAATGTATAAATACATTATTAATATTACAGTATCTGTAAATAAAAACCCATGACCTGAGGTCATGGCATTAGGAGGGTCCTACGTGACCAATGCAGATCTAGATTACGCTATGCGCTGTCTGCAGTAGCCTGGTTTAAATCTGTACATTGTCAGCATTTTGCATTAATGTAACTTTGCACAACAACTTTAATGGGAAGCGGTTGACCTGTTAACCCACGCCGGAAACTTGTAACTTCCGAGCCGGCGGACTACGTATGTTTTTATATGAATCGCTGAGATAGCTAATGTTCCGCTATCGACGTGATGCTTTAGAATGGCAGTTCCGTGCCAGCATTCAAACATATCGGTCTCCCCACCGAACTGCATCTCTTAGTATGGAGTTACAGAATAAAGTTGTTATATCTTTTCAACTTATCTGTTTGAATCCTCTCCTTTAGTTTAAGAAGAACCACTCTACTAAGATATCACATAGGAGATGGAAGGAACCAGAAATACTTACGAATGACAGTCGTAAGGAGACACAAAAAAAAGTGCTTTCGCAAAGCGAACGAGACTTAGACATATAATATAATATTATACTGAATATATTATATTATATATATATTATAGATATATATAGAGAGTATATATATATATATATATATATATATATCTTGATATTAATATATATAATATATATATATATATAGGATATTATAGATATATAATAATATATATATGATTATATATATATAATATATATCTATATATATATATTATATATATGATATATATGATATATAATATAGTATATAATATATAGATATATATAATATTTATAATATATATATATATATAATATATATATATATCTATATATATATTATATATATAATATATATTATTATATATATATATATATATAGATTTTATATATATATATATAAGTAATATATATATATATATATTATACTTATCTGTTAGATAGATAGATATACTATATTATCTATATATGTATTATATAAATTATATACTATATATATATGGTAGTATATAGTATATATATAAATTCTATATAATATAGATATATATATAATATCTATTTATATATTATATATATATATGATATATAGAGACTAATATCTATATATATATATATATTTATAATATATGTATATATATATATATATATATATATATATTATATATTATATATATAGACATATTATTATATAGAATTATTATAAATATAGTCTAATATATATATTATATAATATTATATATAATAATATATATATATATAATATATATTCTTATTATGTATATATATTATATATAATATATATATATATATATGTAATCTATAATATAATATATATAATATATTTTCTAATATATAATATATGGATATATATATATATATATATATATATATATAATATGATATATTATATATATTATATATTTATATATAATGTCTAAATTATATTATAATTATATATATATATCCTATTCTATAATAATATATCTATAAATATATATTATATTATATATATGTATATAATATATAATATAGGATATTATATAGACATATATATATATCATATATATATATGTCTATATATATATGTAATATCTTATTATATATATATATATATATATACTATATATAATATATATATATATCTAGATCTATAGTATGTATATAATATATATCTATATATATTATATATATATATAATATAATATATATATATATATAGATAAATATATATATATATATATATATTTTTATATTTCTATATAATATATCTAATATATATCTAATATTAAATATAATATATCTATATAGAACTATCTCATGTATATATATATAATATCTATCTATATATTATATACTATATATATATATATACATATATATATATTGAATATAACTAATAGATATAGATATATTATATATCATTAATATATAGTAGATATATATATAGATATAATATATCTATATATTTATCTAACTATATTATATAATATAGTATTGTATTATATATGTATATATATATATATATATCTATATTATATATATTAATTATATATAATTAGATAGATGTATATATTCTATATATAAAATCTATCCTAAAATCTATATATATATATATATATAAATATATAGATATATATCTTATATATTATGTCTATATATTAGATATCTAATATATATATATATATATATATCTATATTATTATATTATATATATATATTATATATAGATATACTATATATATTAATATATCTATAATATTATATAATTATATATATATAAGATGATTTCTTCTATTATCTATTATATAATATATTATATATATAGTATATATATATATATAATAGTATATATTATATTATATAATAATATATATATATAATATATAATCTATTATATATATAGTATATAGATATAATATAAGACATATATTAATATGCTATCTATATATTCTCTCTATATATCTCTAGATCTATATATATATATCTATATATATATATCCTATATATATATATATATAATTATATATTCTATTATATTGTATAATATTATAGCTATTATATATATTGTCTATATAGATCATATTACTATTTATATTATATTCTATATACTTCATATATCTAGATATATATATATCTATTAATATATATACTATATAATATACTTGTCTATATATATATATTAGATATCTATATATATATATATATATCTATATCTCTATCTCTAGATATATTTATATTATCTATATATCTCTCATAATCTATCTATATCTCTCTCTATCTATATATAGATATATATATCTATATTAATACTATATGTATCTCATATATTATATACTATATAATTCGTATTATACTATACTATAATAATATATCTAATATATTATATATATCATATATATATATCTAGATATATATATGATATATATATATATATATATATCTATATAATATATATATATATATATAGATATATATATATATATAGAGATATATTAGACTATATATATATATCATATATATATATATATATATATAGTATATATATATATATAGTATATCAGATCTATGATATATATATATATATATATATATATCTATATATATATATATATATCTATCGAGTAAAAATATATATATATATATATATATATATATATATATATCTATATATATATAGATATATATATATATGCTATATATATATATATATATATATATATATATATATAGATCTATATATATATCTATATATATATATATATATATATATATATATATATATATAATAGATATATATATATATCTATATATATATATATTATATATATATATATATATCTATATATCTCATCTATATATATATATATATATATATATATATTATATATACTATATATATATATTATATATCTATATATCATATATCTCTAGATTATATAGATATATATATATAATATATATATATATATATATATATATATATATATATATATATATATATATATATATAGTATATATATATATATATATATAGATATATATATCTATATCTATATATATATATTATATATATATATATATATATATATGATATATCTATATATATATATATATATATTTATATATATATATATATATATCTCTCATATATATCATATAATATATATATATATATCTATATATATATATATATCTACTATAGTATATAGATATATATATATATATATATCTATATATATAATATCATATATATATATATATACTATATATATATATATATATATATATATATATATATATAGATATCATATATATATAGATATATATATTATATATATATATATATATATATATATCTATATATATATATATATATATATATCTATATATATATATATATATATATATATATATATATATATATATGACATGAGCTATTATATATATGTATATGATCACGGAAAAGTGATATGACTATAGATTGGTACTGCTGTCAAAAGCACTATAAACACTACCGGAGTCGAGGTGGGTTGATGTTGTCTCCACCAACGAATTACCTACGCGCGAAAGGTATTTCAGGTGATAGGCGACATGAACTAGCCTCTTGCGGTAGTGTAGTAGGTAGCTTCATGACCGTTCCTGGATTGAAAGGATCCCGGGATCGCGCCCTATCCACAAGTCTATAATCGAGAAAAAAATTCCCCTCGGTTAAGCATATATGAAAATATATCAATTCCGAGGTAGAGCGAATTAGATATTAAAGGACATTGTAGCTCGATATATGTATATGAATCACGGAAAAGTGATATGACTTATAGATTGGCTACGTGCTGTCAAAAGCACTACAACCACTACCGGAGTCGAGGTGGGTTTTGATGTTGTCTCCAAACCAACGAATTACCTACGCGCGAAAGGTATTTTCAGGGTGATAGGCGACATGAAACTTTTAGCCTCTGCGGTAGTGTAGTAGGTTAAAAGCTTCACTGACGTTCTGGATTTGAGGCGACATAACTTTTAGCCTCTTGCGGTAGGAGTAGGTAAAAGCTCACTGACTTCCTGGATTTGAAAGGATCCCGGGATCGCGCCCCGATCCAGACAAGTCTATAATCGAGACAAAATTCCCCTTCGGTTAAGCCTATATTGAAAATATATCAATTCCGATGTAGAGCGAATTAGATCTTAAAGGACATTTAGCTCGATATATGTATATGAATCACGGAAAAGTGATATTACTTTATAGATTGGCTACGCGTCTGTCAAAGCACTTACACACACTACCGGATTCAGGTGGGTTGAATGTTGTCTCCAACCACGAATTACCTACTGCGTGAAAGGTATTTCAGGGTGATAGGCGACATGAACTTTTAGCCTCTCGCGTAGTGTAAAGTAGGTAAAAGCTTCACTGACGTTTCCTGGATTTGAAGGATCCCGGATCGCGCCCCGATCCAGGCAAGTCTATTATCGAGAAAATTCGCCTTTCGGTTAAGCATATATGAAAATATATTAATTCCTGAGTAGAGCGAATTATATATTAAAGAACATTGTGAGCTCGATATATTATATATATCTATAGGAGATATATATATAATATATATATATTATTATAATATATATATTTCAGCAAATAGAAGATTCCGTGTAAAATTCGGAGACGAATAAATAAAATTAAAACCAGAGGCTTGATGCAGAGCATCTTTATTGCGACTAGTTTTTCGGAGATTTACCTTTCCTCCGTCTCGGGCAATCTATAATGAAATATTATTTACAATTAAAATCAATGACGTATATAAGTTTACCATTAAAAAACGATAGCAAAATAAGATAAATTACATAATTACTATAAGTTACTTACATTAACGAAGCGAAATAAAATTAAAAATACACATTACAAGACATAATAACCTAAACTCGCAGCAAAAATCTTAAAAATATAGAGAAATACATTGTTTTTATTGTCAAGCGAGCAGAAAAATCTACAACATCTAAAACACGCAATTCAACAGACCTATTCATTATTACAAAGAGAAGGTTTATCTCTTATGGTATATAGAGACT
>NC_087219.1:67383320-67438320 GCF_015104395.2 Macrobrachium nipponense
GAGTCAAATTTGACCGAACGTGGTTTTTTTTTCTATTTATCGTGATTTATATGCAAATATTTCGAAAATAGAGAACAGCTACAACCTTCAACTATATTTAGTTGTATTCTACATGAAATTGCGCACATTTTCATATATAAAACTTTATGTAACAGCTAATTTTAAATGGTGCAAACATTTCGACAATCGCACAAAAAAATTTGATTTTTTCGGAAGAGTTACCGCGTGGACGTAAAGGAAAAATGAATTTTTGTTTTTTTTTGTTTTTTTTTTCATAAATTCACCATAAATCGAAATATTGTGCTAGAGACTTCCAAGTCGTTGCAAAATGAAGGTAAATGATTGAATATTACTATAATATAAGAGGTTTAGCTTACAATTGCGTTTTCTACCATTTCGGTAGTCAAATTTGACCGCAAGTTGAAATTTTTGCACTTAACGTTATTTATATAAAAATATTTCAAAACTGATAAAAGCTACAACCTTGGGTTGTTTTTTGTTGTATTGTGCATGAAATTGCGCATATTTCCATATATACAATTTTATGTAACGGCAATTTAAATTTAAAAGGGGTGCAAAAAAATTAGGACAATTCGCCACGAAAAAAATTTATCGGAATAGTTATCGCACGAACGTAAGGAAAATGTTTTTTTTTCATAAATTCACCATAAATAGAAATATTTTGCTAGAGACGTCCAATTTGTTGCAAAATGAAGGCAAATGATTGAATATTACTATAATGTCAGAATTTTAGCTTACAATTGCGTTTCTCGACCATTTCCGTAGAGTCAAAGTTGACCGAAGGTTGAAATTTTGCCCTTATCGTTAGTTTATTATATGAAAATATTTCAAACTGATAAAAGCTAAATCATGAGTATTTTTTGTTGTATTTCACATGAAATTGGCCGAACATTTTCATATATAATACTTCATGTAAAGGATAATTTAAAATGGTGCAGAAATCATGTCAAAGTGACGAAATAATTTTTGAGATGTGTCACTGATACTTTTTAGTGATATAAGAAAGAAATTCGCGCTTGCGCGCCTGCGTAGCGATTATAAACAAAACAACGCCTTGATCCGTGAACTCCCAGCATCCCCCAAGGCGCGTGATTCAAAAAGTTTTTTGGCTGGTAGCCTATAAGTATTTTTTTCCGCGAATTTTTTAAAAAAAACCAAAAATTTTTTTGAGCCGACGTATGATACGTGCAATCGGCATAACGGGTAACATTTGACTCGACGTTTAATACATCCCATCGGCGTAAGAGGGCTAGGAGATTGTGTATATTAATTAATGACGGATTTGTGGGGGCAAAGCAAGACTTTAGTTATTTTATGATCTGTAGACCTTTTAAATACTGACACACAATCACTTTAGAGAATTCCCAACTTTACGTGATGGTGGCGATGGAAACGACTTCGTTCTACAGTAGCAAAGGTCGAGTCGAGTCTACACACGAATGGCATTTCTATGGACTACCTTTGCAAAGCTTCGGTATATCGTCTCATGATACGTTCTGGGATATCAGGAGTCTACATCTTTGCTGAGGCGGGTGCGAGTAGCACTTGTGTGGAAGTCTCGGAATATTTCCTTGGCATCGGGGTGGTGACCACATTTCCTTCAGTAATTTATCTAAATTGCTTGTAAAAATTCTTACTCCTTTGGTAGTCATTTCTAAACACGAATGTTAAAACAATGTTGATTTTATAAACAAATTGAATAGTTTAAATTTGATTTGATTTTAATATGGTTAGTTTTGATGTTGTCTCTTTATTTACAGAAGTGCCTGTAGATGACTTACTTGAATATTTGGAGGTGGAATTAGAACGTCATAACATTCCCTTAAGTGTAGCAAACCTCATTAGTCTCATAAGGTTATGTATTAAAGATAGTAAATTTTTGTTTTAATGGGGAATTTTTTGTACAAAAGTTTGGCATGGCTATGGGTAATCCTTATCTTCTGTCCTTAACAATATTTACATGGAAATTTTGAGACAAAACTCTTACCAAGAATTTTTCCCCAAAAGTTATTTGGTTTAGATATGTGGATGATATCTTCTGTATTTGGCCAGTTCACGAAAATCTCCAGGGATTCCTTACTAATCTCAATAATTTAGTCCCTTCTATAAATTTACTGTAGAGGAAGAAAGAAATTGTAATTTGAATTTTCTTGATGTAACTGTCCATAGAAATGATAGAATTTTCACCTTTTCAGTCTTTCGAGAATCAACTAACATTGCCTCTTTTTGTTGCATTACTACTCCAATCACCATCAAAATGTTAAATTCTCTGTTTTTTTCTGGAATGTTCCTAAGGGCTTTACGTGTCTGTAGCCCGCAGTTTATTGACGCTGAAATTAAAACTATTTTAGATATTGCATTGAAACCTAAATACCCAAGGACTTTTATAGATATGACATGGAAAAGAGCTAGAAAACATTTTATTATTCAACTAAGGACAAATTTGAATTTAGTAAGCATAACCTTCTAAAATTAACCTATCACGAAAGGTTAAGGTTTTTAGATTATTCCTAGAATTTTAAAGCTTTTTAACATAAAGGTTGTTTTCAGTATAGTTAATGTCAAAAGTTTAGTAATAAAAAATTCTCCTAAAGATCTTCCAGGCTGCACATATGAAATTCCTTGCAAAAAGGTGATAACGTCTATTACGGACAAACCGGTAAATCTCTTTCACAACGTCTCAAACAACATCAATATTCTGTGAGAACTGGCAAATATCGAATGCATTATTCGTACATATGAGAGATTTAGACCATCCTATTAAACTGGAGTCAAGCAAGAGCCTTAATCCCATGTAATGCCACAGTTAAAAGGAATATCATTGAATCTTGTTTCATCAAGTCAAATAATAGAAATGTTCTAGATTTTAAGTCTTGGTTTATCTAAACTTGATGCTTTCATTATGAAAAAAGTTGTAGATAAATATACAACAAAATTAATATATTCAGTTTTTGATATGTTTTTGGAACTGTAAAGTTACTTTGTAATTTCGGTTAGGTTTGTGACCGTGTGATATCCGATATCCTGGATTATCTCTTTTAATTTTTACCAGTTTTGACAATTAATCATCTGGTATTCTTGATCTTGTTTTGTACCTGAGACCTTTCTCTCCAATTGTACTCCATTAACTCATTGACAATGTCTGAGTAAAGACGAAAGAGCTTGGATTTCTGACTGTCATTTTCCCTGTGTGATTCATTTATATATAAATATATATTATCTAATTATATATATATTCTAATATAATAATATAAGGATATATATATATTATATATATATATATATATATTATATATATATATATATATAATATATATTTTATATATATATATATATAGATAGAGTATTATATATTATATAATAGATATATTATTATATATATATAATATATATAATTATATTCTAATATCTATATATAAATATTTATATATATATATATATATCTATAATTCTCATATATATGTCATATATCTCTCTCTATATGTCTCTATATAATCTATGTATATATATGTATGATTATATATATATCTATATATATATATTCCTATATTATGTCTCTTAATATCTATCTTCTGTATATATATATGTATATATATCTTATTAATCTTATCTATCTATATTCTTATATATTGTATCTATATTTATATATATATATCTATGATGTATATATATCTATATCTAATCCTTCTCTATCTCTCTATATATCTCTCTAATCTATAATCTATAATATATCTATTTTATATCTCCTATCTATCTCTAATCTGTATATTATATATATATATATAGCATATATATATATATATTATATCTCTATATATACTATATTATATATATATAATTTATATATCTTAGTATATATCCCATTAATTCTATTATATGTATGTATGGTTATTATCTCTTATTATATATATATAATATATATCCTAGTATTATATTAATATATATATCTATTATATTTCCGTATATCTAATATTAATCTCTCTTTCTATCTATCTCTATCATTATCATCTCTCTATAATATATCTATAATATATTCTATATCTTATCTATCTTCTTATTCTATATTATATTATATATCTATACGGATCCAGAAGATATATAAAAGCATACAGCAGGGTCCACAAAACACATCAAATAGGCCAACGTTTATTCACATGATACGTTTCGCACATGTTCTATGTGCATCTTCAGTCTGTAAAATAACATAAGAATTGTTAAAATTTACAAAAAATATTTTAAAAATAAAGTTAAAAAAAAATAGTTACTTATAAAAATTAATATAACTTAAAAGGATTACAGTAAAAAAGACCCAGTTCTCACCAAACCACTCAAAGGAGAAGGAGAAGAACGAATGACCAAGATTACACACCAACCTACGACTTCAGTTATGCAAGATAAAGAGGAGAAGCGGAAACGTTAGAGTTCAAAGAAGGAACAAAGCCGTTTAATGTATAAGGACTCAAGGGTTGTTAGGTAATCACTATGACTTGTACCACCAATAATGGGGAAATGCTTTTTATTAACTTCGATTTTACATATAGAAGCATGGTTTTTTATATTGGAAAATTCTGGTTTACTCAGTTTCTGGCCCGTTCTAAAACTGTATCCCATATGGCTACAATATCTCATCTGCAGCAACCTCCGGCAAGATCCAACATAAATACCGGGACATCCCGGGCACTTGAATTTATAAATAATGTTAGATCTCATGAAGGTCTGCAGTTTATCCTTGTAGTTATAGAATACGCCAATCTTGAGTGGATTGATTGGAATCAATTGAATCTTGAGTCCTTATACATTAAACGGCTTGTTCCTTCTTTGAACTCTAACGTTTCCGCTTCTCCTCTTTATCTTGCATAACTGAAGTCGTAGGTTGGTGTGTAATCTTGGTCATTCGTTCTTCTCCTTCTCCTTTGAGTGGTTTGGTGAGAACTGGGTCTTTTTTACTGTAATCCTTTTAAGTTATATTATTTTTATAAGTAACTATTTTTTTTTTAACTTTATTTTTAAATATTTTTTTGTAAATTTTAACAATTCTTATGTTATTTTTACAGACTGAAGATGCACATAGAACATGTGCGAAACGTATCATGTGAATAAACGTTGGCCTATTTGATGTGTTTTGTGGACCCTGCTGTATGCTTTATATATATATATATATATATATATATATATATATATATATATATATATATATATATATATATATATATATATATATATATATATATATATATATATATATATATATATATATTACTCAAAAGCTACCAATAAAGCCAACTTAATTCTCTTTTGGTTCAGTTTCGTCCTGTGCATTCAAGTTTTCTTTTGTTTTCAGTTTGAGAAATACAACGGTCCAGAAGCTGTAGAGGAAAAATGTACAGCGAAGATATTCGATGGATGGTTGATTGAAAACTATCCAGAAACTGAGCGAGGAGTACTTTGTCAGACATGTAGGAGAGAGAAATAGAATCCAGCGTTTGTGAGAAGGTTTTATTGGCCTGCAGGACTTACATGTCAGTGCATATCTGACATTTTACTCAGCAAATGTATTTTCAGACATCTGCTTCTAGAGACATCGAAAAATAGAGTGATGTTGTCTTTAAAGTAAAGAGAATTAAAACAAAAAGTATTTTGAAAAGCATAATTACTAAAGAAAATATTTTTATTGAAAAAATCATTATTCTTTCCGTTCATTCAAATAAACGTACGCATCATCTCTCTCTCTCTCTCTCTCTCTCTCTCTCTCTCTCTCTCTCTCTCTCTCTCTCTCTCTCTCTCGAGATCAGTGGGTTTTGGAATGATCTCGTGATTATCATCCTCATTCATTCTATATTCAAAGGAATAGACTACCATGGAACCATACTTTGTTTAATTTTGGATGACCGGAAGAAAAACCTTTCTCTCTCTCTCTCTCTCTCTCTCTCTCTCTCTCTCTCTCTCTCTCTCTCTCTCTCTCTCTCTCTCTCTCTCACGTATTTTGTATACTTCAAGCCTACATCAAAGAAAATGAAGAAGAAACAATCCTAACCTCATTACAAGGAACATCAATATCGTTTTACTTGACGATGTTCATCGCATGAATAAAAATTAAAATCATGTTTGAATTTTCTCGCATGTCATCAACGGAATGAAAACAAAACACTTTATATGATAGAACAGAATTTTTTCTCATAAGATGAGGTTCTAGTTTTCCATAAGAAATCAGTACGTTGATCGGCAGAACACCTTAACATAAGAAAAAAACGATATAGATAATAAAATGATAAACCTGATTTTTAATAATCCTGAATCAGGCTCTGGAAAACAAAATAAAAACTCATCAGTCTTCACTATTTTATGTTTATAAACCAAACTTATTGGGGTTTAAAAACAAAATATCCATTTTAATTTCATAACATAAAAAAATTGGGAAGACGAATTGCAGGCTTAGAAAAGGAACTTTTCAATGAACATTATCTGAAACAAATATGAAATGAGGTGTATTATCATCATACCGCTATTCTAACAATAACAAGTAACATAATTAACACAGGGTGAAATTATGATTCTATTTTCTACTGGCTAGTTCCTTGCGCTGAGAACATGTTTTCTAGAGGAAATATAATTATGGAGCTATCAAAAAAAAAAAAAAAAAAAAAAAAAAAAAAAAAAAAACAAAAAAAAAAAAAAAAAAAAAAAAAAAAAAAAAAAAATATATATATATTATATATATATATATATATATATATATATATATATATATATATATATATAATATATATATATATATATATATATATATATATATTTGTCGGCGAAGTTTTCTATATTAAAACGAGAAGGAAAATAAGGGACATGTGCTTAAT
The DNA here is from genome assembly GCF_015104395.2 of Macrobrachium nipponense. Lineage (NCBI taxonomy): Eukaryota > Metazoa > Arthropoda > Malacostraca > Decapoda > Palaemonidae > Macrobrachium > Macrobrachium nipponense. The sequence goes on from NC_087219.1 coordinate 67,390,193, forward strand.
TGTTATTATTCAAGAGGACAGAATAGTTAAAGTATTGACATAAATGGGGCAATAATTACCGCTTTTGCATATTCTTTTTGAACAAATACATTTGCGTTTGATAAAGATTTATTTGTAAATGACCAACTCATAATCAATAATTTTATATATTGATCTAAAGGAAATAAATATGTACCTTTTGTTTAATATATGTTTTTCGTTCATTATGCATGCCTGAATATTAGTGGTGGCGAAGGAAGTATAAAAAAAAGCAAACAAACAAACAAAAACTGTGAAGGTTGTTGACAAACTGACTTCCCCAGCCCCCTCCCAAAAAGTTGGGGTTATACCTACTAAATCTGGGTCGACCTAGCTAGTTGCTCCTAAGTATCTAGTGCTTGTTTTTCTTCCCCTCTAAAAGCGTGCATAAATTAACACGGTCTCAAAGGGTAGAAGTCTAAGAAAAAAAGAGATGAATGGTATATTTATATTAGGTGTAAAGACAACACGGCTTTACCAGAGGCTAGAAGTCTCGTGGGCGCGTTTGTTTGAATATTCATATAGCGTGTAAAGTTTCCAAATGTTACACCGACATGAAGTCCTACAGGCGAATAAAACCTTAGCATGTAACGGAACTCTCTCTCTCTCTCTCTCTCTCTCTCTCTCTCTCTCTCTCTCTCTCTCTCTCTCTCTCTCTCTCTCTCTCTCTCTCTCTTTAGGTATGGACACAGTCATACAATACACACCTGATCATGAGTCGAAAAAAATATTGAAACAAACTGGTTTCATTATATCATCTGGATCTCTATTAAATTTCCCACATTTATAAATTGTTGCTTGTGACCGAAGATGAAGAGTTTACAAAACATATTGGCTATAATACTAAACATACATTCCTGGTAGTTCGAGAAGCTACTACGACCGCATAAATGGAATATCAAATGAAGTATGATTTTCTATTATTGTCCTCTCCTCGATACATGGCTATTTTAAAGTAATGAGGAAAATTTTGAATAAATGTTTGACATGACTCAGAGAGCATATATTGAAGAGAAATAACTCAACGGCCATTTAATTATGGGAAGTCAGGGACCAGCTTAACTCCTATAGTCTGAACATTAGATGTTAGTTTTAGAGAAGCCAGTAAAAGACTATTAATCTTTCTGTCCCCAGTTATAAGCCCTACGAGGGCACTTGTATCAGTTTTATTTATTCTAGAGTCTGGAGTGACCACAGGCTATTCCTACTATCTGTGTATATCATTAATTTCCATTATTCATTATTAATTGTTACAGGATTAATGGTTACTTTACAAGGCTATCGAGATTTTGCCGTCAGTTCACCTCCATTAATACACTAAAGATATTTCGTTAGGGTGTTTGCAGCATCACTTGGACGCCTAAATTCACCCAAAATCTGAATTTAACCTTTTTCTTTACCTCCATTACTGCTCTCCTGCTTTCTTTTTTAAATCCTGTCAGCCATCACCTCTAACTTTTACTTCTAAAGGCAACTGTGGAGTTCTCTGTTATTCAACCTCTACATCCTTTTTCTAGAACTAGACTACTTATCTCCTTTTCCAAACTCCCTTATTCCCTCTCTTGAATGGCTCAGGCACTAAATTTCCGAAAGCTCCCAGATGTTAGCCGGACAACCAAAATGTTATTAATCGGCAAGTTTTGTGTTTTTGGACATTTTGAAGTTACTTTGTTTTATTATCAGTAAGATTTCCTCTTAAAACTATGTAAAACCACGATTTCAGTGCGTGAGTTGCCCAGATCATGAAAAAAGACACTTAAATATAGGTAATGACCATTACGAATAATGTTTATTTAAAGAAAACGAAAGATGTTTTATCACCTAAAAAAACTAATTTTTTCTATTATTGCCCCTTTGGTATGAATAGCCGGCCTGGATGTACTGGTTTATTACATATGAAAGGAAATTAATAGGAAAAAGAGGAAAAATTAGAGCACCGGTTTTTAATGCCATCATATAATATTTTCCTCTGGATAATTAATGCCAAAGTTCCACCCTGAATTTCATTTCACCGTAGGTACTGCCTAGCCGTACATGAAATTATTCTCAGTTAATTAAAATTCTCTATATTTTTATTCAGAACAGATTAACAATATGCACTAAAGAAAAAGCAGATGAATTTTTTCAATGTAATATCTCTACTATTTCATATTTCATTATTTTGCCTGTTCTATAAGGAATATAGAATATGTATATCAGCTGTAATCACAAATTTTTCATTATCTATCAGTAATATTTTTATTTCGGCGACTGTATAAAGTATTTCGTTTTTACTATAATGTGCAATTGAGCTTTTCTTGAGACCAATGAGGCTTTTTCATGTTTTATATTCATAAAACTGGAAAAAGCTTTTAGTTACTATCAACAGTTTTATTGTTATTATTATTATTTTTATTTATTTATTTATTTTTTTTTTTTTTATCACAATCCTCCGATTCGACTGGGTGTATTTATAGTGTGGGGTTCTGGGCTGCATCCTGCCTCCTGAGGAGCCCATCACTTTTCTTACTATGTGCACTGTTTCCAGGGATCTTGGAATCGTGCCTAGTGTTCCTATGATTTGTGGGTACAATTTCCACTGGCATATTTCACATCCTTCTTATTTTTATTTTAAGGTCTTGATACTTATTGATTTTCTCCCTTTCTTTCTCTTCAACTATGGTGTCCCATGGTATTGCAACATCAATGAGTGATACTTTCTTCTTGATTTTGTCAATTAAAGTCACGTCTAGTCTATTTGCACGTATCACCCTATCTGTTCAGATACCATAGTCCCAGATGATATTTGCCTGATCGTTTTCTATCACTCCTTCGGGTTGGTGCTCATACCACTTATTTCTGCTGGTGTTTCTTGCACAGGCTCCAGCGGAGGGTTTTTGCCACTGAATCATGCCTCTTTTTGTACTGGTTCTGTGCAAGTGCCGGACGTTCGCTTGCTATGTGGTTTATGGTCTCGTTTGTAATATTGTACTTCCTGCATATGGATGAGATCCTATTTCCATCTATCGTTCTTTGAACATATCTGGTCCTTAGGGCCTGATCTTGTGCCGCTGTTATCATTCCTTCTGTTTCCTTCTTGAGCTCTCCCCTCTGCAGCCATTGTCATGTTTCATCGCTGGCCAGTTCTTTGGTCTGTCTTATGTATTCTCCATGCATTGGTTTGTTGTGCCATTCCTCTGTTCTGTTTGTCCTTCTCCTGTCTCCTTAAATTTCTGGGTCTTCGTCTACTTATATCAATCCTTCTTCCCATGCATTCTTGAGCCACTCGTGTTTACTGGTGTTTTCAGATATTGACGCAGTCCTCTATACTCAGTAGTCCTCTCCCTCCTTCTTTTTGTGTTATGTATAGTCTGTCTATATTTGCTCTTGGGTGTAGTGTTTTGTGTATTGTCATATGTTTCCTAGTTTTCTGGTCTATGCTGTGGAGTTCTGCCTTCGTCCATTCCACTACTCCTGCGCTGTATCTGATTACTGGTACTGCCCATGTGCTTATGGTTTTTATCATTTTTCCGGCCTTGAGTTTTGACTTGAGTATCGCCTTAAGTCTCTGCATATATTCTTTTCTGATAGTGTCCTTCATCTGTTGGTGTTTTATATCTTCTCCTTCCATGTCTGTCGTTATCTCTGTGAATCTGTGTTTTATTCTCGCCATTTCTTCTTCCATGACTTCCTGGAACCGTGTTGCATGTTTGTTGTGTGATACTGGGTTGCTCCTTACGTTTTCCGAGAGTCTCTTAATTGGTTCGTCTTCAGAAATTTCTTGGTGGTTTTCTTCCCCTCTTAGTTGGCTGTGTAGCCTTTTCTTGTTGGTTCCAAATAGTTTGTTCTGTTGGTAACCTTTATTCCTGTTCATGTACCATTGGATCCTATGTGCTTTGGCTTAAGCCTCTGTTTTACATCTTCTATTGTGTTGTTTAGTCCCTTCTCCTGTACTTTGTATTTCTCGTCCAGTTCCTCTCTTGTTTTCTTGCTTTTTAGCCTTTTTTCTGCCATCTCTTTCAGTTTACTCAAGTCAGATCCCATCACCATGCTTTTCCATGCGTCTTTTCCAAGGTGTTGCTGTTTTGGTTTCTTTGGGGCTGTTTGTGCTGGTGGTGTTCATAACTCCATGAGTTCTGCTATTAGTCTTGCCCCTACATATGCCAGGTCATTTGTTTCTGTGATACTGGTGGTACGAATTACTCTTATTGTTTCATTGGCCTCAGTTATTCTCTCTTTTAATTTCTTTGTGTTGTAGGCTTTCATGGAGGGGATCTTTGTTCACTCTGTATCTGGCGTCATCCATTATCTGATCCTTTCTACCCATTCTGTCCTCTCTGTTACTTCGTCGGCGTTTCTTCATGTGTCGTTTTTTGGTAGCTCATCATTCCTGTCGTCTTCTGTGGTATCATTTCTCAGTTCGTCTTCTTGTAATTCATTGCTGAGTATCATTTTCCTTTCCAGTCCCTCTCTTTCTAATGGTGAGAGCTAGTTCTTTTTCTTTATGTTCTTTACTTGGTCTGCCAGCCTCTGCTCCTTTTGGGAGCTGTTATTCCTCTCATTCCAGATGTTGATCGGTTCGTTGGATTGCTTCTGATGTAGCCTCTCCTTATTACCTTATTTTCTTCTTCGTCCATTTCTTCCTTGGGTTTGCTTCTGTAGCTCCATTCTCTGGTTGTTCGTTACTGTTGTTGTGTTGGTCAGTTGCTGGATGACGACCTCCAAGTACCTGACCGTTTTCTCATTCAATTATTATTATTATTATTATTATTATTATTATTATTATTATTATTATTCTTATTATTATTTATTATTAATTATTATTATTATTATATTAACACACTAATGATCATGATCAGTCATTGTGGTATCTGCGGTAAGAGGTTGAAATCGGCATTCTTTGGAAGCTTGAATTTCAAGCCAGTGGCCTCTGTGAGCATGTTCCACGTCATGTAGTTATTTCCACTTATAAAAATTATTACCCTATACATGCCTCTCATTTATTTATTTATTTACTCAGGTCTCTGCTAATCAAGGACTTCTTTCATCATTGAAACTTTTTAGAATTTCCTCTGTGCTTGATAAATTTGATTTAAAGATGCGCTCTACTTTTGGTGGTGGTATTTGGGCTTAACACATATCTGCAGGATCATTAGTGACGTAACTTTCAATAAGACTGCAGATATGTCATCTTGAAATTCACTTGCGTTATTCAAGTATTTCACTGTAAATCTTTTTTTACCCAATATTTAACCTCGATATGCATGTCATTGATTTGACAAGAGCAACTATTTAAAGTAATTAACGTAATACCACTGAACAACACCCCCACCCCACCAGCCACACCCGTCTCTCTCTCTCTCTCTCTCTCTCTCTCTCTCTCTCTCTCTCTCTCTCTCTCTCTTTTCATTAAAATTCACCGTTCACCATTCTTCTTTATATTATTCAAATAACACAGGGAAATAATTTTTGAGGGATTTTTTCACTTTTACTAATAAGACATAAAGAAAAATTCAACATATGCCAAAACACATAACCATGCATATTTTTGAGGTCAGGTACAAATAGGTGCTCATAGACCTGAAAATACAAGTGTGCAGATGATTCAAAATATACTGGAAATTCTTTGTGAACAATATCATATTCTTTTCCATCTATTCCTAAATTCTTACTTGGGCTTTTAAGAAATCTAAATTTGTTCTTGACGTGTTATTAAGCGTACCAAAATATTTAAACGATTCATTTCCTCTTGCAAGAGGAATCAGTTTCAGCATTATCTTCTCCCGCTGAGTTTAAGCCTCGAATCTTTATCATACTTGGCAACAAAAATAATTAAAGAGTAAGGAAGAGGCGTTCGGAAAATTTCTAGAAACACTTCAGTTTCGTTTGAAAGAATATTTGTTTCTCTATGTACATTTGTATTTGTCACCAGTCTGTCAAAGAAATTCCAGTATTTTTTGTGATATGTGTACCCTTGTATTTACAGGTCTGTGAACTTATTTCACAGACTTCATGTGCATGATTATGTGTTTTTGAATATATATATATATATATATAATTCATATAATAATATATCGTATATTATATATAGATATATATATATATATTATATATATATATATATATATATATATATATCACACAACCTCTCAACAAACTCTCGATCTTTATTGCGACCTATCTTGACACATGATCTTTGTAGTATCTATTACAGCGTCAAACAGAGAGCATGTATACTTTCAACGTCAGTTTTCCCTTCCTTTCGGAGTCGACCTGAGGACTACTGAATCGACCTTTGGACTTCTGTCGGTTACCGACAAAGTATATTTTCCCTCCTATACATTCTATGGCTCTTGCCTGTCACATCCTTTTGCAATAATTGAGACACGAGATCCAGTATCGTTTATCCTCCTTTTGATTTCGTTGCCGGCGTCAATAACCTCGTCGTTGTAACGCCAGTAAACACTAACAAATCAATCAATTGATTTCATTGGTGAACGACTTCTCTAGAGCGCCCAAAACACTCTTCTATCGAATCGAGGCTTACACTAAAGGTGCTAAGAATGTCTCGATTCAGATGCTAAATAGCTTACATTAATTTTACTCACTGTTGCTGAAGCAGTCAGGGTATTGTGAGTAAACACAGTTTGAAAGGAAATTGGAACGCATTATAAGAATGAAAGAATACGTGCTTGGATTAAAGATAATCTCAAATCAAGACTTTACCTTAAACAGAGCGATGCAGAGCCTAGCCAAGATGCACACGGCGTGGAGGGATACTTTAAGGGATATATACACTGATAAATTGCCTGGGGAAAGGCTATATGAAAGACCACGTTAGACGGCTCGATGCAGGAGTTTGAAAAAGGACAATGCAACTAACAGGAGATGTGAGGCGGTTCTGACTTCTGAGAGCTTTGTCAACTGTCCTTCCTCTTTTATAAACTTGGGGGATTATCTTTTTGCTCCCGCGAGAGGGCGGTGACGTCAATAGCATCCTGTCTCAATTACCAACTTGGCGTCAAGTGTCAAGTCTGGGATTTCATATTTTCTTTAACAAGAGACAGTGGGGCTTCCCTGGTCTAGTGACGTCACACAGCACAAACTTGAGTCAGGCTTCTGTTCCGATGGCATTGTCTGAAAGGAGGAATTTCAAGATAGTCACAACATCTCAGAAAGATGAACTGATTTATAGTAACAGGGGAAGTATTGGCAGGTATTAAAAAAAGGGTTAATTTCTCAGGGAGGCAACAAATACTATCTCTTATATTTACAAGCAAGGTTGGAGCTTGCTACTTGGGCTACCTCTTTACAGTACAATATATATATATATATATATATATATATATATATATCTATATATAATATATATATATATATATATATATATATATATAGATATATATATGAAAATTTTAATAGCCACAATGCTCTCTTAACATCTCAAATTCTTTGATATTTTTTTCGATACATTTGTCACTACAAAGCCTTGAGCTCCAACTTCAAGAATATATAAAGAATTCATGATGTCCGTTAGCGGGCAAGGAACCCGCAACACCGTAATCAGGACAAGGTCACCTTGCCAACATAACCATGAGAAGGCTAAAAGTCTATACCATCTTGTACACATATATATGTAGGTATATGTTTGTACAAGAGGGAAGAGACTTTTATTCTTCTCATGGTCAGGTCGGCAAGGTGACCTTTGCGTGATTATGGTGTCGTGGGTTCGTTTCCCACAACCGGACATCATGATTTCTTCAAATATCGTTGAAATTCGAGCTCAAGGCTTTGTAGCGACAAGCGTATTAGAAAAAGAACAAAGAATTTGATAAGTTAAGATGACATTGTGGCTATTAAAATTTCATATGCATCTAGTAAAAATCATCAGTAGAATCTACATTTATATTTCATCCTGAAAAACTATAAAGACAATTGCCCACTTGACTACTATGGTTAGGATAGGTCTATTTCCAGCTCTAATAAATATATATCTGAAAACGACAGGTATATGTACGTACAAGATAGTATAGACTTTTATCTATCTCAGAGTCAGGTCAGCAAGGTGACCTCATAGTGATTACGGTGCTGCAGGTTCGTTTTCACTATAGTGAAGGATGATATCCCAGATAATCAACGTAATTGTGCAGATCGTGAGACAAGCATGAAATTTTGCACAAAGGCCCACTGAACTATCTTATACACTTTCAAACTCCTAGGCTCCTCCCAAAAATATATATTTTTTCAAAATGGCCACCCAATTTTTCAATATGGCAGTTTTCACAATGGAAGAAATTTGAAATATCGACTTCAACTTATCTGGTAATGTTCTTTTGAATAAAACTGGTGAATTAATTGATGTACTTCCTTTCTCGAATGTCCAATAATCAATAGTAAGTTAGTTTCTTTGTATTGTACCGTGCATGCAAATAAAATAAGAATAAAAACAATTTCCACCATTCAAATATGACTTTTTTGGTATTTCAACATGCGCTTGAAATAGAATGAAGAGTTTTTTTTCCCCTACATTCAAATTTCATAATAATATCAAATATTATTTGCGCATGCACAAAAAAGTAAGAGCAATTGACATGCACTACCAGGGCACACTGGTGTAAGTCGTTGCCTATTGATAATTGGCATGGGATTCATTGTAAGCTTATTATGAGTCTCCTAAATACTTTAGGGTTACCCCCTTTGTACAACCATAGAGTCGTACCTGAATTGACAGGGTGTGCTGATGCGGGATAGCCGAGCCAAAGAGGAAGGGGCCTACTACTTCCGGATGGTGTACAGATCGCACGGGAGTTAAATTTCAATGGATGACCGATCGGGCTGTGTGTAGGAACGCCATCGTTGAACTCAGTCAAATCCCATACAAATAAAATGCAGTTTCAGGTGGTAAAAGGATAAACCCTCGGCCTGCAAACACTCTTATCTTAGCTGTATTGATAAACAATTTTATTGTCTATCAAAACAAGTTCTAGTTGCGTATTTATAGTACTGTCTCTTTGTGTATAGATTATTTTGCATTCTTAGATTTTCATTTAAACATGGCGAAGAGAATGCACCTATCTTCTGTCTCAACAGATAGTTGGGAAACTAATTGGTATAAATGTTGTTTACGTCAGGAAGACACAGATGAATCTTTAACATCCTCAGTTGATGTGTGCAAAATGCTTTCAAGAGATGTTCCCAAATTTCACGAATTAAATAGTTTGCCTATTCCACTTGACCTTAGAAAGCTAGACGACGGCAATTGCATTGAGAAACTCTAACAGACAATGATGCTAAGTATAAACCAAGCTGTCGAATCAAATTTAACAACACTAAGTTGAAAAGTGCAGAAAAAAAAAACATCGTTCTAAGACGGAGTCGAGGAGTGAAACTTGTGAATTTCCAAAATTTAGGGTTCTTGGGTACTAATTTTAGATTGATGGCCCCAATGCAAAACCGAAATCATCTATGAAGATTTTAAGATCATTGGTTATACAAACAACCCACAAGAACTACTTATCCTTGAAACATTAAATATTAAACAACGAGTTCCTTCTCTGAACTGCCAAACAACCGCTGTTCCCTTGTATATTTCTTAACTCTTTGCCTCTCTCAAAAATTTTGTTTTATGTTTTTTTCTTAGTGCATCTTTATCCTCTGTAATGGTAGGTTAACCTTCAGTATTTTATTCATTTATTATTAGTAATTCTTTTAAGTGTGTCTGTATTTAAGTATGTGTTCTGAATTTTACTATTTTGCTTCCAAGTGCGTCTTTGTTCACGTGTGTTTTCTGTTCTTAACAATATTATTTTATATTTCATTTTTATCAGTTTCCTTCGTCCGCTTTTAAAATTAAAGTCTTGTATATAGCTCTTTTAATTCTATATTGATATATTGTATTTTAATGTTGTAGATATCCCTGATGATGTGATTATGAATCACGAAAGCTTGGAATAAATGGATACTGTGTCTTCTGCTTTTGAATTCCTGCCCTTGATCTGGTGAGAATGTGATGTGCGCTGAGCTCGCACTTACTCCCTGATTATATATATTCAATATATCTATATATATATATATATATATATATATATATATATTATATATATATATATATATATATATATATATATATATATATATATATATATATATATATATATATGTGTGTGTGTGTGTGTGTGTGTGTGTGATAACTGAATCACGAAAGTTAGGAACGTGATAAATCCATTTATCTGTATATTATATATATATCTATATATATATATAAGATATATATTATATATTATATATCTTCTATATAGTATATATATATATTAAGATATATAATATGTTATATATATAACAAATGGAACTAATATTTTTAAAGAGAACTGTATCCATGGTATTTTCAACTAACTTAAAATAAATATTTTTTTTTATCATAAGTATTGTGTATCAAATACGCAATATACATTATGAATATTTGTTGTTTAGTTTCAGTGCTTCCAAATTTATTATGACTGTTGGTAAAAAATTTGGGTCAAATATAAAATTCTTTTTATGAACAAAAGGGTATAAACGCAAATATTTACCAGTGTTTGCACTAAAAACAATTTCTTACATTTCATTCTAATGAATATAACAATAACGTGTTGTTACATAGTTGTTGGCATATACAACAATCAATTATATATTATTGAAAAAGGCCTTCATTGGACTGTGGGATGGTGCAAAAAATATGTTATTTTTTATGTTTGATTTTTGCTATTACATCATGGATTCTTTTTTCGGCAAGACAGGATATCATTATTTGCTTTTATTTCTCTTTGGTTTATTTTATGCACAATGGAATAAGTTTAAGCTGTTCGCCTGGAAAATTACACCAAAATGGATTATTACTATAATAATATCTATCGCTCAAACTGTTCGCAGATATGCCTAAGATTTTGGTAGAAAATCAAATGCAATATTGTACTATTGTCCTTAACGCATTTATAGTTTAATGATCACTTGAACGCAGTGTTACAATTATGGCAGAAACATTATACATCTTGGAATCTTTACTTAAGGCAAATGCCAGTTTTACTACCAAGAAAAAGTGGTTTGGGTTTTATATTACATATATCATCTAATTGACTTTTTTTTAGGCTAATAGGATGAATTATAACCCCAATTCTTAATTATGGCAATAAAATGAAGTTTCCCTGAATGAAATAATATAATATATATATATATTATATATATAATATATTATAATTATATTATAATATCTATATATATATATATATATATATATATATATATATATATATATATTATAATATTATATATATATATTTTTTTTTTTTTTTTTTTTTTTTTTTTTTTTTCTTATTCTTTATGAAAAAAGTCACATATGTTAAAATCTGGTCGGTAAGAGATGCCTGCGCGGCGTTCACAGTGGAGCATATAAACAGTAACCCTGATTCTGCATTGCATATTATTGCTTTCTGACATCTTCCTACAGAATGCAAGTTAATACAACTAAAAGATGATAATATCTAGAACAATAGTGATGGAAATGTACAATTACGTTTATGAGCAAAACGTCGAAAGCTTATATTTTCAATTTTCATTCTTTCGAATTGTATTGGTTTTAAATAAAGTACAGTGATTCACCGTAAATAATAACGAGGAAATTGAAAAATTAATCACCCTAAAATGATTGGAAAACAACTTATTTACTCTCGCATTCGTGGTAATAAATTGTTCGTTTATAGTAAAATTTCACAGTTATACACTCATAGACCTGTCTTCATATGATCAGAAAAATAAAATATTGAATGAAATGGTGATAGAGCTCAATTTTTTTTAATATTCAAAGTATATTCTCTTTGCTGTGGACTCACGAAACGATTTTATTTTGCGTATTACTATCATCTCTCACCATACATGATTTGAATTTCAATCTCCCTGAACAACTCTATAATCCACCCAATTAAAATGTTTCCAGCTCGGATCGTAGACAATTAATTGAAATGGTAATTGATATGTTTATCTCTTCCCGATAGGGGACTTAAAGATATTATGGAGAGAAGCCCTCCCTCGCCTCTTAGATTTATAAGAATTATATAGCAGTTTTACGTCGTTGTCCTTGTGAGGCCCTTGGAACTTCCTGAGGATGTTGTGAATTTTGCTCTTTTTTTTTTTTTTTTTTTTTTTTTTTTTGCATATGAATACGTATCTCACTTTCAAAATTCCCGTACAAAATTTTGTTTGAGAGAGAAAGAGAGAATGGTATACATGGAGGTTACCATCACACAAACTGTATATGGATATTCAGCTATATCTAAGATAAAAGCTGTAGCATCATACATTATAAATATAAATGTGATTAAGTCCTAAAAATGCACTTGTAACCGGGAGTCAACTGTTTTATAAAAGCAGTTAAGTAGTATCTGATATTCATTCAATTGTTACTCTATCGTCATTCCATTTGTGCGGCTCAGTACCGATGTTTTCAAAATGTCTTATAGACTACGATCAACTGCGAAATGATTTCCCTAATCTTGCAGAAAAATCATTGAAACTTCGAGACTTCAAATAAGTAGTCTCACTTGAGTCTCATTTCATAGTTTACTGATTCTGTTTTTTGTGACCTTTTGGTTTTATACTTTCTTCTCTATTTACGTATTTATATATCTGTTTTAGCTTTTAGGCCTTTTCCAAGTATGAGTGTAGATTGTTGAATAATAATAATAATAATTAATAATAATAATAATAATAATAATAATAATAATAATAATAATAATAATAATAAAATAATAATAAGTTCTTAATCAATTAGCCGAGCTAATGTATGACGTGAATGGGGTCGACTGGTAACGGGTATTCTCTTCATGACTCATGGAAAAAAAAACAAGTGAACTTAGAGGAAGGTTTATAACTTCATTGTTTTTACTTTTATAGGAACATTTTGTCAACTCTTTAATTATACTCTCCCATTGGTATACCCAAAACAAATATTTATTCCTTCTATAATTTAGTCTAGTTCTATTGATATTAGTGTTCTTATCTCCTACTGATTTTTTATCTAATGTTTATGTGGCTATGTGAAAGATTATAGTAAAAAAGCTTGCGTAAAGTCTGATATGCAAATTATAGGAATGATATACTGAAGAATAGCAGCAAAATCATCAACGAAGTCTGCAATTTAATTTTTCTAGGGAATATCCTCTTTAAAATTATTACTACTTGGTAGCGCAGGTAGTTTTTTGTGTTATAAATAATTTTGCTTCTTTAAATGTTTGTCTAATAAAGGATCTGGATATTTTGAGTTGTTGCCTGCATTCCTAATTAAGTCTATTTCATTGACAGTTTACATATTCAGAACACTGCTAGAAACGTGGATATGAAAACAGATTAATTCATTAATTCCGTTAGCCAGGATAAAAGCGTATATATGCAGAGATATTGGGGGATCTTCTCTACACCCTATAAACCCATTACTTCTTCTGCTTGACGAAATTCAAAATGGATAGGTTATCATTATTCCTCCTGTATAATGAAGTTTGTTGGTGAGGCCAATTCATGAATTTGCCAAGGAAACTGTACTTTTTTCCCTTACCAAATACATATGATGTCTTCGAAATAACCATGCTACTGTACGTGATAAGATTTTGTTTCATAATTTGTTTCAATATATTCAGTGAAATAGGCGCTTTAAAATTATATCGTTGTTAAAAGGGAATTTAGAAGATCAATTTCCACTGAATTAATCTTATTTGTAGCTTCTCTTTAATCTTACTTTTTGGCTAACTTTCGCATTGCTATGAACTAAACATAGACTCCAATCAATTTGGAGAAACCATAACTGGAATAATGTGGTCGAGAATGACTCCCACAAAAATTTTGTATGTTCTCCACTTTTGCAGCTTTCATTCAAATCTCACACTAATCAATAGAACTTCCATTTACATCGCCTTTGATAGCGGCCATTGAAATTATGTTAATCTAAACATTTCCATTATCGACATTAATGGCTGAAATGGCGATTTTATCCATGCTCCTATTCGGAATGTAAATTAACTAGAAAAAAAATTTCACACTGATAAATTTCAAGTATAGGATAATGTGATTAGAGTTTTCCATCTATTCAGGAATATCCAATGCTGAAATTATAAATGAAATATATAAAGTTTCGTAACAATCTTCGTAGAAACGCTTGGTGTAACTTAATTAATATTCAGATCTTCTTGGTTTTTATCGTTGAGGAGAAAATGCATTTTAGATATTATCTGATGTTAAGTAGGATTCCTTAGTACTATAATTCTCATTACCGGACAATTATGAGATTAATATGTCTATTTGCATCATAGTTAAACTGGCTATTGCTTTAATCAAAACAAAATAGTCATTTACTCTTAACCTTTCAGTTTTTTTTTTTTTTTTTTTACCATACTTCATTATTTCTGACCTTGTCCTCAAATTATAAGTATATCACGCTTAAAAAACTATATGCCCATTTAGCTGTTAAAGAAGTCCAGTATTTTTTTAGTTAATCTGTTTTCGTATTTGCCTATTTGTTAGAAGGGATCCGAAGAATGTTACATATGGACTTTAACTATTATATATATATAAGCGGGCCTCGTAGCCAGCAACATTGATTGTATCGCAGTAGGAGCTACTAGAAGGCAACATTTAATCGAAGAGGCTTTTCTGGGCGAGACTTGCTTAGATTTGATTGAAATGTTTTAGTCTTAGGATTTGTTCGTCTAATATAATGATGGTTTTGGGACTTAGGGCAAATGCTGAATCGTCGACTGCTCTGTCTTAAAACATTCAGCAATAACTGATTTAGTTACCAGTATACTTACTTTTCTTTTTTAAAGAGTGCGTGATAATTCATCTCTCTCTCTCTCTCTCTCTCTCTCTCTCTCTCTCTCTCTCTCTCTCTCTCTCTCCTCTCTCTCTCTTTACAGCTAAGGATTTAAAGAATGTAAGTCACATCCTATAGTGGTCATCTTCTAAATAATAATAATAATAAAAATAATAATAATAATAATAATAATAATAATAAGAATAATAATAATAATAATAATAATAATAATAATAATAATAATAATAATAATAATAATAATAACAAAGACCTTCATTGATACAGGCTTTATTGAAAATAATAGTTATTTCAGTCACGTTTATTTTGTATTAAAGTTTCTCTATTCATCTTATTACTGACTTTTTCCCGTACTCAAGTTAGCTATTGAAACGCCAAATGGGGGATTCATGTCAAAACCGTGGTATTTGTCGAATTGATTATTTTATACATAATGCAGTACAAATTGGATCTTAGGCCTAAGTGACTCATTCTGGATTCTTCTTGCTCAGGGGCGTCTACTCTTCTCTCTCTCTCTCTCTTCTCCTCTCTCTCTTCTCTCTTCTTCTTCTTCTTCTTCTTCTTCTTCTTGCAATGTTTCGTTCTTAAATCCAGAAGGACATCGTCGGGGAGGTTTTGCGGGACTAAAGTTCTTGTGGGAGTCCTACAGTACATATAGTCTGTTGTGCAGCATGGAGTCCTTAGCGGCCAATTCTGATTGGCTAACTGGCTCAGCTGCTGATCCCCTGTTGGCGGATGCCTCAAGATCATAGGTGGGTCCTATGCAGACACTGCAATAGTTGTTCAGACCGTCGTAAAGGACTCTAGTTGGTTGGAGGAGGCATTGCATGACGTCACTACTTACCGAATTGCCGTTGGCTAGTTGCTGTTGCGTGGCGTTATGCCTAGTGTAATCTGGTGTTTGTTTATCTGGGACGTCTTGTTTGGTGGTCGTATCTGGTGTGATATTATTTAGTAATACAATGTCGTCTTGGTTTAGGCTTCTCTGTACAAGTAGGGAGTAGGAAGGCCTCTGGGATAGCATTCAAAGAGCGCTTCTTGTCACGGATGAGGATGTTTTCTGGTAAGCTTAGTATTTTTGGGTCTGGGACATTGATATTGGTATTCTACACTGGAATGCTTTAAGGGGTCTCCTGCAGTGGGTGAGGGATTGTTCTGCATTATCATGATGTCTCGAGTTCTTTTGTTCTTATAATACAGAACAAGCACTATGCTTGTTATTTCCTTGGTGGGAGTGACATTTTCCATCATGATCTTAATAGTTCTCCTCCTCCTGATACTTCTAGTGCATAAAGGCCTTATTCAGTACACTCGGCAAGGAAAGTTAGGATACAGTTTTCATTAGCTTTCGTTCATCGAATTTCCCATTTGTTTTCATTGAAAAGACATAATCTCGCTAAACTTACTCTTGAATGTGAAAATACATTGCAAATTATATCATATAAGTTAAAACTGCAAAGCAAAACCGTTCAGATACTTAAAAACACGATATACGCCCGAAGTAATTGGAATTCCTCAGATGGATTCGTTCATAGAGATCTGGTAGACAGAATGTGAACTTCTGATTGTAGTACTATGTATCACGACGACAACATTTACTCGTCTTCCTTCATGAACGGGAATATTTTGCATCATCGTAAGTGGTGAATGTAATTATTTTAGTTTCAACAAATTTATGTTTGTATTCCAAAGCGTTTAAAGTTAACTGACGTCAATGACAGTCAATGTTGCGACGGCTATGATAGGTTGAGCAAACCTATAAGTGGTTAACTTAAGGTAGATTCTTGGGTGATCCCTATGCCTACGAGACGTTAGTTTGGCGGCCGCTGATTGGCTGGGAGCTGCCTACCTCCCGGTACCAGCCAATCAGCGGCCACCAAACAAACGTCTCGTAAGAATAAGGCTCATCCGAGAATCCACCTTAAGTGAATCAGTTATAGTTGCATCAGCAAGAGCGTTTTCTATGATGTGAGGAGCCCGAGAACTTCGAGGGTGAAAGCGCAAGTCACTGGATACTGGCTTACATAACGGTTTTCACTCTTTGATTACTTTGAAGTTGACATGGATCAAATGCTAGTTGCTGTTTACAAAGCTACTGTCTTTGAAAATAAACCTTTATCAAGGTTAAAATAGCATGTCAGCTCAAATATTTACTGGCTATGCTCCCATTACAAAGAAGTTTTGCCTACACGACTGTATTATTTTGTCGCGAGGCTGAAAGATCTCCCAACACATCAGCATTGTTTATATAAAACTTTAATTGTCTGTGCAATCCACACTGAGCTATTTGTGGAAATAAATATTTGTTGCATAACACAGCTTTTTTCGTGAATGTTTTGTGGATGAAAACCGATTTTCAAAAGTACACACTATAGTATCAAGAGAGCAAGAATGCCCGAAACCTGTGTTTGAAATTTTCCACGTCTTTTTACAATCTTTGAGTGTTACGGCAACTGTCGAATGAAATCAAGATTAGGATATGAATTTCTTAGAGAATTAACTTGAATACTATGATCCATCAAATTTTATCTAGCATATTGCAACACGATCATGGCAGCCATATCACCGTTTCCTAGGTATCTGTGCACCGACTCACCGTTCGCCGTTCGTACTTCTGCCTTTCCCACAAGTCCGTCACCAATACTCTCTCTCTCTCTCTCTCTCTCTCTCTCTCTCTCTCTCTCTCTCTCTCTCTCTCTCTACGTCTAAAATATACTTTAAAAATATATATCACCACTCAATCTCCCAAAGAAAATATAATGAAATTAAGTAGTAATAAATAGGCCTATGCTTTTATGTAAGCAGATTTTGCTCTCTCTCTCTCTCTCTCTCTCTCTCTCTCTCTCTCTCTCTCTCTCTCTCTCTCTCTCTCTCTCCACTTTTAAAACACACATTTGAAAATATATCACTCAATCTCTCAAAATAAAATATAATGAAATAAGTATCTCTATAGATAACCCTATGCTTGCTCTCTCTCTCTCTCTCTCTCTCTCTCTCTCTCTCTCTCTCTCTCTCTCTCTCTCTCTCTCTCTCTCTCTCTCTCTCTCTCTCTCCACTTTTGAAACATTTGAACAAATATTATCACTCAATCTCTCAAAGTAAATATAATGAATTAAGTATCTATAGATAGGCCTATGCTTGCACGCTCTCTGTCTCTCTCTCGTCATATTATCATTCTTTACTGCCCAAATTTGAAAAAAAAATTCTTATTTTTTCAAGATCCGTTTTCAATTACGCATGAATTTTACGTCATTTTAGTGTCAAACATTACCTGTAAGTAAGGTTCACAGTATGATTTAAAGACGGATGATTGATATTTTACCCTGAACTGACGTTGCCAAACCAATATCAACGAATAATAAAGAGCCTGTTTCTACATTCAAGATTAAATGATTATAGGACTTCTACAGAATCTTTATGGTGTAAAGTTAATGAAAATCTAGAAAGCAACAAACGCTATGATTTTGAAGCTCCGCCTCCTTTCTAGAGATGCCAAGTGTGGCATTATTGAGCAATATATGTCTGAAGATTTAAAAAAATTGTATCCTGACTTTCCTTGCCGAGTGTACATCTTCGTTTTTATACCATTTCTCAAGAGTTTTCTTGATCTCATGGTTAATAAGATTGCTTATTAGAGTACCCATTGTTTACGAGTATTTGGGAAGCTCTGTCTATTTCTTGATGCATATCCTGCCAGGTGGAGCAGTGGGACAGGGACCATCATATGTAAGCCCTGACTGAGGTACTCTTAAATCTCGCAAGGCATTCACTTCCACCATTAAGGAACATTCCTAAATTAGTTTTCTTCATGAAGACAGAAGTCCTGAGGCCGTCTTCTGTCTTCAAGATGAGTACACTAAGAAAGGGGGAGACTGTCGTCGGTGCTGAATTCTATTATATAATTCAGCACCCGCAGTGCTGAAACTTGAGAGTAAGGGCTTCAACCTCATCCTTTGTGTCTGCTTGAACAAAGATATTATCGATATAGCAGGCATATTTAAGGGGGCTCTAGACCCTGGCAAAGACTCGCTCCTCGACTGTGCCCACATAGGAATTGGTGAATAGGAGTCTTAATGTGATTCCCATCGCTACGATGTCTTTCTACTGGTACATATGTCCTCATTGGGTGGAGAAGGGTGCCCCTATTTGTACAGATGTCCAAAAAGGCTCACAGTGATGACTGTAGGAAGTTTAGGGGATGGTCCATTCATCCCTATAGACTCAGTCAAGGATAAGGTCTAAAGTTTCTTCTATGAGGACATTTGTAAAAAGATATTCCACATTGAGGGAAGCCATAGTGTCTGTGCCAGGGAAATCTTTAATCTTCTCTATGAACTCGGCAGATGATCGAAGAATATGGTTACACAGGATTTAGGGGGTTAGAATATTGTTTAGGCATTTTGCCAGGGCATAAATAGGTGCAGGCGCCTGGGTGATGATTGGGTGGAGGGGAATTACCCTCTTTATGATTCTTAATGTTACAATATAGGTAACCTAATCCAGTGGGAGATACACAACATTGGTTGTTTCATTGAAAGTGCTTATGATATTGTTGGCATACCACTTGATATCATCAGTTGGGTTGCGGGAAAGCCATTCAAACTTGGAGGAGTCTGACAGGATATCATCAAGTTTCTTGTGATATTCGTCAGTCACTATGGGTGGTGATGCCCCCTTTCTTCTCTTCAACTCCTTGGCTGTCTTCTTCATTTCATGGGTGCATATACCGCTTCTGTATGTGCCCTATCCAGTAGGGGCCTTGGCAAGTAGGAGGGGCTAGAGGGCGTCAGATGACCTGATGGTGTGGCAGCTCTGTAACGGCTGATTGGAATCCAGCAGGAGCTCTATCTCAAGGCACTTCTCATGGGGTCTCTGCTTAGACATGAAGGGGCAATTAAGCCCTAATATAAAAAGAGTTTCTTAGTTAGGTCTGTGAGGTTTATATAGCCTTGTGTGCATTGCAGGACTCACATTTTTTCTCCATTGAGAGCGATAAGTTTCTGCATGATGCCCTTCATTCAGTGCTTGAAGTCACCCTCTTGGAGGACGTCTAATCAGAACTTGATGTCTTCCTTTGGGTATTCCCGTCAAAGAAACCATAAACCTTATCCTTGATCGAGTCTTGTAGGGATGAATCGACCCATCCCCTCAACATCCCATATGTACCAGCAGTAAGAGGGTGTAGCGATGGGATCCCCATTAGCAGTCTTATTCACCAATTTCTACATGGGCACTGTCGACGAACGAATCTTTGCCTGGATCCAATGCCCCCGGAAATATGCAACTGCCTCCTCCAGCCAACTAGAATCCTGCACGGAGAGGAGCCCTTACCTTACGACGGTCTGAACGAGAGAGAGAGAGAGAGAGAGAGAGAGAGAGAGAGAGAGGAGAGAGAGAGAGAGAGAGAGAGGAGCAGATGCCCCTGAGCAAAACGAATCCGGAACGAGTCCCTCAGTATCTTTTATCGATTAGGTTTAAGATCCAATTTGTACTGCATTTTGTATAATATATTCGTTGTTGACATGAATCCCCCAAATATAATTTTAATAACCATCTTGAGTACAAAAGAAAAGTTAGTAATAAGAAGGAAAGAGAAACTTCTATACAAAATGAACGTGGCTGAAGTGGTCATTATTTTCAATATTAATAACAATACTGTTGAATAAAATGGCAGAATTTAGCAAGTTAATCTTATTTATTATCTTCTCTAATTTTTCTTATTACTTGCCTCTCTGGCACAGCGATACTTTTTAACAATTGGCCAATATTCATATTGGGAGATATCTAAATAATGCTGAATGTGATATTTTATTTAGAAGAGGATTTTGCTGTCAATACTAGTATTATCAGTATATTGGTGTCTGGAATGGCAGATCTCAAGTCCAGGTCAAGCAGGAGTCGTCGTCGGTGTTGGTATCATTCCATAAGCAAGGTCAGTGTTAGGCCAGGGTTGTATCTGGTATTTAGCTGGTATTATTGCTAGTGTAATTGGCTCCCGACGTTTCCACCTTCTTGCAGGTCATCTTCTTAGCTGGTCAGCAGTAGAAGTGAAGAGATGGTGCAGCAGCAGAAAGACTGAGCCAGCCCTATGGTGGCATGGGCTCTTGCTTTTCAGCAGCTCGTAAGGGTTAATTTAACAACTCGGCTCAATTTAACCATGGGGTAGGTAATGAAAAGGCATTTGTAGGAGAGAGAATGGTATAGCATCGAGTTCCAGTAAGTAGGATGACGTGGGAATGAAAGGATAAAATCTAAGGTTAGAGGAATAGGATGTTAAAAAAATGTGGGCTCCTTGCTGCCTTCTATTGACCGATCATGAAGATACTAGTAGAAGGAATCAGCAAGGGAGCAAGAGAGGGAAAGGAGGCGAGTGATAATGACGAGTGGTGATGAATGAGATGTT
This sequence comes from Macrobrachium nipponense, assembly GCF_015104395.2. Lineage (NCBI taxonomy): Eukaryota > Metazoa > Arthropoda > Malacostraca > Decapoda > Palaemonidae > Macrobrachium > Macrobrachium nipponense. The sequence goes on from NC_087219.1 coordinate 67,411,444, forward strand.
TGCTTATACCTTTGATGGCTGTATGCCATCAAAGACTAGCAAATATAGTAGTCCTAAAGTGAGATCATGAAAGGAGCATTATGAGTATGAGGGAAAGGTGATTTAGGTGGTTTTTGGCAGGAGTCAACTCTGTTTACCTGGGTGGTGTGTAAGAACAGAGAAAAGCTTAAAGTGTCTCAGAGTTTTCAATTATGTGTGTCACCATTCTGATGCTGGTTGAAAGGACCTCTGCGAAATTCTGCCTGAGAGGAAGAGTCTCTGCCTGTGTAATAGATAATGCGCTAGTGGTTGAGCCACTACCTGTTCGCAGTACTTGCATGCTCTGTTTTCTAGATCTATCATTTACCAGGTGCATAGATATCCCAATCGAGGTTGGCTGATGATGACAGCTAGTGTTCTGGAAGTATTTCTGGAAAGAGAGAGATTTTGTAATTAAGTACTATCTATATACCATTTGGCACACCTTGATCCTTGAAGAAAAGTTCCACAGATACCACTGTTTGCTTCATTCTTGGACTGACTAATGTTGATACTAAAGTGTCACAATGGCGAGTGCTTTTTGCAAGTTGATCAGCCTCCTCATTTCCTTGGATTCATGTGTGACTGGGGATCCAATTTAGATTGATTTACTTTCCATTACTCTGATGAGCAAAAGCAGCAGTCCTTATACTGACGAGTATGTGTACATTTTCAATGAGTGATGATTCTTTATAGCAAGTATTGCACACTTTGAGTCTGTGTGAATTGTAATGTCACATTCTTAGTTTATGGAATCTTCAAGTGCTTTTTGGATGGTTATTAGCTCAGTTTGTAGAGTGGACGCATTGTTGGATAGTCTCCAACCACTTTTAAGGGCAGTGGAAACTGCTGCTGCAGCTGCGGCTGGTACATCTCTGTCAACTGAGCCATCTTTGTAGTAGATATTGAGAGCATTTGTATTGTTCATGGCTATTTGTGCCGCTTGTCTCTGTCGACTAAGTGTGCAAAGTGCTTGGTTCATTAGGAGCAGAGTGAAGTTAAAGTTGATGGGGAGCAGTACCCATGGGGAGTATTCTTTAATGTTATTGTTAGAAGCTTCTTTTTGCACGCTTATTCTTCTCAGGATCGTGAGAAAATTTTCCATATGGTTTTTGGGAGGGTTAATTTCTTCATGGAAATTGAGAATTCTTACTATTTTGTTTTTTAGAGGTGTCCCTACTAATGTGAAGGGTTTTGAAAATGATTAGAGCATTTCTTTGATCAATTCTGGACTGGGGAGTGAGAAGGTTAGTTTCTGTTCCAAGTAGACAGTCTTGTCCACATACGAGCACCAGCAATGATTGTCATTGCATGATTTTGAATGACTTCAAGAGAGCAGATTTGCGAAGGTGAAATATTTTTTTGAGTGTGGACACAGCATAGTCAATTAATGAATGCGTTGTTTGAATATAAAACATTCTGTGGAGATGACCTGTTGCACCTTGTCGAAGAGAGGGGATTTTTCTCATCACAGTTATTCGACTTTGTACATTCTGTCTCATGTGCTGTATTTCTTTGACAGGGGAGAGTTTGTGATTTATATTGACTCCCAGGTATAAGTAGTCATTTGCTCATTCAACAGATCCACCCATGATGGAGAGGTTGTTTGGTGTTCACAGGTGCTTGGTGACATTGGCTTTTGTTTTTTCTATGTTAATTTTCAATCCAAGTTCTTTGCACTTTTCTTCAATCATGTCAAGTGATCTTTGGGTTCTTTTGCAGTTGAATATCTGCATAAATGAATATTTCTACTCCTTTGGGTAGCTTCAAATTAGCAAGATTTTCCATTAGGATATTATAGGCAGGGACTAGGAATTCTTCTTTGTGGTGTTCCAATTTTGTATTGAAGAAATTCTGAATAAACTCCTCGAAAAAAGTTTTAAGCTGATTGGCCTTGTGTGTACCTTTGTATCCATGCCAAAAAGTTGCCTTTAAAACCCTTTTTTGCCAACTTAAATCAAGGAAAATTTATGAGGTTTTCTTATCGTTGATTGTAGATGACAAATCTGTTATGCATTCCTGAGTGCCAAGATGCAGGTATGGAAAGGCCTCCTTTCAAGAGTAGTCTATTGAGAACCATTCTTTCTGCTACTTTCTCATTACAGCTGATAAGGGCAATGGGCCTGTAGGCTCTAGGTTGTTCCGGTTTGAGAATTGGTTTTGTGTCCTGCTGGATCCATTTTCTTGGTCTGACTCTTTCTGCGTAAGTTTTGTTGATCAAGGTGAGATACACTGTTTTTGCAGCTTTGCCTATATTCTAAAGCATGCTATATGTTATACAGTCAGATCCAGGTGCAGTGTCCCTTGCTTTCTTTAGTGCAAGGTTTAATTCCTCTTTGGTGAAGGGAATATTTGTTTGATCCCGAGCATTGTAAGCATCAGCAATTGTTCTGCTTCTGAGTTCTAACACTCTTAGTCATCTCTTGGTTTCCAGGGATACATTGGCAGTTTTGGTTATGTCAGCAAAATGCTGCGCTAACCTGTCAGCTTCACTTTGTGCGTCAGAGTGAGGATTGCTAACAGGTTCTTTCTTCCAGAGACTGTGTAAGATGGTGTACCTGTCTGCATCAGTTATACCACGCTTCTAATCTTACTTCTTCAGGTATTTGTATAGCATGAGTTGAGACTTCAGTCAGCACAGCATATAGCTGTTCAATGTTTTCTGAAGAGTTTCCTTACTCGATTGACTCTCCTATTCATTTTCTAGATTCGGGAGTTATGGTACCAGTTTATATTTGTTGGTGGGTATTTTTTGGGGGGCATGGATACTTTTACAGCTTTAGTTAAGCTATTGCAGAAGTCTTGTAATAGTATGCAAACATCCTGCGGAAGATGATTTATGTATTCTGTGGACCAGGTTGTCATATAGTTTTTAAAGGAATTCCAATTGGCAAATTCAGGGTTCCTCCTGGGAGGGGAGGAGGTGGGGGAGGAGTTTTTTTTAATTTTAGTGTTGTCTGGACAGCAAAGTGATCACTTATTAAGAACTGGGTGTATTCCACATAAAGCATCTGCTTGCAGACTTCTGGAAACAAGAGTGAGACCCAACCCTCCTTCTTAGTTTGAGTTCAGGAAATTCTCGGAATAAAAAGTGCAGGTGGCATCCTACGAATGGGGGGTTGGTTGGTGCTTTAGATCTGAGGAATGGGTGATGAGCATTGGTCTCCTGCAATGAGAGCATTTTCTCTAGCGGCTGCATCAAAAAGCGCATCTGCTCCCAGACTGGTATTTGGTGATCTGTATATATTATGAATTGCAAGAGTTGAGCCTTCTAGAACAACCTTAACACTCAATGATTTTGCTCCTGGTCCACAATCCATGTTTGGAATCTGGGAGGCAGGAATACTGTTTTTTATGCGTTAGTAGTCCTCTAGTGTTGTCTGTATACGGTGTTCTATATACAGTGTAACCTTTGAAAGAAAAGAATGCATTTTCTCTGATGAGTGATTCTTGTAGAAGGATGATATCATGGTTTCCTAGGGATGTTTGCAACTGCAATAATGCAAATTTGTGTCATCCTCCATTTATGTTTCATTGGAGAATTTTCAATGGATCCCTGTCGTTATTTAGAAGAGTATTTTAGTACATGTCAGAGCTGGTGGTGGAATCAGTCACTGTGTGTGCTCATGGATTTGCCTGCTGATACGGTGGCTCTTGAAGAAGCTTCTGAAGGATCATAATATTCGTGGTAGGGTCAATTGAGGTTTGATTTAATGCAAAATAACATGCATGAAAGGTGGAACAAATGTGTGATCTGATCAATGTTGAGGGTCAGTTTTTGGTCTTTGTTAGATGTAGGAAGCTTGATAGTTGCACAACCAAAGGAGGATATAGGTTGTAAGGATAAGAGATTTGGAAGGAGAGGATGGAATGTAAGGAGAAGATAGAGAATTGATAGCACTAGGTGTGGGGGTATGTTGCAAGGGGTGGGTGACAGGTTGTGGGAAGGAAGTAGACTGGGAAGAGGGGGAGGTTAAGGGCGTGAGCATTGTTGCCTGGGAGGGTGGCCAGGTTGCCTATTTGGTTTTGAAGGAGGAAGTTGATTTTGCCTTTGCAGCAGGGGTTTAGGAAGGGGAGTATAATGGGTAGGAGAGTTCTGTGAAGGATGAGGGGGAGGTAACTTTGTTCTCCCTTTCATTCACAAGAAGAGCTGGAGTGATGCAGGACATTTCTTCTGCCAGGCATGATGGTTCTCTTTACAGTTAAGGTAGCATGCATTAGTGGGTTGGCCAGCTTTGAATTTAAATAAGTAGGTTTTTGTCGGGTGCCTATGACTACATATGCCAAAGATCTCAAAGCTTGTACATTGATCTTGGTGGTGACCAAACCGATGACACTTGAAGCATCGTAGGCGTTCTGGTGTAAATTCCTCTACAGGGAAGGAACCCCAGATACCGAGATTGATAATTTGGGGAATGGGTCCTTTGAAAGTGCATATAACTTTTTGTGTGGGTCGACTGGACTTGGTGCTGATGCACCTTTCACCACATAGAATTGAAGGATGATTTAAAATGGGTAGGAATCCATGGCTGACAGGGTAGTTGAAACTACTGTTGTCATCAACCTCTCAGCGGGATCACGCACAGTTAGGTCTGAGATAGTTTCCAAGAAATTTGTATGTTTTTTATTTTTAGGGGTGATTGTGAATCACCTTTAAAGTTAGGCCTTACTGCCATTACCATGGTAGGATTGTCCTTTTCCAGAGCAGCTTTTTTAAGCGTACAACATCTCAAACGCTGCCACCCTGAATATGGGAAAGGGATTCGCATTAGCTTAATGGCACTTTTTTTCAAAGGGTTATTGATATTATATGGTATCTACCTTGTAGATACCATTCTTCTTTTGGACTAGTGTCCAGGATCCTCCATCAGAAGTGGATGAGTCAGGGTTTACTCCTTGATCAGGTGCAGGCTTTTCAGAGTCAGGGTTGATATCATTCATTTCCATATCAATGAAGGGGTTGATATCACAGGCTTTCTTCTGGCACAGTCAGCGGCGTTGAACAGTTCAGGGGAGGAGCGGGATCCTGATCTCTTCCCAGTGAGGTCGGATCTCCTTTCAGATATCCTACTGTATGGAAGACACACACACACAAACAACACACGAGCACAAAAAAAGTTACTCATTCACAATGATAATGTCATTGTCCACCAGAAAAAAGTTCCAAAAATAAGCACTTAAATAATCACTGACGTATTTCTCCCACGTAAACGTCGGGGGAAATATCGTTAATATAACAGTCACTGACTGCAAAGCACGAAATCACACCGATCAGAGGTGTGAAGAGATGGTGTTTGTCCCGGTATTTATAACTGCTAGAATCCTAGAGCTAATTTCTTGACCAACCAGAAATCAGCTCAAGGATTCGAGCCACTATAAATACCGTCATGCAGACACCATCTCTTCATTTTTAGTACTGACCAGCCAAAAAGATGACTTACGAGAAGGTCGAAACGTCGCGATAAGCCAGCAACACCAGCAATAATACCAGCTGAATACCACGACGACCCCGACCTGTCACTGACCTAACTTATGAAACAATACCAACACCGACGGCGACCCCTGCTCAATCTGGCCTTGAGAACCGCCAGTCCAGTACACAAATATACTGATAATAACAGTATTGACAGCAAAATTCTCTTCTAAATAAAATATCACATTCAGCATTATTTAAATTTATCCCACTATGAATATTGGCCAATTAAGTATTAAGAAGTGTCGCTGAGGTAGAGAAGCAAGTAAAAAGAAAGATAGAAAATATAATATATCAGATTAATTTGCTAAATTCTGCCATTTTATTCAACGGAATTTGTTTAAACCAGGGTCTTCTTCCAGATAATAATAATAATAATAATAATAATAATAATAATAATAATAATAATAATAATAATAATAATAATAATAATAATAATAGAGTTTACCTTCGTGTAAAAGATGCCCAATCTCCCCACGTGGTCCTTCATAGGGCCACACTCAGTCAAGTTATAAGTGCATCATTCTTTTAAAGTTTCCATTCACCCCTTGTATATCTCGACTTGGTTACACTTCGCTCCGTTCACAGGTAAAGTCTTGATTTAAGGTTATTTTCACTCCAGTCACGTGCTCCTTAAATCTTATATCGAATTCCAATTTTCCTTTCGAAGTGTAATTTCTCACAATACCCTGACTTAGTCAGCTCAGTGTGTAAAATTAACGTAAGCTATTTCGCATCCGAATCGAGTTATTTTTGCAACCTCGTTTAAGCCTCGATTCGGTAGAATTCGCTATTTTTCTAACAATTGTGTGCGTCTCTCACTTAATTCTAACCAGCGGTGGCCCTTTTTGAAGAGAATCCTCTATAAATCTTCAATGTTTTCGAATTTTATTAATTTAATCACTCGGCAGTACTGTTAGCCTGTCTGTTCAACTTCCAAATCCTGCTGATATAAGTGCTAAATTGTAAATAACTTAATTGTTTAACTGAAATTCGTCTGGTAAGTAAGACCTTCAGCCCATTCTTAGCCTTTTATGTTCCCACTTCCCCAGTAACTGCAGTCAGAGCTAGTTTTATTACTGTAAGTTTTCTGCTCACCAGTTAGGACCCAAGAAATCCCTAAAACAAGGCCTAGGAAGTGAGGGTCAGGTTAATAATAATAATAATAATAATAATAATAATAATAATAATAATAATAATAATAATATAATGTAATAATAATAATAATAATAATAATAATAATAATAATAATAATAAAAAGTCATATATATATATATATATATATATATATATATATATATATATATATATATATATATATATATATATATATATATATACATATATATGTGTGTGTGTGTGTGTGCGAGCGAGCGCGCACTTCCGCGCGTTTATGTGTACCTGTGTGTGGAAACAAATATATGTTAGAATATTTTCATTTGTACGGATAAAAGGAACAAAATCTAGAAACTAAATATTGGAGAAAATACCATTGAAATTATTGTTTGTCCTATTTAACTTGACCTTTGGGAAGAGGTTCTCTGATATAAGCATAAAATTTGCCTATTTACATTATTTTGTAATGATCCTAATGAACCTTTGTCGTTATGGATGCCATAAAATGCTTGACAGACCAAAAATAAAAAAAATAAAAAATCCGAAACAAAAGGGAAAAAATTCAGTAATATTTAATCTAAACAAATGAAAATTATCAGCTTAATTGAAGAGAATTCAAAAAAAAGGAAAGGACGAAAATTAGTTAGTTGAATTCCGCACAAAAAAAAAAATTATAAATAAATAAATAAATAAATAATGAAAATTTAACTCAGAATGCAAAGAGGGATAGGAGTGGGTCCGACCTTGTAGAAAATTGGAAACAATGATAAAAGACGCCTTTTGTTTCTTCAGATTTGAAAACTTGTGTTATTGGGTATCGGCAACCGATTTTCTGAGGACGTTCCTTTTAAATGAAAAAAATACGGTATTTCCCCCTTTTTTTGTCGCTTATAGGGGCAATCCAGTTTTCCTCCCCCGTTTTTCAGTGAGAAAACTTTAATTCGAGAACATCAAAGTGAGAAAACTTTAATTCGAGAACATTAAAGTTACGGGTTATTTAGTCAATGAAACGATCTCACCATTTTATGCTATGTTTTATCATTCTACAGCCATCATTGTTCTTTCGAAACCTTCACTAGAATTATATGCCTAAAAGTTCCATATTCATAACATCTGAATGAATAGGATGGACGTCATCTTTATCACTTAAGACATGTGACGTTCTTTTTATAATTCGCCAATATCATTACACAATATATAGATTACTTTCAAACATACTTTACCATGAATAACATTTACCTGCTACTATGAGTTTCACAGACATTGCAATCACGTTTTTGGGCAATAACTCGGTAACGAACACATATGTCAGGACGAGATTTTGCTAGAGTGCATTACACCCAGAGTCGTAATTTATAAGAGAATCATGAATCACTAATTGTATAATAAAGGCACTTGTCCCTGCACCGAAGTGGTAAAAAAATCTGTATATAAAAAGCTCCACCTACCCTCAACCTCCACCCCCACCCCATCCCCCTCCTTTCTTCTTCCCTTCCCTCTCCCCCTCCCTTTCTTCTTCCCTATCTCTCCCCCCCCCCCTCTCTCTCTCTCTCTCTCTCTGAATGTTGCTTCAGTTTAAAGTTATTTTGTATGATTTTTTCTATATATCCACTATCTAATGATTTACATTGTTGTATATATCTAATGATCCGCTCGGATGTTACCTGCCAGTTGACTGATTTATTTATGCATTGATCAGCTCATCTCTCTCTCTCTCTCTCTCTCTCTCTCTCTCTCTCTCTCTCTCTCTCTCTCGTGGTAGAGGTACTGTAAATGTTTATGAGCGTGAGAGATATCTGAATGTATGGTGGAGTATTAGAACGATAGAGACTATGATTGATGGTAAAGCAACTGTTATACTTGTGGTTGATTACGTTCTTCGCAATCCCTATGTAAATTTGGTTTTAAACAGATTTTTTTATAATTTGTTTGTTTTTTATAATCTACAGCATATAATCTTTTATTTACAGCCTTGAAAATGAGACATTTTGTCTTGAAATGTCGGCACTAATAAATATGTTTTTATGAACCATCCTGTTTCCACTGCCCTCTGATCTTCATATATCGCTGATTAGCTGTCCACCTGTATCCTTTATATCGGACCCTAATGTTGGAAGCGCTACCTTTCCACAATGTCAGCCTGGAGTATATTCCAGATTCTTTCTTCCGCTGGAATTATTATTCCACAGACTAAAAAAAAACTACCAATAAACACTAATATAAATAAAGTTCAAATGGAGATTTCGCAGTTGGCTCAAAATACGTATCGGTAGTTAACAACCTGTTGGACTCCTTTCTTCCAGAGAAGTGATTTGGAAACCTTGAAAAACTGGCTTCAAACAAAGATATTGTTATTACTCGTCCAGACAAGGGAAAAGGTACAGTCACTCTGAATCGCAAAGATTATTATAATAACGTTAATATTATCTTAAGCGATCCTGCTAAATTGCAATCAATCGGGACCCCTACCTTTAGCACTATTTTCGAAATTGAGGATAAAGTAATCCGCTTTTCAAATAACTTGAAAAAGAATAATGCTATGTATATATATATATATATATATATATATATATATATATATATATATATATATATATATATATATATATAGCCCTATGTGTGTGTGTGTGTGTGTGTGTATATATATATGTATATATATATATATATATGTGTGTGTGTGTGTGTGTGTGGGTGTATATATATGTGTAATATTGATATATATAATATATATCTATATATATATAATATATATATATATATATATATAATATATATATATAGATATATATATAATATATAAAGTTTGCTTAAACATACTTAAATGTAAAATATATATAAATACTTATATAAGAATGTATATATATACTTATATATATAAATACTTATATGCACTTCCTGCAAGAGCGCATTAACATAAAAAAGCTAAGGTTATAACTTCTCTCTCTCTCTCTAGGTTAACGGCATGCATGTGATTCTAAGCTCGCTGTATCACTGTTCTTAATGACAGCCAGATTTTATTCACCCCTAACTAGAATCCCTAGTTCTACACAAATAACTAGAAAATATATAAAGAATGTACTGTTTTCCTGTTGTGGAGATTTTTTGGAAAACCTTGTTTTTGGGCTTGCTCAAAAATATAAAAATGAATTCAGATTCGTTTCTCTTTGTGATACCAGTGTAAACGATCACTACAACTGGAAAATGAAAGTTCTTTTCACAAGAAACTGGGAAAGGTTGCCATTTTATTTTATTAAAAACTGCTCGTCCCTCAGTATACAATGGGGGGGTGTGACCTCCTGGAACTCCTAAAATGGCCTTGTGAGGCGGGAGGAGGTTTGTAATAAAAAAAAAATCTTCTGCTGAAGGCCGATATTACTGGAAAGGAGGAATTTACATAAACTCTGGAGTCCGGTTTAAATGAACTATATTTACATAAAAATCTTGTGGAGGTTCAGATATTGATGGCAGGTGGTTGATTGCAGGTTCACTGGAAACACATGGCTGGGAAATGACCCAGAATCCAGAGATATGAATTTGTGCAAAGCGGGTTATTTAAATGCAAACGTCGTTTCCATGAGTATTTGACTGGAAATTCTGGGTATTGTTGTCTTCTCATCTGCTGATATTTCTGTGCACTATGGAATGTATACGAACACTTGTGGTATCCCCAGGGCAAGCAGGGGAGCAAAAAAGGGGGGGAGAGTGGCGTTCTACAGGTGGGAGGCGTCTGGGCTCTGAGAAAGTTCTCAGAGCTTCTGAGAATTAGCTGCTGTGGACTCGTCCTACTAAAATCTCGGCATCGATGTGCTCCACCCCCATTTTGAACATCTGGGGAGGTTAACTCTATGCAGCCAATGGGAGTGGAGATGATTTAAGGGGAACAGAGGCTCTCAGTTCAGAGGGGCAACTCGAAAATGTGTGCAATTATTTATAGAGGGATGTTACTTTTCCTTGTCTCTGGCTTAAAATCCTGAACAATATATATAGTTTGCATCTTAAGATGGGTGTATAATATAAGGAATCGGAAACTTAGATTATACAAAGCTAGTTTTTTCTCTTATTCTATTTGACCTTGTGTGGAGACAAAGGGCAAGCTATAGCATGCATGCCTAATCATAACCCTGCGCATCACGTCGATAATTTTTTCTTTTATTTTAGCTCGCATGAATAACATAGCAAAATTAGATGCCTAAGTGTTTTGTGTTACGCCTAGCAAAAGAAAATGTTTTCTATGGCATGCATGCATTATAAAATTAATAGTATAATGCTCACTGGTCTTAAAAGCAAATGAACACGTATATATATATATATATATATATATATATATATATATATATATATATATATATATATATATATATATATATATATATATATATATATATATCACTTGTTACTTAAAATATATAGAACTGGCATTCTATAGAGAATTCCTTTTATTGAACTGTTTGCTATTCAAGGGAATTCCTTATAGATAATGTAAAAGTTACGTGATCAAGATTGTGACATTAACTGAGCTATTATGAGTTTCCATTATCTGCATCTTTACGAAAAATCATTTAATTGTAAAACTGTGTATCATACAAAAAATCTAAAGTTTTTGTGATATTTTTAATAACGTACCCTTCAACATCTGTCTCCCTTCAAAAAATGTCGTATTTGATATAAATTTTGAGAGAAAATGGCATTACTGAAATGAACAGGGAGATCATTATTTCAGACGGTTGCTTGAGAGAGAAACGCCTATATATATAGATCATCTATTTCTTTTTTATTTACACACAAGCATTTTCGAGCAAAAATTCTAATTAACAAATCTAGATCTTTTTAAAAGCTTTCATTTAGCTTGCATTTGTGTGTTTTTGTAAGTTTGCTTGCCTAGGTCAAGTCTTGTAACTCAATTTTCGACCTGATTCCTTCGTCTGATGAACGTGAAATGTTCATGGTTACTTAATCCCATAGGCACTACAACCCTACATGATCAGTAGATCAGCATCTAGTGACCAATCTGTGACTACTCCCAGAATCTCTAGCTTTCGAACTGATCCCTTCGTCCGATGTACTTGATGTAATTGAAATTTTGCATGGTTACTCAATCCAAGGGGCAATATGACCTTACATGATCAGTAGGTCAGAAGTGACCTTTAGTGACACTACAGTGCTTACAGTGACGTCTCCCATTAGTTCGGGTTATGTATGAAATTCTTCAGATTTTTCAAGTCTTTTGACTTGGTAAATAACCTTTGGCTCGACAGGATCTCAATTTCGTTAGCCGTAATCATAAATTGGTAAAAATGTCTGTCAAAAATAAAAGTATAAAATAAATATCTAAAAATCTAAAATGAGTTTACTTTAAGTATTTTAATGCACTAAAAAGTTATATATATATATATATATATATATATATATATATATATATATATATATATATATATATATATATATATATATATATATACCATCTCTTGTACCATATCCTTAAATATTTGGTGCCAACACTTTTTTTTTCCTACATGATTATTTGTAAGAAATTTCTGGTGTTTCTAAAAAAAAGCGTTCACTTTTTTGACTCGGTAAATAACCTTTGGCTCGACAGGATCTCAATATCGTTAGCCATAATCATAAATTGGTTAAAATGTATGTCAAAAATAAAAGTATTAAAAATAAAAAATATCTAAAATGAGTTTACTTTAAATTTATTTCAATGCGCTAAAAAGTTATATATATATATATATATATATATATATATATATATATATATATATATATATATCTATATATATATATATATATATATATTATAGATATATATATATATATATATATATAATATATATATATAATACTATATATAGTATATATATATATCTTATATAATATATATTATATATGGATATATATATATATATATATATGATATATATATATATATGATATTTAATTTCTATATAGATATATATATATATCATATATCTATATATAGTATATCTATATCTATATATTATATATATCTCTATATATACTATATATATATATTATATATTCTTCATATATATATATATATACTATATATATATATATATATATATAGGGTATATATATACCTATCTACTCTTCGTAGCATCCTTAAATGTTTGGTGCCCACACTTTTATTTTCTCTACATGATTACTTGTAAGAAACGTCTGGTGTTTCTAAAAAAAAGCGTTCACTTTTTCGTACATTTTAATATATTGTTTATATATTTGTTTTACTTATCCATTTGTTGTAATGAACTAAATGAATTCGTCCTTTCACATTTGCTACATGGAAGCTTATACGTAAGCGGGAAATTAACTCTATTTATACATTACATTACGGAATGAAAGTAGTACCTACTATTCAAGAGTTAAAGTCTAAAATTTTAGAGAATATATTTAGCATAACCAACATATCTAACTATTTCCCGGTTTAAAAAATTTGTCCTATGCTTACATTTTGATTAAAGTTGGAGAAAAAACAAAACCTAGTGTCCATGGGAATTATGTTTATATATCTGTTTTTAATTTCTCATGTTATTGTTATTCAAAAGTCTGGTTATTTATTTTTGTACATACTCAATGCACTAGACTCTCTCTCTCTCTCTCTCTCTCTCTCTCTCTCCTCTCTCTCTCTAGACAGATAAAATCTAGACGATGTAATTATGCATTAAAGTTAACACATTTTCTTTTAATCTGGCAATGTACGAACAGTAAAATTAATTTTGAGATATTCCTTAAAAATAAAAACATTTCATTAAAAAGGGTACGAACTTTCGTTAATGTAAACCATTTTAGCTTCTATAAAAGTATGAATTACAATATTACTACTGCTCTTATTGTCCAGGACCGTATGACGATATGAAGTACACTGTATCATCTGAAAGTAATTTTTTTTTTTTTACCATCATTTTATAGCATCATAATGGAAGAACCCTTTGCTCTGCCAAAGGACTAAGTTTTTATTTTTATCATGAGGACTTGTAATACCCTTTACTTCCTGAAAGCTGTAAGAACTTAACAAGTCGTTGAGAAAGCTTCTTATTTCGAAGCTGACTTTTTAACAAGGTTAAACATTTAAGGAAAATATTGGGTAAAAAAAATTATGATGAAATCGTGGTCAAAATCATAAACTTTCCTCTTCATTCAAGAGGAACAGTGATAAGTAAAAGAAAAATTGAAGAATTGTACGATGAACATCGTTCGCGAATGGCACAAATACCCCCTCGAATTATAATGAAACGTTTTCGATTTTTGTACTGCAATCATCTGTCTACTAATGTCATGGTAGACGCATGATATCAAACAGGTTGTAGAGCAAAACGTTCCATATACCCTGTATAGATGGTTTGCGAACTGATAACATTTATTAAAGATATTTCTTAAATATTGGTAAAAGTATGTCAAAGAAGAAGACAGATCTATTCTCTATTCTTTTATCAGGAAGCCCATTAATGATCAACGAAAGTGTATGAAGATTGTACCTACATTTAACGCCATAACCCCCCCCCCCCCCCCCCCCCCCACCCCCCCCCCCCCCCCCCCTCTCTCTCTCTCTCTCTCTCTCTCTCTCTCTCTCTCTCTCTCTCTCTCTCTCTCTCTCTCTCATACATATCATAATCATCATCGCCACCGTTTTAGACTTTCTTTAAGATTATCTGATAAGTTTATAGATGCCAACGAGACATCATTAACTATTTGTTACTCTAATTTTCGCGATGTAACATTAATTACATTAGGTGTCATAGGCAGTTACATGATTCGATTTTTAAAAAGTTTTGAAGGTTATACTAGTGAATTGTTGCAAATTTTCACAATCTTTAGAAGTAAATTATGTGTGAATTTAAACGTCACCATGAACACTTGAGACCAGACGATACCGAAATGAATGATTGATTGAGAAGAGTAAAAGTTTCAGTAGTCTGGGAAGTCCAGTAAAGATCTTATTTGATCTGGAATCTTTTTCATTCCCGGAGAATTAGATTCTCAAACATCTTTTTTGCAGTAACCCTTTTTATTTTTTTTTTTTTCATAACAGTAAATATATGATGAAAGATCGACCAGTTAATAAAAAAACGATTCTTAAGGAAAATTCAAAGACCTTGTAATCATCTGAGGACTGCAAAGGGGTGCGTATTAACATTATATAATGATTAGTTATAATGTTAATTATACAATTTCTGAATATTATGACGCAAGAGAAACGGAACTGGAATAAAAAGTGAAAAACGGAACAACAATCGGCGAAATTTAAGGAACTTAACGAAATATTGACAATTGTAATCTATGGCTTGAAGAAGGGCATTAGCTCTGATTGATCAAAACCAACATAATTATCTCAGCAAAACTCTCTCTCTCTCTCTCCTCTCTCTCTCTCTCTCTCTCTCTCTCTCTCTCTCTCTTATAAAAGAGAAAGAACATTATTTATGAAAGACCCGTCTGAGCTCTTTAAGTTAAGTCATGTGTGTGGCATCGTCAATATATCAAGTAAGCAAACGAACTGCTCTTTTCAGATTTATTTGACGGATATCCACAGGGCAGAGTATGTTGAAGTAAATTTTACAATTAATTACGCATGCAGAATCATCCCGGATGTCATCTATATAAAGAAATGGCGTTTTTTGTATAAACATCAAGACCAGGTTGTAGACAGTCTAATGTGTAAGTTATAAGACATTTTTTCATTTCATGAAGTATAGCGTTACGGCTTAAAAATAAATTCACAGACTTTTACATAAAAAAAATCAAAAGCACTGATGGTGAAGGTGTTAGGTGTCCAAAGATCTATTAGCCACGCCTGATTTCAGCCGGCATGTTCGCGGAATTGTACCTTGACCACGTGCTTGCGCGTCACGGGTGTTACCTGACTGACCTATGTGCTCTCAGACACTAATATTCTGTTCGCACCCTGTACCAAAACGGACCAAAGTTCGACAATATATTAGTGTACTTTGCGCACTCCGTAAATTACCTTTATATTAGAGATACCTTGGAGCAAGACTGGTAGTAAGGTATGGAGAGGAATGCTATTCCGTACTTCATCCCTGGCTAAAATACCGTCACGTAATTTCGTACCTTACCATCGATTATTATTCCGTACCGTACAGTGCGGTAACGGTAAAGTACCGCAATTTAATAATTTTATCAACCTACATCAGTAAATTCGCTTCTTATGAATATTTCAATCTTACCAGGTGTTAATTAGCAAAGGGACTGTATATGTACATGTGTATGTATTCATTTATCGTAATGATGATAATTATAAAAATGTATATTTTGGGAGAAGACCCTCTTTTAAACAAATTCTGTTGAATAACATGGCAGAATTCAGCGAGTTATTCTTATATATTATTTTTTCTATTTTTCTTATTACTCGCTATTCTGGTTCAGTGATACTTCGAAATAATTGTCCAATATTCATATTAGAGATAATGCTGAAAATGGTATTTTATTCAGAACAGGCTTTATTAATCAAAGACTGGTATTATCAGTATACTGGTATTATCAGAATACTGGTATATGGGAAGGCGTTCCTCTGGTTCAGATCAAGCAGGGGTCGTTGTCGGTGTTGGTATCATTCCGTAAGAGAGGTCAATGTCAGGCCGGGGTCGTCTCTGGTATTCAGGTGGTATTACTGCTGGTATAGTTCTGGCTTATCGCGACGTTTCAACCTTCTCGTAGGTCATCTTCTTGGCTGGTTAGCAGTAGAAGTGAAGAGATGGTGTCTGCCTGCCGATATTTATAGCGGCTCGAATCCTAGAGCTGCGTTTTCGTTGGTCGAGCCGGTCTGGGGAGAAGTCTGGGATCCCTCGTCGATGATTGCAGGGATGCAGCCGTGCGAGTGCTAGAGTAGTTCATCAAGGAATGAATGTCAGGGGTCCTACCTGTGATAGGAATCCTATCATCCCGCTGGTGCTCCTGGATATTTGGGTGGTCATTCGCGGCTAATCTTCGGGCGGCGGTAGAGAGGAGAAGCATTTCTTGGGTAATGTTCAAGTTAGGTTTCTCCATTCCTATATGGAGGGCTTCCAGGATTCGTAAACGTCGGAGATCGGTGGTTTGGTCAATTATTTCGATATTAGGTACAATATCGCTCCTTTTTAATCTTAGGTTATGGGCAGTCCTGGTGTGATTATAAATGGCTCCCTCTTGGGCGTGGCAGGAGATTTTCTTGGAGAATTGCATGGTGGTCATGCCGATGTATTTGCCGAGGCATCCTCGGACGGGCACGTGTATCGGTAGACCACGTTCGTCTTTTTCAAGGGATCCTGCAGGGGGGGCCGCTGGGTTGTTCCTCATCACCAGGCTGCGTGTCTTCTTCGTTTAATAATATATTATTAAACTAATGGTCTTTTCCTGATTGGTGGGGATGACATTTCTCTCTATGATGGTCTTGAGGGCTTGCTCGTCCTCTTTATACCTTCGGTGAAAGTGCCCTTTGTAAAAAAGCTTGATGGGCTCTGGAATGTAAGGGCGGGGTTCCTGGAGGTACCAATTTTCAACTTGCTTTACTATCACAGCATCAACGGCGCGATTAGTGTGTCCGTTGTTGACGAGGACCTGGGCCGTTCGTTCCAGTTTGCTATGTGTGTCGCTCCAGGAAGAGCAGTGCGAGAGTGCCCTCCTGACGAAAGCGCTGATGGTGGAGTGCTTATACCTCTAAGGGCACTCGCTCTCTCTGTTCATACACATACCCAGGTTCGTCGGCTTTGTGTACACGTTCGTGCGGAATCTGGTGTCTTGCTGCTCGACAAGGATGTCGAGGAAGGGGAGGCGGCGGTCTTCGCAGTGTTCTATGGTAAAGGAAAGGCAGCTGTGATAATGAAATGCACATCGCAGCTGCTCTATCTTTACCTGGGAGTCGGCGCTGACGAAGCTGCCATCGATGTAGCGCAAATACATGCTTAGTTTGCTGGAATTCTGGAAGACCCTCTCTTCGACAGTGCCCGTGTAAAAATTGGGGAAGAGGACTCCAAGGGAGGAACCCATCGCCACCCTGTCGATCTGGGTGTACATGCGGCCGCGGTGGTCGGAAAAGGGGGCCATCTTAGTGCAGATATCCAGCAATGCACGAAGGGCATGTTCAGGGATGTTTAAGGGTGGTGTATCGGGGTCCCTGTATACCTTGTCCAAGATCATTTGAATGGTCTCATTGACCGGGACGTTGGTAAATAAGGACTCCACATCCATCGAAGCGATACATCTTCTGGAGGGCGTTACTCGTAAGGCTTCTAGGAACTCAGCTGACGACTTAGAGCTGTAAGTGTCCGGGACGTACAGGGTCAGAATGGTGTTAAGCTTCTTGGCCAACAGGTACGTAGGGGCAGGAATCTGGCTAATAATTGGGCGAAGGGGGCTCCCTTGCTTATGAGTCTTGACGTTCCTGTAGATGTACCCCAGGTTACGGTCGCCCGTGATAGGTGGTAGATGAAGGGCGTAAGAGGTGGCATTGACCGTCTCTATGATCCGATTTGCCTTACGTTTGATGTTGTCGACGGGGTTCTTGGTGATCCTGGTGAATTTTGTGGTGTCTGCTAGGATTTCTTCTATTTTCCGATGATATTCTTCAGTCTGCATAAGTACGAAGGCAGCAGTTTTGTCCACCCTGCATATAGTGACGTCCTCTCGTTTCCTTAACTGCTTGGCTGCTTCCCTCAGGTCACAGTCTGTGATAGCCTCGGCAAGCAGAAGTGGTTGAAGGGCTTCAGTCATCCGTAGGTTCCCAAGGTCTTCTTGCTTTTATCTGTAAAATTCAAATATATACACCTATTTTGACCCTGTATTTGACCATGACCTCTATAGGCGCTCTACTAGCCTGTTTAAGTAGCACAGAAAAAGCTGCTATTTGCAAAACAGAGAAGAATCTCTACAATTGTAACGCTGCTGAAGTAGCCATTACTCTTAATAAATAATAATAATAATAATATCCTTTATTTCAGCTCAGGGCTATATACATGGAATATACAAAATACAGACAGTAACATACACAATCTAGATTGTAGATACATATCTTGTTCAGATTATGGGAGATGATAAGCAGCGAAGATAAAGCAGCCGAGATAAATTTCCTCTCAATAGACTTGGTGTTGGATTTTGAGAAAAACAATATCCTGTTTGAACAGGTTAAGACCAGAGGGCGACCCAAATCCCTTGGCTTACAACCTAGTACGGGCTAAGGCAATTGAAATTGGACATTATTACTGTCGGCTCTTCAACTCTGTTTATAACACTCATTCTTGTATTCTGCTGTATTTTTTCTTATCATTCTCATTTCCTTATTAGACTAGTGAATAATTTATTGTATATAACTATAACATTGATAGAATTTTGCCCCTCTAAAATAGCATTTAAGCTTAAAGCAGTTTTATGTAATATTGACGAATTACCCTTCCTGAGAAGTCTTACATTTTGCCATGTAACTTTTGCTGGTACGATTACCAGTATTTCATGCTTTACAGATTCGTGTTGACTCTGCCCGTTGTGTGCCTACCCGGTGGATCCACAGTGCAATTTACTCAACTCTGCCAGTGCCTATATTGGGGGTATCATGTCCCAGTATGCCAGTGGCTCCACTGAATAGTGTTATTGTGTTTTGTTAATTTTTGTATGTGATCCTTATTCTTATGTTCATAATTTGATTTTGTAGGACAAGTGAATGCTTGCATTGTGGTGGCACTTTGCCTTGCTATTGTGATTAATAAAAGTAATGTCATCAGTGCCATGGAGTTAGTTAATGCTCCTGCAATTATATATATTCTGAGCACAGTTTCAGACATTATATTCAGTCCTTTTCTTGTTTAATAATTTTGGTTATTCCTGAAGTATGTACTCTTACTCTTCTGTTCATATTCAGCATACCATTATTCAGCAATTGCGTAGGTTGTGCACAAGGAAATGGCTTTGAGCATTCCACTGTATATATATTCTTACGTGTGAAGATCGTTTGGGGTGAAGAAAATTTTTAGTATATTTCAAATGCAGAGCTGAAATGGCTGATACCGGCTTCTAAACGAAATTATATAAAGGAAAAATCCGAATGGACTTACCTTTGAACATTTTAAGCAATGGGAATGGAAGGTCGCCATTGAAACCAGTCAGATTACATTGAATGTAATTTTGTTTACAAGAACTTACAGTAACTCACAAATGGTGTGGTGGGTAGAAAGGAAATATACACATTGGAAGGAATTTATCATTAAATCAATTAGCACTGATTCACTGTGGTGGGTAGCTCTAATTATTATCTGAGAATAGCTTAATGAAGCTTAGAGCAAGTCACAAGGGAAGCCTAGGCAGAAAACAAAATAGTTTGTTGAGAAGAATGGGAAATTTGAATATTGGAATAAACATTGAAAGTTTGGCTGAGAGAAACAGGTGCTGGCTGAATTTGCAACTTCTGGACGTATGATGCTCGAAGCAGACTTCCAACCAGCATAAAGTAAAAAAAGTGACTGCAGAGCAGTGGCGAATCTTGCCTGCTCGTTGTGGTCAGTAAGCAAGGGGTGTGTAGTTTTGGTTTTTGTCAGGCGTTTTTTGTTTGTGATTTGGTATGTAGATTTGATGCTTGTTTTGTGTTTTTTCATGTTGATGTTGTTTGTTGGTGTTGCGTTTTTGGTTGCTCCTGAAGTTTTTTTCGACGGCCACGTTAAAAGCACAGCTTATCGCTCTGATTGCATGCAAGCTTTTATGGTGAGTAAATGTGTTTGAGATTGTGTTTTTTGCCTTGATGAACCAGGTGTCCTATTGGTAGTTAAGTAACATAAAGGGGAAAGTGTTGCTGGGGGAAATTTGTAAGCCAGGAGTGGTTAAAGTAAATGTGGGGAAGTCTTTCTTGCTCTATTTTTTTTTAGCTTGAGATCCCACCACATAATATTTTTGGTGGTGTGGCTGTAACAGAACGATTGGGTCAGCGAGGTCAATATGACTGCTGAAGAGGTAAGGATGGAAAGGTTGGATGAGGTTAGGAGGCTTTGGGAGGAATTGTAGTCACTGAGGGAACCTAAGGTAACCGTGGAAATGGAGAGTAAGAGGTCGAAGATTGAGTGTGAGAAGCATAAGAGGGAATTGGTAGAGTTGAGAGGGATAATAAGGATTGCAGAAGAGGGAATGAAAGAGGAAGTGAAGGGTGCTGATGAGGGAATGATTGAGAAAGTGGATGAGAAGCTGGAGATGATAATGATTGCTGTGAGGGAAACGATGAAGGAACTTCTTGGAGAAGGGGCTGATGGAGGTAGGCTTCCCGGATCTTGTGGCAGACTTGGAGTGATAAAGAAGGTAGAAGACCAAGCGGATGAGAATACGAGTGATGAAGGCTGTGTATATGAGAGAGGTACCTCGATGTGCATGATACAAGGAATATGGCAGTAGGGATATAGTGGACTTTTTTTTAGGAAAATTACATATACTGCACAGCAAAGTATGGGGATAATAAGAGAGTTTGGGTTAGGGAGTTAGGGGAATTTTTTACATGACATTTGTTGAGTATGTATTGGATGAGTGTAAGGAATGTGTTGTACGAGAGTGTTAAGAGTAGGATTATGGAGCAGGATAGGAGAGCAAAGAGTTGAGTTAGGTATAGGAGGAAAAATGATTTTGAGGAGGCCAGAATGATTGTTGGTGATTCGTTGATGATGTATGTATATCGGTTAGAGGCATTAGCTTGAAAAAAGTTTGGGGATGAGTTTATAAATTTGTAATGTAAGGAGAAAGTAAGATGAACGAATGAGAGGTTAACATGGAATGATATCTTAGAGATAGCTGGGATTACGAGTTAGGTAGGTGTATGAAAGAGAGCAGAAGCATCATCGTCTGGACTGGAGTGAATGAGTGTGTGACTGAGTTTAAGAGCTATAGGGAGGCAGTGTTAGAAGGGCCGAGGCAAATGGCAGAGCGAGTGATTGATAGGAGCGTTAGAGCTAGTAATGTAAGTATAGAGAACCGTAAGAGAGATAGGAGTGCGATTGTCAGAAGGTTAGGGTCAGTTAGCAGTGATCGGGAGCAGAAGTGTTATAGATGTGGGAAAGCAGGGCATAAGAAGAATGAATGGTGTTGGGCATTACGAGCTTGTTTCAGGTGTGGGAAGATGGGACATTTAGTCAGTGAGTGTCAGAGATATAGGGAAATTAAATGTCACAGATGCATGTAGCTAATGGATGAACATTGTATGTATATATATATATATATATATAATATATATATATATATATATATATATATATATAATATAATTATATATATATATATATATATATATATATATATATTATATATATATATATATATATATATATATATATATCTATATATATATATCTATATATATATATATATATATATATATATATATATATATATATAATATATGATATATAATAAGAAATTTTTTTTATAAAAAAAAAATTTATATATATGATATATATATATATATATATATATTAGATATATATATGATATAGATATATATATTATATTATATAATATATATATATATCATATATATAATATATGTAATAAAAGGAGCCCATAAAAAACACCAAAAGGTAGAGAGAAAAGTACTATATTTCAGAGACTTGCTGTCTCTCTTCAGGTATATGAATGAGAAAAGTTTACAGAAAAGGTGGTATTATATACCAAGAGATTCGTCCACAAGTAAGCCAATTTATGGTCACCCCCGCTGCTAAATCTTCCTTTAATCTTCTTAAGCGTTGGTTGAATGAACACTGCGTCGACGATGTCGGATGTCCAATTCCCTTTTGAGATGTTCATTACCTGCTTCTCTTTTATTATTAAGGCCGATTCCATCATTTGACTCTTGTACCGCAGTTGCTGCTATAAATTACACGTGACATATTCCAGTTTATTCTATGGTTATGTTCATTTATATGATTGAAAATAGCCGAGTTCTGTTGTCCATACCTAACTGACCGTTTGTGTTGTATTAATCTCTGGGGAAGTGATTTACCTGTAAATCCGATGTAAGATTGGTCACAGTCCTGGCATGGGATCTCATATACCCCAGAGTCTTTGGGCGATGTCTTTTGTTGGACGTTAATCAGGGATTTGGCTAAGGTATTTGGGTAGGTAAATGCAAAAGGGTTGGATTTCCCAAGGGTGTGAGTTACTCTCTTAATCGTCTCCAGGTGGGGAATTTTTATTTTATGTTGGGTGTGTCTCTGGTCTTGTCTTTAGGGGTCGGTAGAAAATTACGTTTGCTTTTTGAATTGCTTTCTCAATTATATGGTCAGGATACTTTAAAGATGAAAGTTGCTTGCGAATTAGTTCAAATTCTTTTTCCAGGAAATCTGGGGAACAAATTCGTAAGGCTCTTAAGAATAGGTTGCTAGCTAGACCTATCTTGATGGTATTGTCATGATAGCTAAAATAGTGAATATATGAAAGTGAGAACGTTGGTTTTCTGTATATGGTAAATTTGTATTCTGTCGTGTCTCTGATTATTAAAACATCAAGAAAAGGAATTTTGTTGTCTGTTTCCCATTCAACTTTAAATTTGATGCTGGGCACTAATGCGTTTAATTTTGAGAGGAATTCATTAAAATTACCCCACTTATTATCCAAAATGTTAGTATGTCATCCACGTATCTCATCCACAGCATGTTTTTGGGTTTTATTGCATTTATTACTGTAGTTTCAAAGTATTCCATGTACAGATTGGCTAAAATAGGACTTAAAGGACTACCCATACTACACCCGAATTTTTGCTTGTAGAATGATTCCCCGAATGAAAATACGTTATTAGATGCACATAATTCAACTAACTTTATTATTTTGTCAAGTGCCAAAGGGAAATGATCTGAATAGGGGGATAATTTTTCCCTTAAAAACTGAAGAACGTCCTGTACTGGTACTTTTGTGAATAGGGAGTCTACGTCAAGGCTTAAAAGTTTTATGTTGTGAAGTGGTATATGTGCTTCTCTGAATTTGTGACAAAAGTCTTCCGAATGTTTGATGTGACTGGGAGAAAAAGTGCCTAAAAAAGGAGAAAGGAGGCCAGCTAACCATTTAGAAATTTTGTAATTGAAAGCTCCGGCGCATGAAACGATGGGTCTGAATGGAAGATTGTCTTTTGTGAGTTTTTTGGGAAGACACCATAAAAGTAGGGTAATTTAGGATTAATTACTTTAAATTTATCTAATAGTTCAATACTCTTTTTGTCTTGGCCAATTAATCTTACTTTCCGAAAAAATTCTGTGGGAACGTTGTTCTGGAGGGGATTTTCGTCAGTTTTTCGTAAGTATTTGTGTCGCTAAGGAGCTGGTTGATTTTTATTTTGTCGAGGTAGAAGTCTTTGTCCATTATTACAATTTTGCCGTCTTTGTCGGATCTACTTATTATAACATCTAACTTTTTTTAGCGAGTGGATGGCTATCATGAATCTGCGGGGAACAGGATATTTCTTATGAAGGTCAGTTAAAGCATTTAGTAACACTCCTTTTAAACATATCTCTTCACGGCTGTAGTTTTTGTCAGATATGAATTTATCAAAAGCCACTATGAAGTCTAGGTTGTTTTTGCGGTCTGGCATTAGGGCAAAGGATAAGCCTAAATTTAAAACTAAATGTTGATTTACAGTAAGGGGGGTGTTGGATAAGTTTAAAACTTTGTCTTGTTGTTCAAGATTATTCCATGCGCTATTATCTATTAGGTTATTTAACTTGCGTAAAAATCTGTTGGAATGAGTCACGCTATTATAGGCAGCAATGTCGGAACAGAATGAAATCAGATACCTGTATACGTGGTCCGTAGTGAGGAGGCGAAGATTAGATTGAGTTCCATATATCACTCTGCGTAGCACGAAGATGTCGTTTCTCGTATTGGTGATTCTTTCTTCCAGGAAAATCTTGTGTGATAGGGGGAAGGGGTTTGATTGCAGAGTCCATCTCCCGAATCCGTACATTTTTGGAAGTACTTGTTCTTTGAGGCATTCTTCCAAAAAAGTGTTTTTGGTTTTCAGACGGGTGAGTCTGTTCAGTTCTTTTTCAAACTTGCGGAAAACTGGCTTGACTTCTGGAAGTGAGTGAAGAATCGTGGAAAGGCGGTTGAATTCCATAATGGGCGGCTGACAATGACTGGTAAAAGTGTTCTGTAACAACAGAATTCCATCTAATAAAAGGAGCCCATAAAAACACCAAAATGTAGAGAGAAAAGTACTATATTTCAGAGACTGCTGTCTCTCTCTTCAGGTATATGAATGAGAAAAGTTTACAGAAAAGGTGGTATTTATACCAAGAGATTCGTCCACAAGTAAGCCAATTTAGGTCACCCCCGCTGATAATCTTCCTTTAATCTTCTTAAGCGTTGGTTGAATGAACACTGCGTCGACGATGTCGGATGTCCAATTCCCTTTTGAGATGTTCATTACCTGCTTCTCTTTTATTAAGGCCGATTCCATCATTTGACTCTTGTACCGGCAGTTGCTGCTATAAATTACACGTGACATATTCCAGTTTATTCTATGGTTATGTTCATTTATATGATTGAAAATAGCCGAGTTCTGTTGTCCATACCTAACTGACCGTTTGTGTTGTATTAATCTCTGGGGAAGTGATTTACCTGTAAATCCGATGTAAGATTGGTCACAGTCCTGGCATGGGATCTCATATACCCCAGAGTCTTTGGGCGATGTCTTTTGTTGGACGTTAATCAGGGATTTGGCTAAGGTATTTGGGTTAGGTAAATAAATTCGCAAAAGGTTTGGGGATTTCCCAAGGGTGTTGAAGCTTACTCTCTTAATCGTCTCCAGGTGGGGAATTTTTATTTTATTGTTGGGTGTTGTTTCTCTGGTCTTGTCTTTAGGGGGTCGGTAGAAATTACGTTTGCTTTTTGGAATTGCTTCTCAATTATATAGGTCCAGGAGATTTAATGTGGCAGGAGATCAAGGATACTTTAAAGATGAAAGTTGCTTGCGAATTAGTTCAAATTCTTTTTCCAGGAAATCTGGGGAACAAATTCGTAAGGCTCTTAAGAATAGGTTGCTAGCTAGACCTATCTTGATGGTATTGTCATGATAGCCTAAAATAGTGTTCATTCAACCAACGCTAAGAAGATTAAAGGAAGATTATCAGCGGGGGTGACCTAAATTGGCTTACTTGTGGACGAATCTCTTGGTATAAATACCACCTTTTTTTTCTGTAAACTTTTTCTCATTCATATACCTGAAGAAGAGAGACAGCAGTCTCTGAAATATAGTACTTTTCTCTCTAACATTTTGGTGTTTTTGTTTTTATGGGCTCCTTTTATTAGATGGAATTCTGTTGTTACAGAACACTTTTACCAGTCATTGTCAGCCCATTATGGAATTCAACCGCCTTTCCACGATTCTTCACTCACTTCCAGAAGTCAAGCCAGTTTTCCGCAAGTTTGAAAAAGAACTGAACAGACTACACCGGCTGAAAAACCAAAAACACTTTTTGGAAGAATGCCTCAAAGAACAAGTACTTCCAAAAATGTACGGATTCGGGAGATGGACTCTGCAATCAAACCCCTTCCCCCTATCACACAAGATTTTCCTGGAAGAAAGAATCACCAATACGAGAAACGACATCTTCGTGCTACGCAGAGTGATATATGGAACTCAATCTAATCTTCGCCTCCTCACTACGGACCACGTATACAGGTATCTGATTTCATTCTGTTCCGACATTGCTGCCTATAATAGCGTGACTCATTCCAACAGACTTTTACGCAAGTTAAATAACCTAATAGATAATAGCGCATGGAATAATCTTGAACAACAAGACAAAGTTTTAAACTTATCCAACACCCCCTTACTGTAAATCAACATTTAGTTTTAAATTTAGGCTTATCCTTTGCTAATGCCAGACCGCAAAAACAACCTAGACTTCATAGTGGCTTTTGATAAATTCATATGTACAAAAACAAAAACTACAGCCTGTGAAGAGATATGTTTAAAAGGAGTGTTACTAAATGCTTTAACTGACCTTCATAAGAAATATCCTGTTCCCCGCAGATTCATGATAGCCATCCACTCGCTAAAAAAGTTAGATGTTATAATAAGTAGATCCGACAAAGACGGCAAAATTGTAATAATGGACAAAGACTTCTACCTCGACAAAACAAAATCAACCAGCTCCTTAGCGACACAAATACTTACGAAAAACTGACGAAAAATCCCCTCCAGAACGTTCCCACAGAATTTTTTCGGAAAGTAAGATTAATTGGCCAAGACAAAAAGAGTATTGAACTATTAGATAAATTTAAAGTAATTAATCCTAATT
>NC_087219.1:67448320-67455820 GCF_015104395.2 Macrobrachium nipponense
TATAAAAATGCGGCTCATGTTTACTATCATTGTAAATTGTACGAGTCAAACGACTAATGCATAGAATTATTAATGTTTTTCGCTCCTAGAAGAATTTAATTCTAAATTAAAATGGCCAGAAAATAATGTTTCCTTATCTTTATATTCTTAGAATCATCTTTTTTAACAGCAAATTAATTTTTCATATATACACGAATATTCATTGTTTACCTGGTTATTTCTTTTATTTAATCAGACCTTTTTGCCAACACTTTAGTTTCACGTTTTCTCCGATATGCCCCAGAACAGTTATCTTTCCAGCCATCAATTTATCGATTTTAACTGAGTCCTTATTTTTCGTCCTCTCTCCTATTCAAGTTTTGAATAATGTCTGTTTGAATATCTGAAAGATTATAAGTAAAGTTGTCAAGCTGACGTACAGTACGAGTTACAAATTAAAAAAAAATAACAACTAAATGAATAATAATGGGAAAATCAAAACCAGCTAAGATTACAGAACCAGACATATTCTACGAAATACTTTTTACTTTTCAAGTCATATTCACTTTGAAATGATTACGATTTGGTAGTGCATTCATGTTTTAAAGTTGTAATACTTTTTTACACTAAAAACTCTTTTTGCATATTTAAGTGTATTGTCTAATATCGAATATGAATATTTAGATTTCTTGCCTCTGTTCATAATTACATCCACTTTATCATCCACAATGATGTTATAAACGTAGATGTGAAAACTGATTTCTTCCCATAACTCCTTCCGCCAGAATTAAAACGTAACAATATTACCTTGCGTAGGATCGATTTTGGTTATTGCTCTGATTCTAAAATATTTTCAAGTAAAAAATGCTTATAATGGAATTATATTGGAAATAGAGAGAAATTCGTATCCCACGGAAGTAATCTTATTTGTAGCTCTCTTAATTTACTTTATTTCATTTTATTTTATTTATCTACTGGTTTATTTATTTTTGGTGGCCCATAACTGAAATAATGTGATCAAGAAGGACTCCTAAATTACAAGTAATCAATTTTTAATTTTCGTTATCTGCGCTTTTATAGCTTTCATTTGGACTTAGCAATAATAAAGTGAATTTCCATTATATCGCCTTTAATAGCGGCCATTGAAATTATGTTAATCTAATCTTTTCCATTGTCGACACTGATGACTAAAATGGCGATTTTATACAAGTTCCGATTCGGAATGTATATTAGCATGATAAAACTTTTGCAGACTGATAAATTTGAAATGCTGAAAAAATATACACACTTCATACAATTCCGAAACATTGTTTGTAGAAAAGCTATGTGGATTCATGCCTTCTACTTAGTTCAGTGTTAATAAAAAAACGTTTTTAGATTTAAGCTAATGTTAAGTGTTCTTTTGGGGGGGGACTATAACTTTCATTAGCTAAGACTTATCAGATTTACATGTCAATAGTTGAATCACAGTTAAGCTGCATATTGATAAGAAAAAAAAATATTCACTCCTCCATAACTATTCAGTTTATATTTTAAATCATATAAGATTAATTTTATTTGTTTCTCAGAGTATGATCTCATCACAAAAAAAGGAAAAGTTTTATTTTAGCTATTAAACCGGGAACGGGGGTTATACCTATCATCCCTATTAGCGTGCCACCGCTCATATTCTCTGTCTTCCATCTCACTTCCCACCCTCTCAGAATAATTACTGTTGTTACACCTTTAAAACCCCTTTTATGCTCATGGGTCCCAGCGCTTGGCCTTTGGCCTTATTTGTATATTCCATTTCCTTCCATTCCATTAGCGATTAAAGATATTTCAGCCAAGATAATTGCTACTTGTTTCACTTTGAATGCTATTTTTTTTTTTTTTTTTTTTTTTTTTTTTTACTAGGAGGGTTATTAACCTTGAATATAAAGCTGACGGTCGGACTATGTATGTGTGTATGTTCTCTATAGACGGCGAAACTACCGAACCGAATTAAACCAAAGTCGTACCATATGTAGATTTTATACGGAATAGTTTTTATCTGAGTACAGTTTGGATCCGGATATCCAGATACGGCCATGCTAACTTCTTTATTATTACTCGCAGAGAAAAAAAGAAGGCCCTATTCTTATAGGACTTTTCACGAGGATTCTAAATTTGCTCTTACTTTACTTCTACGATGAAAAAATAAGCTTGATATTAGGGTTTTTCATCAGGATATCCGGCAATACTAACTACTTTATCAGTATGCGTAGAGAGAGAGAGAGAGAGAGAGAGAGAGAGAGAGAGAGAGAGAGAGAGAGAGAGAGAGAGAGAGAGAGAGAGAAATCAGTATTCTGTTAGATCTTTTCACGATGATTCCAAATATGCTTTTTTGTTCTCCTACGCCGATATCCGCCATGCTAACTTCTTTATTATTAGTAGTATAGAAAAAAGAAAGAAAGCATTATTCTGATAGAACCTTTCAAGAGGATTCCAAATATGTTCTTATATTTTTCTTTTGCGATGAAAAATGAAGATACTATTAGGGATTTTGATCCTTATATCCGGCCATTGGTAATTCTTTGTTATTATTTATTTATAGAAAGAGAGATATAAAAACATTATACTGATATGAATTTTCGCCAGGATTCCAAATTTGCTCTTACTTTTCTTCAACGATAAAAAATAACGTTGATATTAGGGGTTTTGATCCGGATATCTGGCCAAATACACGACTACGCTAACTTCTTTATTATTATTTGCAGAAAAAAAACAATATACTGATAGGACTTTTCAAGAGGATACCAAATATGCTCTTACCTTTCTACCAAGATGAAAAATAACTATGATATTAGAGGGTTTTTTCCGGATATTCGGCCAAGCTAATTTCTTTATCATTATTCGTAGAGGAAAAAGAAAACACTATTCAGATAGGAAATCTCCCGAGGATTCCAAATATGCTCTTTATTTTCTTCTACGATGAAAAATAACGGTGATATTAGGGTACCGTTTTGAGCCGAATACCCAGACGGATATTCGGCCATGCTAACTTTTGTTAATGTTAGTTGTAGAGATAAAA
Organism: Macrobrachium nipponense; assembly: GCF_015104395.2. Taxonomy (NCBI): domain Eukaryota; kingdom Metazoa; phylum Arthropoda; class Malacostraca; order Decapoda; family Palaemonidae; genus Macrobrachium; species Macrobrachium nipponense. The sequence goes on from NC_087219.1 coordinate 67,451,352, forward strand.
ATTAAATGTTATTCTGATTGAACATTTCACTAGGATTCCAGATACGCTCTTACATTTCTTCTACGGTGAATAATAACGATGATATTACGCTTCAAACTATGCCCACGTACGGTTGACCACCGCCAGGCCGCCGACTAGTATCCTATATATGGGGCTTTAGGAATATTTGTGATCAAATGGTGGCCTGTCATCTGACAACGGTGATCAGAATTTCGTAGCAATTGAAATCATACAACATTTCAGGTAAGGGGCTTTTCTGTGTGAGAATTACCTAGTTTGTTTCAAGTGTTGTGAACTTAATATTTGATTTTCTAATATCATGACGGTTTTGGGGCTTGCAACATGTCCTAGCTCTGCTTAGGCTCAAACCGCCCATGTTTGTAACTTATTTAGTTAGCAGTATACATTTTATACAGTTGAACCTCATTAACCGCTTTTTTCTTATTCAAATGTATATACTAATTTCTCTCTCTCTCTCTCTCTCTCTCTCTCTCTCTCTCTCTCTCTCTCTCTCTCTCTCTATGCTAAGGATTTAAATAGAACAGATAGTCATTTACAGCTTACGTATGAAACTATTCTAAGTGATGGGAAAAAAAAGTTCCTTGGTAAATATATTTATATATATATATATTATATATATATATATATATATATATATATATATATATATATATATATGTCATATCACATTACCGTGATTCATATACATACATCGAGCTACAATGTACTTTAATATCTAATTCGCTCTACCTCGGAATTAATATATTTTCATATATGCTTAACCGAAGGGGAATTTTTTACACGATAATAGATTTGCCTGGTCCCAGGGGCGAACCTAAGAAGCCATTCAAATCCAGGACGTCAGTGGAAGCTTTTACCTACCCCACCAACGCGAGAGGTTGTGTAGGTAAAAGCTTCCACTGACGTCCTGGATTTGAATGGCTTCTTAGGTTCGCCCCTGGGACCAGGCAAATCTATTATCGTGTAAAAATTTCCCCTTCGGTTAAGCATATATGGAAAATATATTAATTCCGAGGTAGAGCGAATTAGATATTAAAGGACATTGTAGCTCGATGTGTATATATATATATATATATATATTATATATATATATATATATATATATATATATATATAATATAAATATATATACATATATATATATATATATATATATATATATATATATATATATATATATATATATATATATATATAGTTATATATATATATATATATATATATATATATATATATATATATATATATATATTGATCAGACATTTGGCTATATATCTATTAAGAAATGTCAAACTGATATTGTCATAAGTTTTATTACTATATTTGTCTTAGGGCATAGCTATTTATTTGGATGCGTGCATTTCGTTGGCAAAAAAAAAAAAAAAAAAAATAGAACAGGAGGACATTTAGTCTTCACATGTTTAATCATTAGTCGTCAGATATATACGTATAAAAAGATCAAGAATATTACTATCTGGTTAGTTTAATTTAGAATATGGATATTCATTGTTATAGGGTACGCATAATTGCTATGTTAATTTTCATAGTACTGTCAAAGTTTTGTGAAAAAAAAAATATGTCTTATATATTTCAAAGACCTGCAACAAGGAAATATCATCATAGGAAAAATAACGAAAATGTTAAAAAATGTCTGCTATTCATTGCATACTATATGCATAAACAATTTATATTTGGTAAAACCAAAAGAAGAAGAAGAAGAAGAAGAAGAAGACAATATGTTCTATCCGATTTCACTGGTTTTTATAAATGAAAATCGACGAGTAATGGAACTCACGAATCTCATTTCACTCCCAAAGCCTTGAGATGGAATATCGCAGAAATGATAAGGATCTTTTTACATTGTATGATAACGTCGGAATAAAATGGTTACGTGTTGCATCTGAATGACTTAAAAAATCTTAATGAAACATTATCCCTGAACATCACTTGCCTCACGTGTTCTTTGTACCCGGACAGTTTGCCTATGGACAGTTTCCATACATACAGTTTACCTACGGACAATGTGTCTACCGAGCACGATACCTATGAACAGTTTGATTATTAGCGAACAACTACTTCATGAACTACTGATGGTATTCTTGATTGAAAATAGAAACCCACAAGGTTACTGAGCATAACTCGCTCACTTGTAAGTATTTACATAGTATTTTACAAGTAAACTAGTTATAATCAGCAACCTTGGGGTTTCTTTTTCCATCTTCAAGAAAAACTGTAAGAAGTTTCAGTTCGGGGCATTCCTGATTATTATCAACTAAGTGTGCCCCTACAGCTTGTAAAGAAGTGGCATATTTACCTTCTTCTCGATAAGTTTCTGTTAAAATGAAGAATAAAAGAAAAATATAAACATGCTTATTTATATAGAGTACAAATCCGTTATCCGAAAACCTTGGGCCTACATTTGTTTTGGTTTTTGGATTTTTTCGGATTTCATAACTATGGGGTCAACACGCTATGTTTTCCCTAATTTTTCATGTTTTTTTTTATGATAGTTGTTTATTCATTATACTTTATTATAATTTTTATCAATATTCTGATAAATGAATATGAGATATTTAAGATCATCAATAATAAGATAATGGGTTAATCAAGACCATATGTTCACTAACACATTTTACTGTCAAGAAACACATTCCGTAAAAAGCAAAAATATACATTACCAAAATAACTGTAGTTCAACTTGCGACTTCTAAAGATAAATAAGACTATAAAAGGCATTTCATCATATCGATCTTGGAGAACCATTATTGCTGATTAATAAAGTCATCATCAGATTGCAGCTGGGCATTTGAGGGGGAGGGGGTTGGCCGGGAACATGATTCGCAAGTGATTACGCAGACTACGACAGAATGCGTAGGATTTTTCATACCATCATATAAAAGTTATTATTGTTAAATTTTTGCTTTCATAAATAATTATATAAAGCAAAATATTGAGTAATGTAATTTTTGTCATCATCAGTCAAATAGTCACGATCATGACAACGTTCAAATAATAGTGCCGCACATACAATTCGGGATCGAAATATATCAAAGAACAGAACAGAAGAAGAGGACTGTCATTGACTAGCATGGCAACCAGATGACCTATCAGATTTTAGCTGTATTATGTCTGAGAAAGAAACTTTTCCTCACGTGAAGCTGACGATGACGTAGTAATGAGTATCTTTTGAATACACTACGTACTTGTTAATTGTGTAAGTATTTTACTGATTACATGAAAAAATAGAATAAATTCCTTCTCATTACTTTATAGTCCACGCCACTGAAAACAACAAAATCTCACATTTCATACTTGAAAATATGCATTTTAATTCTGATTGAAAACGGAGCCCTGTATTATAGTAATAAGAATATCAAGAATAAATAAAAACAAATTCTGACCCATCTATGTGCAACTCTTTTGTAAATAGTACATAAATCAGCAAGAATCCGCGAACCACTGCGATATCGCTATGGATATCGAAAGGCTACTCAGCTCCGCTGGTCAGTTTCCTAAAGCCCCAGTCCCACTAGGACTAGAGCTTGAGACCGCTAAACACCATCGGCGACCTCAAAATCCGTTGATGACCTGCGATTGTCTACGACTTAATTCAAGAAAATTCTCAGCAGTCACCAATGGTCTAAAAAAGTCCGATGGTATTGGGGCGTAAATATGGACTGTTGTGAAATAGTTTCATATCGATGGAAGCAGTCGAAATGTCTGCATTCAAGAATGGCTACGGTGCCAGGTCTCGGGCAATTTCACTCTCTATTCCTGAGATGCTGCATTTTGCTGTTGACCCTCGTCGTCTGTCTTTACCATATTTGTGTGCCGCCTTTCCTTTGCCATTCATGGACTTGTTGGGCGGCATCTCGATAAACTTCCAAAACAAGCAAACCAGTATATGATGAATAGTACTATTTGGCTCAGCCATATTGGCGTCGATTATATAGTGCCATTGGTATTGCTCTCAATTCTTTTGACAATCATGTTTTTGGCGCCGTCAATAGTACTACCCAGTTAATGCCTATTACCACAAACTATTTTTCTTAAACCTTTAAAGCCAATAGTACCTAGTTAATGGTCATCACCAAAACTACCTTTCTAATATCTGTTTCGCTTTAACTTGAAATCATTACAAGGAACATTATAAGTATAAGAACTACCTCGATAGTAATAAGCACCTAGTTATGTAGGGGAACATACTGGTTGAATTTTACTTTACTGATTCTCTTAAAAAATTTAAAAGTAGTTGAATCGAACCATCTGCAGAAAAAGAAAGACAATTTCACTCTCTATTCCTGAGATGCTGCATTTTGCTGTTGACCCTCGTCGTCTGTCTTTACCATATTTGTGTGCCGCCTTTCCTTTGCCATTCATGGACTTGTTGGGCGGCATCTCGATAAACTTCCAAAACAAGCAAACCAGTATATGATGAATAGTACTAT
>NC_087219.1:67460820-67468320 GCF_015104395.2 Macrobrachium nipponense
TAGAACATGATGTGAACAATAAGAAAATAAGCGCCCAAATGAATTTTTTGCCCCTATAAGATTAAATTTTCCTCCCAAAATGAGGTCCACTTTCTAAGGCTCCCATTTTCCTGTAAGACTTGAAAGGATAAATTCAATATTCTTTTATTCTTCTACTACACTCAACTCCTTCATTTTTGTCTTTTGTATGAAAACAATACAATTTGTATAAGTCAGAAATAAGACTTTAGATTTGCCATAATATTTTTTATTCTATCTCTCTCTCTCTCTCTCTCTCTCTCTCTCTCTCTCTCTCTCTCTCTCTCTCTCTCTCTCTTACGGTGGTAACGCATCTCTGAAAATCCAGTTTCCCATGTTAACCTAACAGCGAATTCGGTACCAAATTGTTAGGGTACTGGTAACGATAGTTCCTAGTACAGCAGTAAGTTGGAAGAAAAAAATCTAAATGGTTTCATATTGTTCGCTCAAAATATATAGGATAAAAAATGAAGGGTCTCGACGAAGTATTTCTCTCTCTCTCTCTCTCTCTCTCTCTCTCCTCTCTCTCTCTCTTCTCTCTCTCTCTCTCTCTGGTGTTTGCATATATTATATTCACCCTTATTGCGCTAAGTTTAGTATATTCTTGTCCTTTACTTAGCAAGTCGCTAGTAAAGGACAAGAAGACGCACGACCTTGCAGTACTCCATTGCTTCTCTTTCCTTTGTGGAAATTTTCTTTATTTATATATTCAACACGTTCCATATTTTCGTGATTCAGTTATCCAGTTATGTATAAATATATTATTGTGTGTTTGTGTATTCCTTGAGAAAACAAACACCAGAGCAAACCAGACTTAAGGAAGAAATAGATCGTGTTCCTTAACTGACGCGAAATAAATCGCCAGGCTCACTCGTGGACTTTCAGTGTCAGTCAGTGTCTAAATGCATTGGGGAGAAATACCCAATCTTTTCCTTTGTTGCATCTCCGCCTCGTTCTGCTTCGCTCGTCATAGCATTGTTTCCTTTTCGTTTCGGTTTTCTTTCTTATTTTTTCCATCTTCTTCCACAGAAACTCCCTTCAGGAAATGATGACTAATGATACACAGAACGAACATTTTTCCTTCAAAACTATTCTGCGAATAAGATAATGGGAAACAAAGTTCTACGTCGACACCATAACGCTGAAAGAAGGGTTTAAGGAAAGGGGATAGGAAATAGTAGGCGTCTATAAGATTAGGTTGGGAAAGCAGGTATAACTATGAATTTCTGGACATAAAAATCGGAGGGTATTTTCCCTTCAAACAAAAGGCAAATAATTTTAATCTTACGATTCTATATTTCATTGTTGTCCCTTCATAATATATTATTTTCCATTCTCTTACGTGACGAAAACAAAATTATCCTTAGAACTACGGTTATCTTGTTCTTATTCTTTATTTATATAATTATGATTTTATTGTGTACTTTGAGTACATTTTGCATGATGATAGAACACTTAGATTTTAGTAAAAGAAGTTAGTACAATCGCTGGATAATAACGCTAGTTAGAAAACAACAGCAAATTTATGAATATTGTCACGATCATTATTAATCATAGTATAAGGGTACTTTTGTTAAGATTGATAATTACGTAGGATTTAAGTGAATAGAAAATAAACTTTGTAAATTTTATTACTTCATCCCCAAAATGATGATGATTCTGTAAAATATCAGTGACTGATTTGTTTGTAAAGCACAACATTAGCTCTTTGTTGAAGTTTGGCCATTCACAAAGAATGTTACAATGTTGTTTACATGCTCTTTATACCGGTAAGGATTTGGGCATGTTGATTAGTCATCAAAAACATTTGTGGACCAGACAGGTATGGCAAATTCAAAATCGAACTGAAATCTGGGTCTCTTTTGAAATGTAAATGTCACCTGCATTAATCTTCCATTAATCTGTTGTACCTGATTTCACAAGGTTATAATTTCATTTTTGTTCCTAAATTAGCATGTCACAGCAGATATCAGTCTTGTTTCTCGCTTTGCATAATTTGTAAAATGGATCCATGAGCTTTCGTATTGAGGCATATTTAAACCAGAATTACAAAGAAATATTACCTACTTGACTCACTATAAAATTTGATCCTCCTTGGGAAGGTGTCTTTGATTTCTTTCTTTACTTTTCATTGTATTTAAATAACTTTAAATTTTAATTTCGTTATTTTTAGTGTTTTCAACATTTTCTTATTTGTTTACATGTGATTCTAAACAAATAGCATACTTAGAAAAATGAAAATCCGGACGAAGTCATTTTCTGGAGCCAATTTTACCAAAAATATTACACTCCAGAAACCTAAATGAATTCAATTCAAATTATTTATTACCATAGTAAATATTACAACTGTTACACGGTTCATCATTGTCTATGAAATTGAACCCCTAGATATAGTGATTGAATCATCGCTGCTTGTTTAATTACCTTTTTGCTTTAATGGCCTTTTCAGGTTTAAAAACAAGTCTGTTATATTACAAAAAGAAAAACCTTACATTCGACTTTTTTCATATAAATATACTTACACGTAACGGTAATTGCAGAGTAAAATAGGGAATAAACTTATGATGAGCAAAATTATGGAAACATATAAGCAAAAAGAACTGCCTTGTTATTTCAGCAAACATGTTAAGTTCGAAGTACTGACAGAACAGTATTTAGCGATCGAGTACGTTTAGAACCTCGGCTCTTGTCGGCTTGGGATTCTACTGTCAAGTTTTTATTTTTAATTTTATTTTAATGAAGGGAAAAGGTTAGCGAAGGAAAATCGTTAAAAAAAATTTATACTCTCTCTCTTTTATATATATATATATATATATATATATATATATATATATATTATATATATATATATATATATATATATATATATATATAGATATATATATATATATATATATATATATATATATATATAATATATATATATATATATATATCTATATATATATATATATATATATATATATATATATATATATATATATATATATATATATATACATATATATATAAATAAAGATAAATGCCACGAAAGAAAAATAAAACGAAGGAGTCTGCAAGATCTTTCGACTTTAAAAGTCCTTTTCTGAGCAGTTACTGACAAAAGTACGAGAAAAGACAATACAAGAAGGTTCGTTTAACTGACAGATAGGGATTATAAAAGGATTAGTACCTAGAATCCGACACACCTGGAAGATAAGAAACCTTCCCAAACAAGCATAAACAATGGGTGCAATTAAAGGTTTAAGACAATCATCTCAGATACAATCTCCAGACAATTAAAGGATCATAGGTGGACAGCTATTCGGAACTTGGCGTAAACAAAAAACCATAATTCACAAAACATGACAGACATAAATTACAACAAAATTAATAACTCTAAGGCAACATGATTTTTATTTAAGTCAGTTATTATATCTTTGAGGTCATTCTTAAACATGTTACAGATACAAGGGTCCTAAATGAAAAAGACCACGACTAACATTGAAATTACAATGAAAAGTAAGTTGTATTAAAGCAGATTCTAAAAGATTTTGTGATAAGACATCTCTTGACCATGCAATTACTGAACTATCAATCCAATTAATTTGGTGGTTGTTTTCACTTAAATGAATGAATAATGCATTAGATTTTTGCCCAGTTTTTTACAGAGTATTTATGCTGGCTTAACCTTACTTCTAAGCCTTTGCTGGACTGCCCGAGATAGAATGAGGGACAATCCATACATGGAATTTTATATATTATGTTGTTGCTTTCTCTGGGGCCATTTTTTTATTAACATTCTTTAGTGTGTTATTATAAGAAAAAACAAGGTTGACATTAAAAGCTTTCAACAATGGTTTAATGGTTTCAAATCCGTTAAAATAAGGCAAACTGAGTATGTTTTTAGAATTTTCTTTCTGTGTGTTATTTACAGTATAAAACTTTTTGTGGGCTTTATTATAACAAATGTCTAATATATGTGAAGGATAGCATAAATCTTTCCCTATTTTTCTTATGTAGTTCAATTTCTTGATCCAAATATTGTGGTCCTGGAACAATTCGCAATGCTCGTAAAAACATAGAGGAAAAAATTGATATTTTTATATTAGATGGTGGCCTGAGAAGAAATGAACATAAGTTAAGTTGTTAGTCGGTTTCCTATAAATACTGAATTTACATTGAAATGGTTCTCTATGTACCAAAACTTCTAAGAAAGGGAGGCAATTGTCTTTTTTCTAATTCTAGAGAAAACTTAATCGATGGTACCTGGTTTATTTAATTTAGAGAGTAAATCATTTACATCAATACCGACAGGAAGAAGAGCTAAACAATCATCAACGTAATGATACCACTTACAGGAATATGAATGATATTAGTAAGTAGCGTTTTTTCAAAGAATTCCATATACAGGTTTGAGAGCAATGGTGATAAAGGATTTCCCATTGCCATGCCAAATATTTGTTGATAAAATTCACCATTGAATATAAACTTACAATCACAAATGCACAAACTCGTGAGTGAAATAATGTGACTTATAGGTAGAGGTAATTCATGCTGAGTTAGTTCATTGCTAAGATATTCTAAAATAGAGTCTATAGGGACTTTAGTAAAAAAAGAACATACGTCAAAACTAACGAATCTATCAGTAGGGCAAAGAGCAATTTTGTTTAATTTATCAACTAAATCTAGAGAATTATATATATGAGAATCGGAGATGGTTCCAAGTAACGGGGACAAGATCTTAGTGATATATTTCGAGAGTTATATGAAATTGAACCAACAGTACTGATAATAGGCTGCATAGGGTTATTTTCTTTGTGCGTTTTGACTAATTCGTACAAGTAAGGTAGAGAAGGAGATTTGACTGACAATTTATTTATGGATTTATCACGTTCCTAACTTTCGTGATTCAGTTATACATATACATATATATATATATATATATATATATATATATATATATATATATATATATATATATATATATATATATATATATATATATATGTGTGTGTGTGTGTGTGTGTGTGTGTATATATATGTATATACATACGTATATATATATATATATATATATATATATATATATATATATATATATATATATATATATATATATATATATATATATATATATATATATATATATATATATATATATATATATATATATATATATATATATATATATATATATATATATATATATTATATAAGCGAATACCAAAGGAAAATTATAAATTGGAAAGAAAGGTCTCAGGTACACAATAAGATCAAGAATACCAGATGGTTAATTGTCAAAAGGGTAAAATTAAAGAGGTAATCCAGGATTATCGGATATCACACGGTCACAAACCTAATCACTGATTTAACCCTAACCGAAACTACAAAGTATCCTCACAGTTCAAAACATGTAAAAACTAAATATATTAATTTTGTTGCTTATATTTATCTACAACTTTTTTCATTATGAAGGCATCAAGTTTAAATAAACCAAGACTTAAATTTAGAGCATTTCTATTATTTGACTTGAAACAAGATTCAATGATATTCCTATTAACTGTGTCATTACATGGGATTAAGGCTCTTGCTTGACTCCAATTAACAGGATGATCTAAATCTCTCATATGTACGAATAATGTATCCGATATTTGCCCAGTTCTCACAGAATATTGGTGCTGTTTGAGACGTTGTGAAAGAGATTTACCGGTTTTTCCGTAATAGACTTTATCACACTTTTTGCAAGGAATTTCATATATGCAGCCTGGGAGATCATTAGGAGAATTCTTTATTACTAAACTCTTGACATTAATATTACTAAAAAGAGCATTTATGTAAAAAAAAAAATGAATAAATAAAATTCTAGGAATATCTAAAAACCTTTCAACATAGGGTAATTTTAGAATGTTATGCTTACTAAATTTAAGTTTGTAATTAGTCGAATAAAATTTTTTTCTAGCTTTTTTCCATGCCAAATCTACAAAAGTCCTTGGGTATTCAAGTTTCAATGCAATATAATAAATAGTTTTAATCTCAGTGTCAATAAACTGTGGGCTCTGTACAGACACTTAAAGCCCGTAGGAACATCCCAGAACAAAAAAAAAATAAAAAAATAAAAAAAATAAAAACACAGAATTTATTATTTTCATGGTGATTGGAGTAGTAATGAACGAAAGAGGCAATGTTTGTTGATTTCCAAAAGACTGAAAAGGTGAAATTTCTATAATTTCTATGGACATTTACATCAAGAAATTTCAAACTACAACTTCTTTCTTCCTCTACAGTAAATTTTACAGAAGGGACAAAACTATTGAGATTATTAAGGAATTCCTGGAGATATTCGTGAACTGGCCAAATACAGAAAATATCATCAACATGCCTAAACCATATAACTTTTTGTGGCAAAATTCTTGGTAAGAGTTTTGTGTAAAAAAATTCCATGTAAATATTGCTTTATTTACATGGAATTTTTTTATTGATTACCCATAGCCATGCCAACTTTTGTACAAAAAATTCCCCATTGAAACAAAATTTACCATCTTTGATACATAACCTTATGGGACTAATGAGGTTTGTTACACTTAAGGAAATGTCATGACGTTCTAATTCATCCTCCAAATATTCAAGTAAATCATCTACAGGCACTATTGTAAATAGAGACAATATCAAAACTAACCATATTAAAATCAAAGTTCAAATTTAAACTATTCAATTTGTTTATAAAATCAACATTGTTTTTAACATTTGTGTTAGAAATGTTTCCTACCAAAGGTGTAAGAATTTTTACAAACCATTTAGATGAATCATACGTAGCTGAGACCACTGAACTAATGATCGGTCTGATAGGGTTATTGATTTTGTGTGTCTTGACTAAACCATACAGCTACTTTCAACCATATTTATGTATGTAACCATAGAATAAACTGGAATTTGTCACATATAATTTATAGCAGCAACTGCTGTCACAAGAGTCAAATGATGGAATCGACCATGCTTAAACAGAGGCAGGTAATGAACATTTCAAAGGGAGCATAGGATTCAGATGTCATCGACAAGGTTTTCATTCAACCAACGCTTAACCCTTTAACCATTTAGTACGTATATATTCGTAGCACGCCAACGCTACCTGAGCCGTTAAGTACGTATATATACGGAGAGCAGATGTTTTGACTGTGACGTTTAGTACGTATATATACGATTGATTTTTCCTGCCTTTCTTTCAAGGTAAATCCTCTATAATGTATTCTCTCTAGGTCCGAGATGTTGTCGACCTTATCCAAACACACTTCCTCCCGAACCCCTTTTTTATCATAATTTTCCTGATTTTGTATATCTAAAGCGGGAATTCGCCAATCACTTGGCTGAGTCGCTATGTAGCGAGAGAACACGCTGCTGGCTGGTCGTTCATTTACACGGAATTTTGGTCTTTCAACGCAGGGGGTAAAAGGGCTACAATCCTTTCTAAGCTAACTTGAGCATCGGCCGTGAGTTGTTTCGGTC
>NC_087219.1:67473320-67483320 GCF_015104395.2 Macrobrachium nipponense
GTCCTGTGGGTCGTGAATGGTGCCTTCTTGTACATATTTCAAGGAGGGATTTTAGGGCTTCCTCGGGGATGTTCAAAGCCTGTGTCTCCTCACATCTGTATACTCTGTCGAGGATGTGTTCAATCGTCTCGTCGACTGGAACGTTTCGTGAGAGGCTCTCGACGTCAAGAGAGGCGATGATACCTGTAGACGAGAGTCTCGGAGTTTACGTAAAAAGTCGGTAGATGACTGTAGACAATACCTGTCAGGGATATATGGCGTGAGGAGTTCATTGAGTCTCTTCGCGATTTGTAAGTCGGGGTTGGGATTTGGCTTATAATAGGGCGAAGAGGATTTCCAGGCTAGTGGGTTTTACGGTGCCGTAAATATACCCTGGATTAAAGTCACCCTGGGCAAGGGGAAGTCTGGGAGCATTCCTAGCGGCATGGATTCTTTCGACCGTCCTATAATGTCTCGTCGGATGTCTTCGATGGGTTCTTGTTGATTTTTGTGAATTTGGATTGATCAGCCAGTATTTGGTCAGTTTCCGTGATATTCTGAGGTCTTGATGAGCACTAGGGCAGCAGCTTTGTCTGGTTTCAAGTTTTTAGCAGTTTCTTTCAATTCTCTGGTAAGGATAGCGCTTCTGTATGGGGCTCCTCGGTCGGTAAGGGCTTCTGCTAACAGTAAGGGGTGGAGGGAGTCGCTCGACCTGACCCTGCTTCGTCCTCGAGGGACTGGATAGAGTCAAGGAGGACTTCGACCTCCAGGCGCTTGGCGTGTGGGTTGGCTTTTTTGTCACGTGGGTATTGAGCCCAAGATTAAGGAGATCTTCTTCTTCGGGTGTCGGTTTATATTCCGTGAGATTTAAGAAACACCTTCGAAGAATGCTCCGTCCTCCACTTCACGTGTGAACGCAGCGTTGACGGTGCCCCTACCCTTCCTGGACGTTCGGGTACAGCAGACCCCTACGGGATACACCACCACGGTTTACAAGAAACCCACAAACCCGGTCTATGCCTTAATGGGTCCAGCGAGTGCCCAGACAGGTATAAAAGATCGGTGGTAGAGGCCTTCGTCCGCCGCGCCCTTACCACACTGTTCCACATGGAGAGAAACCACCAGGAAATCGAAAGGTCTACACAAGTTCTCATTAATAATAACTTTTCAAACCGTATGGTCGAACGCCAAACGAGGGACTCCATAAATAAATGGCACCAAGAAAGAACGACCGTAACTAACGACCAAAGTGGAGCTATAAAAATATTTTATAAAAATCCATATGCCCCACAACAAAATATTTGGAAGATGAAAAGGCTATAAGGAAAATAATCAGTGAAAATGTCTCCCCCACTACAGAAAGTGATAAAATTAGCCTCATAATTTATTACAAAAGCATGAAAACCAGCCAGCTGCTTCTTAGAAACAACCCGGCGCCCCCAGAAACGTCTTTGAAGAGAAGGAGTGTCATCTACGAATCACTGCTCGGTGGATGGATGCCACCATTCTTATATCGGGATGACCACTACAGACTCTCCAAGCGTCTCTCGTGTCATCTTCAAGAAGGGGCATTTTCATTCACTATAGGGAAAAAAAACACAACAAAGGAGACAGAAAGAGCTGAGCTTATAAAGAACATAGAATTATTGACCATGCACCGGACCGAAAACGCCTACGTTATCTTGAAGCTTTACATATATTAGAGAAAAAACCGACTATCAACACGGTAAAAGAAACAGAGTTTCTCCCCACAATCATAAGAAGAAATGGCGCAAGAAACCAACTGACTACGTATACATCCACGAGAGAGAGGAGGAGATCGAGGGGGGAGAGACAGAGAGAGAGAGAGAGAGAGAGATCGAGGGGGGAGAGGACAGAGAGAGAGAGAGAGAAAGAGAAAGAGAAGAGAGAGAGGAGAGGAGCAGAGAGAGAAAGAGAAGAGAAAAGAGAGAGAGAGGAGGCAGCAGAAGAGAGAAAGAGAGCGTTAGAAGGAGCGAACGAGAGAGAGAGAGAGAGAGAGAGAGAGAGGAACTTGCAGAAAGAGAAAGAGAGAGAGCAAGAGAGAGAGAAAGAGCGGAAGAAGTAGAGAAAAGAAAAGAAAGCGGGAGAGAACGAGCGGAAGATATATCAATTGTACAGCCTGCCGCCCAAGAGGTGGGTACCCAAACAACACCCAACCGACGCTAATAACCCCGTCCAAACTACGCAGGTCAGAACGCCTCAGGGGGAGATTTCGTTTCCATCCAACGACCAATTAAAATCCGTTCCCACCGACCCGCCCACCGATTGTACACGACCTTGCATGCTATAAATACTTGTAAACTGTATCTTAATTCACTGTACTGTAAACTCTCATAGATGACTGCCTGTGCGCTGTCGACACGTTAGAGGAATAAACCTAAGACAAATGAAAATCTTTACATGTCCTTAGGAACTTAATACACCAGCTACATGCTGACGAGAAAAAGATAATAAGAAGAATTGAGAAGATTCTATATAAATTAAATGCCGTTGAAACAGCTATTGTATTATTATTATTATTATTATTTGGCTGGAAAGAGCAGACATATAAATACGTGGACAGTGGTTAAAGGGAACGGCCGTATGTATGTTAATAGATTTATATGAGTTAAAATATATGGAATAAGATACAGAAACTGAAATTAAGCTAATGTAGCCACCCCGCACTCAAAAGATAGCACGACCGGAGAACAGTTGCCATGTTGTGTTTTTAACTATTTGCTGACAGTTATGTTAGCGTCAATGTTTGCTGCCCGCACTCTTGGCTGACAGCTGGGGCACCAAAGCTGTTTCCCATAGCAAACGGTTATTGGGTTAAGAAGATTAAAGGAGATTATCAGCGGGAATGACCTAAATTCGCTTACCTGTAGATAGACCTCTTCATATAAATACCACCTTTCTTGTAACTTTTCTCATTCATCTACCTGAAGAAGGAAAACAGCAGTCTCTGAAACATAGTATTTTTTCTCTCTAAATCTTGGTGTTTTTATGGATTCCATAAAAACTCCTATATATATATATATATATATATATATATATATATATATATTATATATATATATATATATATATATTATATTTGTGTTTCTTTCTTCATCTCATATATATATATATATATATATATATTATATATATATATATATATATATATATATATATATGAGATGAGAGAAACACAAAGATAATATAATACTGGACACGAGTCAGATTAATTGATATATTGTCTTAACATATTTTTATCCATAATATCAATTCATAAAAATGGATCTGCTTCCATCTTTACTGAATAAAGCATATTAAACTTTTTCGTTAGCTATATATCAACATGGAAACAGAAAGCTTAGCACGCGACCATCCACAGGGTTGACTCTAGGTTCATAACTTCCCAAATGATATATAGCGTTCAGTAATGTCAATCCTTACGTGAAACAATAACAAGAGTGTTCCGATTGTATACTATCTGGTCGTTTTCGAAGAATCTTCCAAAAATACAATGGGAATGAAGTGATTGCAAGTCAGCGGAAGATTAGTAAGTGAGGAGCCTCATCGTTTAGGGGAAAATTATAGAACATCAGAATAGACAAGTTCCACTTGAACCAAGAGGAACTACTTTGAGTGGAATTACATACAGACTGTTTAAAAATACTAGCCTAGTATCTTAGAAAGAAGATTAGAAAGGTTTATTGCACAAAAAGTTATTTGTTGAAAGTCCATGGTGTTGGTACACAGGAGACGTTAAGTGTTCAATTATATTGAATATTCTCTTAAAGCCAGGGAGAGTGTGACCGAAAAAAGATTAAAACAAAATTTAGGAGCACAGAAATAAAGCAAGTTTACTCTGACGGTCGTATTGGCATCTGTATTGATAGGCTTTCTGAAGGGAAGTTCAGATAAAAAATGGACTTCCAGAGAGGGCTCAAAGGAAAAAAGGAAAAGGATAAATGGAATTAGAAAAAGATCTTAGGTCAAATAAAAAAAATGCAACAAGAGAGGAACGATCTCTGTAATCCCTGTAGAGCATCGCTCGAAGATCGGAAAGGCCGTAAGTGAAAAAGCACACTGTGACAGATAGAGTTGACCTATCTAGACGATTCTACCAGTTCTCGTCAGACGCACTGGAAATATCAGCAATAGCATAGAACTCTCGAAAGTTTCAAGGGATGGTAAGTAGACAACAAAGAAAAAAGGATAGTGAATAAAGAAATAAATAAATAATAATATTTGTATGAGAAAACTACATTTATTCAAAATTCAGTCTCTTGACCACATGGAATCTGGCAGCATTGTTTCCAAGCACCAGTTCTTGAACACAAGGCCACCAAATTCCATGTGGTTAAGGGATTGAATTTTGAATAAATGTTTTCTCATACAAATATTATTTTTATTTATTTCTTTATTCTATTTTATTTCAAGTATTATCCTGAAATAATTGAAATTCTACCTTATATTTTGGTAGGTTTTTAGGCGCATTATTTTATCATAGTGGTTTTTTAGCAGTCGATCTGTCTGCTTTTATTTTTCTAATCTATTAGACGTATCAACAATAGAATAATGGAACGCTTTGTGCATGATTTATGTACTAAAACCAAAAATGTAAATGTTATGGCTTTTGCTTTTTATTTGTTTTGATATTTCACTTTCCTATTCAAACATTCCCATTCACACTTATGACTATCACTGAACCAAAAACGTTCTGATATTCTGAAATGTGAATACAAAGTTTGATTTATGTCACAATTTCATAATGCAACAGTGGCACTGCTGCCTAAATACAAAGTATCAGGTTTCGCTTTCTATTTATTGCTTTGGCATTTTAACATTCACCCGTAATTTAATTTGAATAGTTGAAAACAATGAAGCTTTGTAAAAATCATGTTGCTATTCCTGATCTAGGAGGACTGATACAAACTATATCCTATTAAAATCGCATAAAATGTCGCTTTTTTTATTAACTTGGCTCCCAAAAATACGAAAAAAAAAAGTGTTGGACAGAAAAAGTGCCAGAAACTTCAGCTCAAATACAACGACGAACAGGAGTGAGTTCGACCTGGTTGAAAATTGAAAACAATAATATAAGACGCCTCCTACTACCTATAATTTGAACACTTTTGTGTTATTGGGTATCGGCAACCGATTTTCTGGAGGCGTTCCTTTTACATCATAATGTAGGGTATTTCTTTTTTTTTTTCCTCTCTTACTGTTGTTGTTGTTGTCGTTGTTGTTGCTATTGTTCGGGTAGTTGGACAGATCTATGGAGAAGACTAAGATGGTCTAAAAAAAGGTGTTTTGCGTTGAGTTGATGATACAGGAATTTTAGGACAGGATATTTATGGTTTATTTATTAGAATGAAAATGTAAAATACAAATAATGTGCATGTTAAACAGTACAGAAAAATAATTTCTGATAAAATATAGCGTATTTATTTTAATTTCTGTTGGTGAAACAAGGCTCTTTGACTGTAGATTCCAGCAAGTTTTCATTTACGTTAAAAATTCGGAATATCATGTTTACAACTTATGTGTGAGGGGAAATCTTGCAGGTGTGTCGAGTAAGCTGGAGGTCGGATCACACCGGTTTTTTTTTTATAGTAATTATGACAAATATTTCTGTTCTTTTCTCTCTAATCAAAATGTATTTCAAAAAGGCTAAGAGCAGTTACTATTTATATCGTAAATCTAACTTCTTTTTACTTCCACAGCGGTTAAACACACCTGACTTAATCAATAGTAAGGCCTTATGAGGTCTAGTTCATGATCAGAATTTACGGTTTAGTGTTAGGGTAAGTGTAAGGGTAACTCTAAGGATCAAATTCAAAGGGAATATTTCAAGTAATAACAGTCCCCACTTATGTAAGATGTGCATAAAAAAAAAATCTTAAATGACGGGAGCTTTCGTCTACTTGATCAGTAGACCTCATCAGCCGTGCTGATTTGTTCCTTTTTTTTAAATATACATGAAGTCACGAAGGACAGAAAAGACGCTAGAATTGTCTCCAAGGGAGATAACAACAAAAAACAAACAATCCTATTCATATTATTCCCTCGTTCAAATGTTGAACTACTTCTCTGTCTGTTCGGCTGTTCCCTCGTCCATACCCTCTGCATCGGCAACTGCAATGTGGGCTCCTCCTTTTACCGCATGGGTAGGAGAAAGAGAGACAACCTGGGCAGTAGGAGTGGCGCAAACAAAGTCTCAACTAATATTTATGGTTTTAAGAATAAAAATATTTAAAAAAGAATCGTCTTGGGTAAATGATTTGTTAAACTCAAACACGTTTGAAATATTAATAAGAGCCCCTTCAACGACTCTGTGTTTACCTACGTTATTATCTTTGTAGATTACTTTCGCTCCCACCCAGTCAATTACATGCCCTAACTCTAACGTGCATCTAGCAAGTAAGTTACATTTCGATCCCATCCTCCATAATAAGTGCTGGTGAATAGCACCTTGGTTTCTGTGGGCCTGCACTTTGTGGATACCCACAATAAAAAACCATCCTTGCAAGAACTTCTCACAAACACCAAAATAATCCACAAGGAAGGCAACTACAATCGTTTATTGATATCAGAAGCCGTCAGCATCGCCACGCAACGCCCAAACCTTAACATCCAACGCGAGGCAGACCGATCTTTGCCCTCGTGTAGGAGGGCAGCCCTTCAGCCGCGTGGAACAAGACCACTACCACACGCGGACAGGAGCGCACACTGACATTTTGTTAATTAAACATATATGTAATTAATATATATTTATGTAAATTTTGTATATAATAACTTACTTTCAACTTTTGATATAATTTCTGTTAACATATTTATTATTTGTCTTATTTTATGTTTCACTATAGTCTTTTGTAAATATTTAAAACTAGGTATCTGGCAATTGTACTACCTTTCCGTCCTCATGACGTCACAACGCATGTAGGCCTCATATTTGTACATTACGGGTGGGCTGCTCTGTGAGCAAGAGCCCGTGCTGGCACAAGGCCAGCTTAATCTTAAACAACAACAACATATTTGTATCAGTACGCTTGATAAACGTCAATACGTATAGGTTGACGAAACAGCTGTCGCGTTTTTGTAAAAATACTGGAGTAAATGGAAGAACCCAATTATGTGTCCATTAGTAACCTGAACAATGAAGTGAAGAAAATAATTAGAAAATATGAATCAATTTCAAAAAAGCTGGTAAACAGGGAAAAAGGCATTCTATTCAATGAATGTTATATATATATATATATATATATATATATATATATATATATAATATATATATATATATATATATATATATATATATATATATATATATATATATATATATATATATATATATATATATATATATATATATATATATATATATATATATATATTTATGTCATGCACTTCCTTTTATTTCTTGTTCTCAGCTGCCACAAATGCAAGGATTGATTTATATTCATGCCTTTTCATATTATTTGTTTTGTATAACACCAATGTAAAATAGTCTTTTCATTTCTATAGTGTAGATTGATTCTCTGGATTCTTGTAGTCTCACGATGCTTCATAGACACAACGAAGTTGTTTTTCTTACTTCATTCACACTAATTCCTTAGTCGCTCGCACAGGATAGATTTTATAAACATATTTGATCACACCAGAAAGATTGCGGGCGCTCAAATGACCTGAATATCGAAAGATCAGGTGATCATGACGTAAGAAGAAATGGTTATGTGAGGTCACCTATATGTATGCTAGATAAGACGTCTATATGGGAAATGGAAAATGCATGTACATCGGAACAGAGAAGAATCAATAGCGTGCGTGCATTTATATCTATTAGTAGTTGTAAGTGCATATGTCTATTAAAGCAAATGAATGGAATAAAATTCCTAGTGTGGTGATTAATGAGGAATTATACGACAGACGTTAAGAATGAAACCATGCCATAGGAGGTGCTTGGAGATCCATGAAGTTAAGGTAAAGTAGAAGTGAAAGAAATACTTTTAAAACTTTGTACATTGACATTGATTTTAGATGCTGTGAATGGAGAAGCGTAGAGACATGTTTAGAAAAGATTTATTGGACATTTATCCATCGCACTTATTGATGCATTTCAGTGTCTGATAATTATGGCCTCTTTTCTGATGGATTTGGTTGTTGCTACCTAAAAATTAATTTTCTAGACTTTAATATGACGTTTATTCGATAGACACCCAAAGAGTTATTTGACACCAGGGATAGTTTCTGTCCAATATGGTTATGCAGGGCAGTAATGGTGCTTTAATGTTTTTTGATACTTCAATTCATTTTATTCAATATTATTATGTAGAAGAGCAATGGTGTTTTAATTATTCTTTTGGGATTACTTTGATTCATTTTATTTCATTAATCATGTTAATCGTTTTGGGAAATAAAAGTTCTATTTTGTATAGAGAACGTTTGAATTCGCCTGAAATTTAATGATTGACTTTCAGCTAGCTGCAAGGATGAAAGGCAATGAGAATCAATCAAGGTAGGTGACGTTAACATAGCCAGAAGTTCTCTCCTTTTAGTTTAATCGGGTCATTTTGACACCCACAACACAAACACACACACACACTTTTAGGTATATATATATATATATATATATATATATATATATATATATATATATCTATCTATACTATCTATCTATATCATATATATATATATATATATATATATATATATATATATATATATATATATATATATATATATATATATATATATATATATATATATACCTACCTTGCTACTAAACATACAGTCACCCCAAAAAAATAGAAGTAAAGGATAAGAGATAAGAAAATAGATTTTGAGTTTGACGGAACTGTTCTTTTTCTCTTATCTGTTTTTTATTTTATGTGAAGACAAAGGGCAAAATAGTATTAAGTGCCTCTAATCATAATGATTGTACATCAGGTTTAAATTTTTTTTTCTAAAGTGCATAAACTACAAGAATCTTCCAGAATAAAAAACGTCACGTCTTTCTGAAAACTGTGGTTCAGTGTGCTGCTTTATATATCACATTGCACATATGTAGAACCCACATTTCATGAGAAATTCGTTTCACTGGTCAATATGCTATTCAAGTGACTTACTTATAAATAATATTAAAGTTAGTTGATCAGGTCTGACATTTAAAAAGAGCAAATATAAACATTGCTCTTGCATCTACACTGAGAGTCTTTACGTTGTACAGATGGTGTATTTTTTAAAAATATATCAATGCTTTTACAAATTTTACTCTGTGACCTCTCAGTTCCCTTGAATTAAATTATATTTTGAAATAAACTTTTCATTCCATAAACGAGAGCAAGTCTTCTTACACTGCTGAACAGGTAGATCTTGTTTTAGCCTTTATGTCTTCGGAAAAGGCCATAGTGCCATTTTTAGTAACGTCTACCAGCATAGCTTCGATTTTTAGGACGGGATGGTCTTCATTGTTCCTTGAGAGACAAACACCTAAAAATATCAACTAATTTGTTTACTACAACAGATGTTTCAAAACACAATTGAAATTTGTCAAATTTCCTTGCCTGCTAGTACTGCAGAAGGTCTTCTCTGGCAAGAATCTTAAGCCAGATTTCTTTTTCTTGTGTTAACTGATTTAATTAGTCCTCTGATATTTGCTAGACAGAAACTCACAAGCCTGGAATCACCATGGAAGTGTTTATTATTTATTTCATGTAGGGTGTATTCACTCTAACTTACATCGGAAACCGGAAATTTACACACCACTAATGAATAAAAGCAGTATGTTTTGTCTAATGTTTAAATCTATATTAAAGTTCGGAAAGACACTCACAACTTTTTAAACTAAGTTTAGTTTCCTTAACTGATTTTGTTATGACTTTTGTTAATTTACCTAATGTGCATGGGATTTATGTATGTATATCTGTTTAGTCTCTCTCTCTCTCTCTCTCTCTCTCTCTCTCTCAGGAGATGAAGTTTATGACATCGCTTTATGGATAGAACTTTTAAAAAGAGTTCCCTTTAA
>NC_087219.1:67490820-67498727 GCF_015104395.2 Macrobrachium nipponense
ATTGAAAATAGCCGAGTTCTGTTGTCCATACCTAACTGACCGTTTGTGTTGTATTAATCTCTGGGGAAGTGATTTACCGTAAATCCGATGTAAGATTGGTCACAGTCCTGGCATGGGATCTCATATACCCCAGAGTCTTTGGGCGATGTCTTTTGTTGGACGTTAATCAGGGTTTGGCTAAGGTATTTGGGTAGGTAAATGCAAAAGGGTTGGATTTCCCAAGGGTGTGAGTTACTCTCTTAATCGTCTCCAGGTGGGAATTTTTATTTTATTGTTGGGTGTGTCTCTGGTCGTGTCTTTAGGGGGTCGGTAGAAAATTACGTTTGCTTTTGAATTGCTTTCTCAATTATATGGTCAGGATACTTTAAAGATGAAAGTTGCTTGCGAATTAGTTCAAATTCTTTTTCCAGGAAATCTGGGGAACAATTATATATATATATATATATATATATATATATATATATATATATATATATATATATATATATAATAATAATATAATATATATAAAATATTTATATATATATATATATATATATATATATATATATATATATATAGTATATATATAATATATATATATATATTATATATATATATATATATATATATATATATATATATATATATATATATATATATATATAGCAGTAAAGGTTCAAATGGAGACATGTGTTGCATATGGGCGTTTATTCAAAGCAACTTTTCAGGGACCAGCCCCATTTTCAAGCTGAAAATTACAATAACAAAATCAAATTAAAGTAATTACTCATCTAAAAAACATACAATTACAATACATAAAGCAAATTAAAAGAGCACCAATGAAAGTCAATTACCATTTCCAGTAGAGGAAGGAAGACGAGTGACTAAAAAACAAAAACAAAACACGAAGGCATCTCTGTTGTTTACTCCAGGTACAGAGGGATGGAGGCAGTTTGGTTGTTCAGTTTCGGAACAATCGTCTTTATAAAGAGCGATTCGAAGACCGCTAGCTGCTGCAGAGAAGACGCTTTTGAAAGGATCTTAAAGTTTTTATATTCAATATTGACTCTGCATTTCTTTGTGTGGTCACGGATGCTGAAAAATTCAGGAGATGATAATTTGACTCCACTACGGAAACTCACCCTTTTATGGCAATCTATTCGGACCTTAAGAAGTCTTCTTGAGGCTCCGATATATTTTCCTAGATCACATCTGGGACAAGTATACAAATAGACAATATTAGATGTCATAAGAGGGTTTAACTTGTCTTTATATTTAAAAATAGATCCAATTGTCAATGGGTTTGTTGGGATCAGCTGACATTTTATGGCCGGACAGTAAGTTCTATTGATCTGTTGCATTTTGGCATAGAATTTCGAATTGATTAAAAATGGAACACTGTCATAGAACGGCATCCTAGGTACAGTCTGAATAGCATTGCTAGGTAAAAGCTTCATATTCATAAATTTGTGATGGCATTTATAAAATAAACTACTGGGATAACAGTTATCAGTAAAATATTTTTTTAGTATTAGTGATAGAATTGAAGGATTGATTATCAACTAAATAAGAAGTATAAACTGCAGCTCATTCAAACTTATGAACCAACAAAATCCCCTACGGAAGAAGAAATAGAATTTGTTTTTATGAAGACCTGGAGGCATCTTTGAACAAACATAAAACTCAATTTATATTTTTTTTGTGTGATTTCAATTCTAAAGTAGGTCAAAAGAAGAGAGGAGAATCAGCTGTAGGTAAATTCGGAGTAGACACAAGAAATGACAGAGCAGACGGGCTTGTAGAATTTGCTGATAGAAACAATCTTAAAATCATGAACAGCTTTTTTTTTCATTATTATTATAAAAATCAGCATAGAAAATGGACATGGAGAAACCCAAACGGAGAAACTTAAAACGAAATAGATTTTACTCTCAGTGAATAAGTTAATTTAGTTAATGATGTAACAGTGTTGAACAAGTTACAGTCAAGCGACCATAGAATGGTGAGAAGTAAAATTTGTCTAGATCTAAGGCAAGAAAGAGAAAAACTAATTTAAGAAAGAAAATAAACCACTCCTGTAATAAGAGAAAAATCTGATGAGTTTAGTTTAGAAATACAAAATAGATACTCCCAGCTACATGATGAAATGGAAGGAGTAAAGAAGAATGAATAGTGAATAGAAAAAAACTTGTATGAGAATCAGCACAAGAGATGGGTGGAAAAGTTCCTAAAGATGATCTGGGAAAACTTTCAGAAACAACCAAAAACCTAATAAAGAAACGATTAGAAATGAGGGTAAAATCCAAGAGAGACGGAATAGAACTAGCAAAACTATCCAAAACAATAAACAAACTAAGAACTCAAGACATTCGTATACACAATCAGACCAAAATTGAGGAAACACTAAAGAAAGGAAGAAGCACCAAGTTGCTGTAAAGAGGACTTGGAACAGGGCGCCAACAGATATTTGCTTTAAAGGATGAAAATGGAAATATTATCAACAAAAGAGATGGAGTGATAAAAATTGCTGAGGAATTCTATAGAATGCTGTACAATGGTGGTATAGGAAATAACTTTGTCAATAGAAGTAATTAAACACCTGGGCTGATACCAAAAGTAACAGTAAGAGAAGTAAAGAAAGCATTAAAACGCAAGAAAAGAAACAAAGCAGCAGGAGAAGATGAAGATTTCATAATAGCAAAACTCGCTGAACTCTGCACAAAATGCTTGCAAGAATGCTCTATATCTACAGCTTGGAAAAACTTTATCATTATATTAATTCACAAGAAGAGAAGCACAAAAGACCTGAAAGATTACTGCCTAATAAGTTTACCCTCAGTAATATATAAAATATTTACAATGATCATATTAGGCCGAATAGAAAGGCAGCTAGACTTTATTCAACCAAGAGAGCACGCAGGTTTTAGAAGCGGGTATTCAACAAGTGACCATATTTATGTAATTAAGCAGCTAAAGGAAAAATCAACAGAGTATGACAAACCATTATGTGTGGCATTCATAAACTATGAGAAAGCTTTTGGTTCTGTCAAAACTTCAACAGATGAAAACCCTTCAAAAGTAGCGAATATATAAATCTTATATTAGAACACTTGAAGATATCTACATGGGTAGCACAACAATCATAAAACTTCATAAAGACAGCGAGAAGTTTCCAATTGAGAAAGGGGTTAGACAGGGAGACCCCGTCCCTCTTACATTATTCACAGGGTACCTAGATAAAATTTACAATGAGAAAATGTAGGAATTAAAATAAATGGGTGAAACCTTAACAGCTTAAGATTTGTAGATGCCAGTTCTAATCAGTGAATCAGGGGAGGAATTGCAAAAGATGATAGAAGATCTGAAAAGAGAAAGCAGCAATGTAGGACTGAAAATGAATATGAGTAAAACTAAGATAATGTTCAATGAAAATGGAGACAGACAATAAATAAGGCTTATGGATGAACCTTTAGAAATTGCCAATGTATGTAACTACCTAGGATAGACAGTAAGTGTTACGTCAGGACATGAAACAGAAATTAAAAGAAGGATGAGCATAGGATGGAGAGCTTTTTGGTAAACCAAATGAGATCATGAAAAGTAAAATGTCACTCTCTCTAAAAAGAAAAGTATTTAATCAGATGGTCCTACCAGTATTTACTTATTCATCAGAAACTTGGAGCCTTACTAAAGCCGAAGAACATAACCTAATTACAACTCAAAGAGCTATGGAAAGAATAATGATGGGAATAACACTAAGAGAGAGAAAAAGAACAACATAAATACTTAGGGTAAACTAAAGTAGAGGATATTCTAACAACAAGTAAGAAAAAGAAATGGGTGTGGCCAGGACATATAATGAGAATGTCAGCCAATACATGGACAAAACGAACAACAGAATGGGTCCCTAGAGATTGCAAACGAAGCAGGGGAAGAAAAGAGAAGACGATGATGGATTGACGAGCTAAGAAAATGTGCGGGAATAGAATGGCATAGAAAGACCACAAACAGACGAGAGTGGAAGGACATGTCCAAGGCCTTTGAACTGCGGTGGACCAACAACAGCTGATGATTATGATCATGATATATATATATATATATATATATATATATATATATATATATATATATATATATATATATATATATATATTATATATATATATATATACATATATATATATATATATATATATATATATATATATATATATATATGCTATCTATATATATATATATATACTATATATATATATATATATATATATATATATATATATATATATATATATATATATATATATATATATATATACAGATATATATATATATATATATATATATCTACATATATATATATTATATATATATATATATATACTATATATATATATATATATATATATATATATATATATATATAGATAGATATATATATATATATATATATATATATATATATAGATATATATATATATATATATCTATATATATATATATATCTATATATATATATATATATATATATATATATATATATATATATCTATATATCTATATATATATATATATATATATATATATATATATATATATATATATATATATATATATATATATATATATATATATATATATATATATAGATATATAGATATATATATATATATATATATAATATATATATATATATATATATATATATATATATATATATATATATATATATATATAGATATATATATATATATATATATATATATATATATATATATATATATATATATATATATATATATATATATATATATATATATATCTATATATCTATATATACTATATATATATATATATATATATATATATATATATATATATATATATATCTATATCTATCTATATATATATATATATATATATATATATATATATATATATATATATATATATATATATATATCTATATATATATATATATATATATAGAGAGAGAGAGAGAGAGAGAGAGAGAGAGAGAGAGAGAGAGAGAGAGAGAGAGAGGGGGGGGGGAATGGCTAATAATATGTTTAAAGTGTTTTATATAATAATAAAGTCACATAGATTGCTCGCCTAGAGACAGGGGTGGTACACTGCAAAGTTCACAGGGGAGAGCATGGTATTTGCTGAACAAGCAACTTGTCTCAGAGGTCGTCTCTTTAGGTAAATACTTTGAAAAGAGTGACGTGGGGTGTCTATATAACTATTATCTTTATTACAGATGGGTCCGATTCCATGGTTGATTAGGAATGGGATTCTCTAACTGACTAATACTAGACAATGTGACTTGTTTGGGGTTTGAGAGTGTAACCTTAGTCCGGAAGATAGAATGTTATCTTATTGGTTTTTCTTTATGGCAGATTTGGGTATTTGTGCCATTATGACTTGTTAATCATTTTGTTCTTTGTTATAACCAATTGCTTTGGGAAATAAATGATATTTTTGTATATTTATTTCGCAGTCTTAATAAGCCTCGTGACATCTTACAGACAGGGCACCGTTGGCAACAGGTAAGAGTTCCCAGTTTTGTGTAGTTTAGGGAATAAAGGGGGTGTAATAGTGGTGCCAGCGGTAAAGGCTTTTTATATATTTTTCAAGTTGTAGGTACGCTCCGAAGGGACTGGTGACCAGTTAGAAATAGGGGTTTCGGTTTTTATTTTGATAGGAGAAGGGGTTATTAATCATGTCACAGGCAACTCAGGGTCACTACTGCTGATTCGACAGAGAGAAGCTGTTCCTCAGACAGTCCTTCCTCTCCCAAGCCAGTCAGTTGATTTCTTGAGATTACGGAATAAAGGTGTTTAAAAAGAGAGAAAAAGGGGGGGGGGGGGGGGGGGGGGAAAAAGAGGGGGGGGGGGGGGGGGGGGGGGGGGGGGGGGGGGGTGGGGGGGGGGGGGGGGGGGGGGGGGGGGGGGGGGGGGGGGGGGAGAAAGTTTGGTTTTCGACATATCAAAGTGTTTCGCAGTTCGCGCATGTTTGCGGTGTATGTGAATTCGGTTAAGCGGTCATATGAAGACGTAAGTGTATTTTCGAATTTTTTTTTCTTTTTTTGTTTTTTTTCCTCTTTTTGTTTTGTGGATTTTCTTTAAACTTTTTGTTCTTGTTCATGTTCCTTGTGTTTGTGTGTGGCGAACTTGCCTGAGTGGATTTTTGTGGCAAGTCGTGCCAGAGAGAGAGAGAGAGAGAGAGAGAGAGAGAGAGAGAGAGAGAGGCGAGTTATCTCGGAAACACCTTACGTTCTTACTTTTCCTATCCCTTTCTTGTTATTATTATTAGTTTTTTTTGCCATTTTCGTGTGGGGTTGATTTTGTGATTGGGACGGGGCACGCTTACCTTTTGTTATCTGTTGTTGGGAAAATTTTTTTTTCCCTTGATTGGGTTTAGTGTATATAAGTACATTGATGTTATTGAGATTGAACAGCTTGGGAAACAAGATAAAAATGGTCAGATACCAAACCGACGACGCTACTACATCACGTGACGAACATTTCTGCGGGGGTCAGCCCGTTCAAAGGGATCGTGGATGGCGCTTTGTCACAACCTGTGTAATATTTTCAGTAGGAGGGATTAATAACTATTTAGTGGGAAAGAATATAGTAGACGATGTAGAGGCATTCAGAGAGGCGAAAGCTTGCTAGATTTCAATAAGGGAGACCTCAGTCATAGGTCAAGGAGTTTCCAATTTACGAATGTCGTACCTGGACAGACTTGCAAGCATTTTTGAAAACAGCATATGGCTCAAAGGAACACGGAGATATGGTGAGAGACCTTCGAGGTCTTTATAAACTACGGAAAGGCACTAATAGCCTTGTAGCAACATAGTTCAAAGCTGTTTGACGCAGTGGCAGATTGGGTAGGAAAATTGAAAACATCTAAATGGGTTACAGGGGATAATCTCCCTCTAAATAATGTTCATAAACTGATCTATTTTTTCCCTGCTCTTACACGAGGTACCCGATGCAATAGTGGATAGCTTTGATGAAAAGGTTGAGCCTACCTCAGACAGAAGAATTACTTTATACCCAAATAGATAAACACAGGTCTAAATGTCCCACCGTAGATAGCACAATTTTTAACGGGACAATTTCCCGAGGGATAGAGTACAGAGAGACAACGGAACTTTCTCCTCATCGTCTGTGTGCAAAAGTTGAGCTAACAACAAAAGATTCGATCGATCAAAAGCAGCAGCAGTTGCGTTTGTTTCAACTGCAATAAACCAGGACATCCAAAGAAATTGTGTAGTGTTAAATATTGCGGAATGTGTAAAAGTACTGCGCATTATTGGCAGTCTTGTCCATCTCAGATACGAGAGATGCGAGGCCTGCACCGCAAGGTTCTGGTAATTATAATGTGAGAACTTCCCAGGCGGGTCAAACCAGAGGGCAAAGGGATCGGCGAAATTTTTGGAAGCCCGATCAACAAAAAGGGTAGAGGTGATTGGTACATGCCATTGTGGTCTCGTGGGGGACGCCCCAGAGCCCAAGCCCATAGTCTATGGAACAGTAGGGGATGCTGGATATCCCGGTTTTCATAGACACCGGGGCATCAATAAATCTAATGGACTATAATTTGTATCAATCCATGTTCTCCAATTATCCTTTGCAGCCCTCTACAGAGACGGTTGTGGGATGTGCAAGCCCATAGATTAAGCACCCTGGGTTGTGTACAAATAAGGTTTGCTCTCGGTGACAGAGTGTTAAACAGAACCTTTTTGGTAATAAAAGGAATTGCCTTAGGTAATAAAATCTTTGGGTTGGGTCATCCTGCTTGTAGAAGACACAAGATTTCGATCCATGCGGGTGCTAATGGGATAACAATCGGGAAAATGATTACTCATACCATATGAGGACGTGAATAGAATGGAGGACATGGAGGTTATTGAAAGAGGA
>NC_087219.1:67506727-67514227 GCF_015104395.2 Macrobrachium nipponense
AGGCTTGTAGAATTTGCTGATAGAAACAATCTTAAAAATCATGAACAGCTTTTTATATATATATATATATATATATATATATATATATATATATATAGTATATATAGATATATATATATATATATAAAGCTACATAGAAAATGGACATGGAGAAACCCAAACGGAGAAACGAAAACGAAATAGATTTTACTCTCAGTGAATAAGTTAATTTAGTTAATGATGTAACAGTGTTGAACAAGTTACAGCCAAGCGACCATAGAATGGTGAGAAGTAAAATTTGTCTAGATCTAAGGAAAGAAAGAGAAAAACTAAATTTAAGAAAGAAAATAAACACTCCTGTAATAAGAGAAAAATCTGATGAGTTTAGTTTAGGAATACAAAGAGATACTCCCAGCTACATGATGAAATGGAAGGGAGTAAAGAAGAATGAATAGTAAATTAAAAAAAAAAAAACTTGTATGCGAATCAGCACAAGAGATGGGTGGAAAAGTTCCTAAAGATGATCTGGGAAAACTTTCAGAAACAACCAAAAACCTAATAAAGAAACGATTAGAAATGAGGGTAAAATCCAAGAGAGACGGAATAGAACTAGCAAAACTATCAAAAAACAACAAACAAACTAAGAACTCAAGACATTCGTATACACAATCAGACCAAAATTGAGGAAACACCAAAGAAAGGAAGAAGCACCAAGTTGCTGTAAAGAAGACTTGGAACAGGGCGCCAACAGATATTTGCTTTAAAGGATGAAAATGGAAATATTATCAACAAAAGAGATGGAGTGATAAAAATTGCTGAGGAATTCATTAGAATGCTGTACAATGGTGGTATAGGAAATAACTGTGTCAATAGAAGTAATGAAACACCTGGGCTGATACCAAAAGTAGCAGTAAGAGAAGTAAAGAAATCATTAAAACGCAAGAAAAGAAACAAAGCAGCAGGAGAAAAGGAAGATTTCATAATAGCAAAACTCGCTGAACTTTGCACAAAATGCTTGCAAGAATGCTCTACATCTACAGCTTGGAAAAACTTTATCATTATATTAATTCACAAGAAGGGAGGCACAAAAGACCTGAAAGATTACTGCCTAATAAGTTTACCCTCAGTAATATATAAAATATTCACAAAGATCATATTAGGCCGAATAGAAAGACAGCTAGATTTTATTCAACTAAGAGAGCACGCAGGTTTTAGAAGCGGGTATTCAACAAGTGACTATATTTATGTAATTAAGCAGCTAAAGGAAAAATCAACAGAGTATGACAAACCATTATGTGTGGCATTCATAGACTATGAGAAAGCCTTTGGTTCTGTCAAAACTTCAGCAGATGATAACCCTTCAAAAGTAGCGAATAGATAAATCTTATATTAGAACACATGAAGATATCTACATGGGTAGCACAACAATCATAAAACTACATAAAGACAGCGAGAAGTTTCCAATTGAGAAAGGGGTTAGACAGGGAGACCCCGTCCCTCTTACATTATTCACAGGGTACCTAGATAAAATTTAGAATGAGAAAATGTAGGAATTCAAATTAATGGGTAATACCTTAAAAGCTTAAGATTTGTAGATGACATAGTTCTAATCAGTGAATCAGGAGAGGAATTGCAAAGATGATTGAAGATCTGAATAGAGAAAGTAGCAATGTAAGACTGAAAATGAATATGAGTAAAACTAAGATAATGTTCAATGAAAATGGAGAGAGACAATAAATAAGGCTTATGGATGAACCTCTAGAGATTGCCAATGTATGTACGTACCTAGGATAGACAGTAAGTGTTTTGTCAGGACATGATACAGAAATTAAAAGAAGGATGAGCATAGGATGGAGAGCTTTTGGTAAACAAAATGAGATCATGAAAAGTAAAATGTCACTCTCTCTTAAAAGAAAAGTATTTAATCAGATGGTCCTACCAGTATTTACTTATTCATCAGACACGTGGAGCCTTACTAAAGCCTAAGAACATAACCTAATTACAACTCAAAGAGCTATGGAAAGAATAATGATGGGAATAACACTAAGAGAGAAAAAAAGAGCAACATAGATACAAAGGGCAAACTAAAGTAGAGGATATTCTAACAACGAGTAAGAAAAAGAAATGGGTGTGGCCAGGACATATAATGAGAATGTCAGATAATACATGGACAAAACGAACAACAGAATGGGTCCCTAGAGTTTGCAAACGAAGCAGGGGAAGAAAGAGAAGACGATGATGGATTGACGAGCTAAGAAAATTTGCGGGAATAGAATGGCATAGAAAGACCACAAACAGACGAGAGTGGAAGGACATGTCCAAATCCTTTGACCTGCGGTGGACCAACAACAGCTGATGATTATCATCATGATATATATATATATATATATATATATATATATATATATATATATATATGATATATATGTATATATATATATATATATATATATATATATATATATATATATATATAAAACTAATACCCCTTTATAAAGAATTTCACATATGCTCAAGTTGCCCCTCTGAACTGAAAGCCTCGTTCTTCCTAAGCAATATCTATTCCTATCAGCTGCCTTGGAATTAATCTCCACATTTGTCCTGAATGGGGTGGAGCATATCTAGGCTAAGATTTTAAAAGGACTAGGCAACAGCAGTTCGTTTTCGGAAATTAGATGTCTCTCACCCACAGAACACCCCTTCCCCCCCTTTTGCTTCCCTGCTTCCTCTGAGGACCCCACAGGTGTTCTTTACCATCCATAGTGTGCAGATCAATCAGCAAATGAAAAGATAACGAGATCGCAGATTTCGAGATACTGTGAGAGTCATTACTAGTGCAGTCAGTGAATTTTATTTGCCTCTTGCCTGCATTTTGTGAGTGAGCTGAGATATGCAGTTCTAAGAGCAAGTAATGTGTAATGATTTCCCACATGTCCATCGCCTCAGTACTGATGCTAGAATACAATCTCTTTGCAGACAAATATAGTGCCTGGTTGTGATAAAAAAACTGGGAACCCTTGGACACGACGCATGTATTGAAATAACCAGCTTTGTGCAATCATATCTTTGTGCATGGGTCATTTCCCAGCCACGTGTTTCCGGTGGACCTACAATCAACCACCTTCCATTAATTTCTTGACTTACATGTAATAAAAATGTAAATATAGTACATTTAAACAAAAGACCTGAGTTTTATGTAAATTCCTCCTTTCAGTAATATCGACCTTCAGCCATAGAGTTTTGCTTGTTATAACCCTCATCTCTCCATGCAAGGTATTTTTAGGAGTGCCAGTAAGTCACATTCACACACTATATACTGAGGGAATGAGGAGTTTACAACAAAAGGGCAACCTTTGCCAGTTTCGTGTGAAAATTCATTTTCATTTTCCAGTTGTGGCAGTCATTAAACTGGTATTACGAGCAGAGAAAGGAATCTGAATACCTTTTAATGTTTTAGAAAGCAAGAGCAAGGCAAGGGGCCCCAAATCTCCAAAACAGGTAAAGACTAATTTTTATTTTTAATTTCTCGTTATTTGTGTTTGAACTAGGGAATCTAGTTAGGGGTGAATACAATCTGACTGCCATGAAGAATAGTGATAGGAAGGTTTTAGAACCACGTACATGCTGATAGCCTGGATAGAGATAATTTTTAACTTTAGCTTTTTTATTTTAATGTGCTATTTCATTAAGCACATATAGGTATTTAGGGAGTACGATAAATAACAGTGCCATATTTTAGTGTAGCTAGGCTTTTAAAAAAGAATCTGTACTGTTTCATTGTTGCCTTGGTGCGTTATCTCTCTCTCTCTCTCTCTCTCTCTCTCTCTCTCTCTCTCTCTCTCTCTCTCTCTCTCTCTCTCTCTCTCTCTCTCTCTCTTGCATGTTTAGGCAGGATGGGGAGAATTAAAATCCTTTTACAGAAATCGCTGGCCATGTGACCAAGTCGAATCCTATCGCATTGTTCCCCGTTTATGAAAAAGAAAAAGAAGAGTAAATAAGATAAATGGGAAAAAACGTTAGCCTAAATTCATTTAACGTTAGAATAAGTCACAAAGAAAATCAACGGTCAGCGCTTTCATTTTGTGTAAAGAGTAATCATCAAAGCAGATAAATAATTTACTGTCTATGAAAACACAAGACCAGCTACTTACGCCCGTGTATGTTTTCCCTCTCTCCCTGCCTCTGGCCTTGGATTAAGAACCAGGTGTGAATCCTCTAAATTCCCTTCCCCTACGTCTTGCCGGCCCATGTGAAAGCCAAATTCTCCAGGAATTTAAATTTATGAGAGTTAGGATTCGGTAGATCTTAGGTTTGCGAGGGAGAAAGTGTCTGGAAATAGCTAAAATGTATCTGTGAAGTTGGTAGATACGCAGTGGTGAGATAATTTTTTTTTTTTGTTCTTCCTCTTCCCTTTATTTGTTTATGATGCTAGAATAAAATAAGACTTCTGAGCATTGCCAACTAGTGTTGAAGGGTAAGATACACCAAAGATTTGCGTTGTAAAAAATATATTTTTTTATACCTTTCATTTTGTCTTCAAGACGATACAAAACCCCATATTTTTAATTTTACCAACTGCATATGCCATATCTATTTACGTTGAGTTTTCCGTGAATACATGGCAAAAATCCTTTTTTATGTTATTTACAACCCAGTTGAACTGGCATTTACATATCCCATTACTACCCAGTATTTGCGCTGAGGTTTCCGCATTTACAAAATTATTTGGTAAAGCCACTATCGGCGTTATTTTCTGCTGCACTACGCACCAATAGTAACTGTGTATTATAGATTTCACAGCGATTTCACTAAAGTATCGGCGTTGGGTTTTCCGCCACACTACATGCCAGTAGTAATTGTAAATTACAGAGATTTTTACAGTGATTTCGCTAAAGTATGGGCGTTTTCTGCCAGACTACACGCCGGCCAATTGTATTTACAGGAAATTTACGGCCATCGCGTTAAGTATTGGCATCGAGTCATCCGCACGTACATAGTATCAATTTACATGACTGTTACAGCTTAGTTGCGTTGTTACTTACCAGGAACTAACTTGATTTACAGCAGCATTTTGTGGTTCCACGTCGTCTGTGAGAGTTTTCCGCACCAGAGTGGATCTCATTTAGTCTATTAGACTACCAATTCCGAATCCCCTTGCGTGGAATATTTACAATTGGTTTGACTACCATTTCCTTGTCACTTGAGTGATATTTTTGCACCCGAGTGGATCTCATTCATACTATTAGACTGCCATTCACGCGCTAATTACATGAGGCATTTACATTATGTTTTACTGTTATTTCCCACATCACCTGCATGAGATTTTCAAACTACATGTAGGACATTTTTGCCTTTGGTTGTCATCTCGTCTGTTTCTGCAGATATTCCAGCCAAAGAGATCCTTGTTATTTCCCTGGTATAGCATTGAGTATTCCACATACACATGGCGACATTTGCCATATTCTCAGGCGAGACTACTAGTGTTTTACCTCTGAGAAGATGGCCAGTAAAGCAGTACTGGAGGAGGCCAGGGCCTTCACCGAAGCCAGAAGAGCCCTGGGGCTCAAGGGCGCAAAACTAACAAATTGGGTGAACGATAAAATGAAAGAAGCTGCAGAGAGAACATTCCGGCAACCAAAAGGGAGAAGGAGAGAGAAGCACAAGAGAGAAAAGAGAAGCTGCTGAGAGAGTATTCCAGGCAGCCGAAAGGGAGGAAGAAAGAACCCATCAACTGGCTATGACAGTCCAGAGTGCCAATCTGGCACCCTTGAGTGTGACGCCCCCTGCGCCCTCTCCTTCACATTCTCACCTCCACAGCATATATATATATATATATATATATATATATATATATATATATATATATATATATATATATATATATATATAGAGAGAGAGAGAGAGAGAGAGAGAGAGAGAGAGAGAGAGAGAGAGAGAGAGAGAGAGAGAGAGAGAGAGTGTGCTTCAGCACTCAATTATAAAGTGTCCAGAAGGAGTCCATGATACCAGATTTAAAAGGCCAAGTTTATTGCATATGATACGTTTCGCAGTAATCCTTGCATTATTCGATCGTTTTTTAACTTTAAAGATCGCCTTCAGCCCTTCATGAGATCCAACGTTATTTATAAATTCACATGCCCTGGATGTCTGGGCTCTTACGTTGGATCGACTCGGAGGTTGCTGAGGGTCAGATATTGTAGCCATTTAGGCTTTAGCTTCCGTACAGTCAGATGATAAAACAACCAGAATTTTCCATTATCAGAAACCACTCAATAATACGCAAGACTGAAATTCAAAAAGAACATTTTACAATAATTGATTATGTTAAACATCCTGACCAACTACCAACGCTGGAGTCGTTATATATTAAAAGACTGGTGCCCTCATTAAACGGTAATTTGTCCTCGTCACCTCTGTACCTGGCATAGTTGTCATCGCTTCTCTCTGCCAACTGTAACTCATTCCACCTTCACCTCTGATCATGGACGGTTGGTGTTTTTAGGGGTATCTCTTTTTATCAACTGCTCTCTTTAATCTTTTTTAGACTTTATTTTTAAAATTTGTGAATTCCTCTTAACTTTATATGATTGTTTGTAATATGTCTTTGTATTTTATTCACGACTGATGATGCACACAGTTGTGCGAAACGTATCATATGCAATAAAACTTGGCCTTTTCAATCTGGGTATCATGGACTCCTTCTGGACACTATATATATATATATATATATATATATATATATATATATATATATATATATATAATATATATATATATATATATACTATATATATATATGTATATATGTAATATATGTATATGTATATATGTATATATATATATATAATATATATATATATATATATATATATATATATATATATATGTATATATATATATATGTATATATATATATATATATATATATATATATATATATATTATATATATAGATATATATATATATATATATATATATATATATATATATGGTATATATATATATATATATATATATATATATATATATATATATATATATATATATATATATATATATATATATATATATATCTATATATATATATATATATATATCTATATATATATATATATATATATATATATATATATATATATATATATATATATATATATATATATATATATATATTATATATATATATATACATATATATATATATATACATATATATATATATATATATATATATAATATATATATATATATATATATATATATATATATATATATATATATATATATATATATATATATATATATATATATATATATATATATATATATATATATATATATAATATATATATATATATATATATATATATATATATATATATATATATATATATATATAATATATATATATATATATATATATATATATATATATATATATATATATATATATATATATATATATATAATAATATATATATAATATATATATATATATATATATATATATATATATATAT
>NC_087219.1:67519227-67535964 GCF_015104395.2 Macrobrachium nipponense
TGAAATCTTCTGACAATTGTTTTTTCTTCTTGTTATTTGTTTCTATCATTTCTATAATTTACAAATTGTCCTTTGTCAGCTTGACAGCTTTAATTATAACCTTTCTGATATAGATACAGGCATTAGCGAAAAGGCTAGAAGACCACCAAAGAGTCAATAGCAATAGATTAAATGATGGCAAGAATAGATATCTGCTTCGTCCATACCAATGGAAAAGCGAAATTAGTGTTGCCAAAAGGTTCTCTAAATAAACAAGATTAACGATTAAACAACAACTGTTATATGTGAGAAATTTTATTGTCAACGGAAAAATGGGTCGAATTGTATATACGAAATACATTATCATTTTGCTGGCCATTTTCGTTTTGTTTAGAATTTTTTTTTTAGATTTATTGTGACCAAAAACACAAACCAAAATAACAAATTAATACATTGGTTTATACTCCCCCCGTACGGTTGCAATGATGACAGATATAATCCTAATTTTTTGTATAAAAAAAAAAAAAAAAAAAAAGAGGATTTAAAATAGTAGCAACGCTTCCTTGCCAGTCTTTCTATGTAATTTTAATTCCTTAATTCCTTGGTGTAAAATTTTAAAACGATACTAGATTAATGTTATTCGTTCAATTTTGTTTTGATTAAAATGAAAAGGAATGTCAGGCGTAGGACATACGCCTGACATTCCTTTTCATTTCGTTTACAAATATCCACACAAAATAATACTCACAAAGTAATAAAAATTCACTCAAGGTTGACTTGCTCTAGTTTTCAATGGCATGAAGAAACAAACCATCACCAATCGAACCCAATGAAACCAATCCTCATAGATTGTTTTTCGCAAAATCTATCATACATTCGCAGAACGTTCGACCATATTCCTCATAACTTTTTTCTTCTTCGTCTTCCTCTTCTTCATTTTTTTGTTCTTCTTCGTCTTATTATTATTATTATTATTATTATTATTATTATTATTATTATTTATTATTATTATTATTATTATTATTATTAATTATTATTATTATTATTATTATTTATTATTATTATTATTATTATTCAGAAGATGAACCCATTTCATATGAAAAAAGTCCAAAGGGGGGGGCAATTAACTCAAGATTCAAAAGATGGTGTTTAGTATTAAAAAAAAAAGAGGATATAGGGGAATAAAAAAAAAGGAACCTCACTTATCAAAAAACGAAGGAAATAGATTAACAGATCAATAAATAAAAGAAAAATGTATTTCAATTACTAAATACAAACGGGAATTGCATTATGACACTATTGCATTGCATTTTCGCTTGATGTTTTGAAGTTCCAGTTGCACAGCATCCTCAAGGAGATTGTTCCACAGAACAACGGTGTGAGGAATAAAAAGACCTTTGGGACCGAGATTTTCGACCGTGAGGTATACAAGCAAATTTTAGTTGCTTTCGAAAGGAATTGGGGATCAAAGAGAATATGGATAGGTAAACGACAGACCATCCGCCGACGGTACAAATCAATAACTGCTAAAATAAGGAATCAGTATCCTACCACCATAACCATTCTATCTAAGATTACAAATCTCTGACAGAATCAAACATCCTTACTAGAGAAAGGATTTCTATTAAATAATGGACAAATAACCTACAGAAGGTTACATTGATATTACATGTTATAATTATATGATGCCTTATATACAATACCTGACTTTCATGCGGCATTTGTTGACACTTTCAATAGATGTTTTTCAAAAGTAAGATGTGAATCAAGAGTTACAGCTAGAAAAAGATAAAGCTTCAAACTCATTCAGCATAGTATTCAAGGGGAGAATGAGGTGAAAATCTGTACAAGATTTGCTAATTAACATTTGCTTCGTATTACTAGAGTTCAACCTCACACACCACCAACTACACCATTCACTAATCTGCTCCATGTCATGACTGTAAATAAGGGCAGTTTTATTTCTCATAAGTGGAGACTTTGCTACACCCACAAATGTTTCATCATCGGCATAACGTCACTTGTATAGACTAATAATAACAGAGGGACTAAGACCACTAAGACCGGAGTTCACCTGTGTCTGGAGTTCACCTGGTGAACTCCAGACACAATAGGTCATAGTTCGTTGAAGATCCCTTCAACAGCAACTCGTTGCTACTTACCTGTTAGAAAATCTTAAAGTAGATCCCCCACGCTAAGATTCTAAAGTTAAAAATTTGTACTCTGTGATTTACTAGGCTGAAAGTAACAATAAAATCTATTTGAATTTCACTACGCTCAAAAACCTTATCAAGGGTTTCTTGCAACTGGCATGTCAAATAAGAAAATAAAAACTCAGGTACCTAAATGCTTTTTATCTGCATATTGACTATCAGCATACAATCCATTAGATTGTGCATACTTAAATATAGGCTTCAAAATATGTACAGAAAAAACTATAAATCTAAAAGATCACTAAAAATAACTTCCAATGAGCAAACCTTGAATGAAATTTAGCTGACACTACAGAACAAATTATCGCAGGGCAGGCCATGGTGCAACATTTGGAGGAACTGGCTCTACTTTTTTAATTCTTTTGGAAACGCCAACTGACTAGGGGTGGCGTCTCTCATGTGAGCAGAGAATCAAGATTTGTACCTTTAGTAACTTTCCATAAATTCTTTTAAAGAAGGATTGATGGTAAATGTATTATGTCCACTTATTAACATAATTCACTGAAGTAATCAGAAGAATAATAAAATTAAAGGAACTCACTGGATCATTGGCATTGTATCACTATTGAATATTATGTACAATATCAAGAACAAATGTGCCACTGGGTTGCAAGCAAAACACTAAATCTAGTGAGAAAATGTGGTGCATAGAACAACAAACAAACTTTACAAAGCAAGTAATGTTGTAAACCACGGGATAACAACGGGAAAGCATTCATAACTGATCAATGATTAAATGGAAATATGCAAAGATACAGGATATACCAATTACTGAATGGAATGCTAAATCATGGATTACTATAAGCATGACCGACACAGATCTAAGAAACTCTTCCACAATGAATTCACAAATATCATAATTGCATAGTCAAATATCAATGGAGTCTTTGAAGGAGACAGGATATTATGATCATGGGAATAGGAGAACAGTTGAAACAAAGAATGAGTGCAAGGAATAGTAGGCGAAGGCTGTCAATCAACTTCTTAATTCAATTACCCATGTCCATGGACAAGACGTGTGTAGAGCTGAACCAAGGCATCAACAGAAGGATTCGTCACTTGCGATTCTTCAATAAGGAAAGAACATGGATGGGGGCTCTACGTCAGGCAGAGCTCAGGTATTTCAAATGTGACAGCTTCCAGGTGGGATGTTGGGGTCGGACATCAAGGCAGAGTCCAGATTCCAAAAGGTATAGTAGAAGTATACCCCTTCGTAGGGCGAACTTTCGCATTAACTGGGTAGGGCGAAATGCAATTTGATGGGGTATAAAATCGGTTGTTGCCTGAAGTGTTTGCCTAACATCTGTCAAAATGAAGGCGACACCTCATGGTCCTTTGGTCTTCGCTGCTAATGCTAATTGGTACCTGAGAAGGTCATTGAAAGCCAGCAGAGAAAGGTATAGAAGAGAGTGTACAAAAATCTGCTAATTAGGATTGAGAGGGTTTAGCTCAGGGGCGGAGCTGCAAGTGCAAAGCACTATGAAAACAAAGATATGGGTGTGAAGTCAAGTCAAGGAGACCACACATGTGAGGGTGTGAAATCTAATAAATTTTAGGGGACTGATTCCTTTCAAAGGACTCGTGAAATTTTACTAGGGAATGCGAATAATTAGCGAGGGGGGGGGGCACAGTCGCAAGAAGTCTTTCTACCTTTCTCGAAATTGTAAGTCATTATTGGCCTAAGGCGTGTCTTAACTGGAAATAAATAAAAATTGACAGGACATTAAAATGACATTTTGCAGATGGCCTATGAAATGTCTGTGTTTTAATATGCTCGAGATATTGTTCAGGCAAAAAAAGGCAAAAAGAAAGAAAGCGGATAAAACAATGAGTCACATATTTCAGAAGTCAAATCAACCGCTTTTTGCTCGAACTGTTTCTTAAAATCAATTCACTGTATAGAAAATTGATTTCTACCCAATTGGAATTTCTGGTGTCACAATGATTAAACTGCAAAACCAGGAAGAGTATTCCCATTAATTTGAAACAGTTCGTATTATGCCTCATCATGCTAAATGGCCAGAGAGTCGTAATTAAATGCATAACAAGTACTACTAAATTGTTTTTTATAACCGATACTAGTTAAAACTAACTGTATTCTTTTACCTTGCACCATCATAATGTATATTGTCAGCTGCTATAATTTTACCTTAGGTATAGTTTAAATACCCATAGACTGTTCTCTGACTGTAACCTCTATGCTTGTCATTCTCTCTCTCTCTCTCTCATCTCTCTCTCTCTCTCTCCTCTCTCTCTCTCTCTCTCTCTCTCTCTCTCTCTTCTCCTCAGAAAAATTCTTAAAAAAACTTAAACAAGGAGCAAAAGTCATAAATTATTCATTCGCAAGTTCCAGAGAATCAAAGGGACGACGTAAAGCTGCTAAAAAATCCTTATAAATCTTGTGTGTTAGGAAGGCTCCTTCCTTCTAAAGTTTAGACTGCATATCGGGAAGATATAGACCTATCTGTTACAATTATCAGCTAATCGTCTACCCTTGTGAGTTAGAAAAGTTTTTTATTGGGCGTAGTAGGAATGATCCAGAGACCGGAAAATTCTGTTAGCTCTAAAATTTTTCATTATAAGAAAACGGAGTACTAGAGCGATTGTGAAAGTAAATGCGTTGTTTTTCATGTTGCATTCTAGTATTGATTCTAGTATTGTCTTGTTTTAACCTTCCTCTCAGTATCCATAATGTATCACTATACTGTGACCGGAAATGATCAGTGAAAGTTCGCAATTCTGATTATGTATATATATATATATATATATATATATATATATATATATATATATATATATATATATATATATATATATATATATATATATGTGTGTGGTGTGTGTGTGTGTGTGTGTGTGTGTGTGTGTACTATATATATATATATATATATATATATATATATATATATATATATATATATATATATATATATATATATATATAGATATATATATATGCTTGCTTTCGGCCGAGGACTCATGAAGTTCATTGTTTATTTTCACTGGTATTGCTCTAAATATTCTCATTGTATCTTATAAAACCAGTTTGCCAATTTGTGGGGAAGGATGGAATCCAGGAAAAAATTCTAGAATTTAAAAGTTTAAAAACGCCAATTTAGTTTTTATCGATAAATATTATAGGTGGCAAAGGTCGTGTTAAAATTTTTCATGTTCCACAAGCAAACGCGGTGTCCATCTCTCACTGACCGCGTTTAATACTACAAATGTTTCCGTTTGATTCGTTTTGTGTTTTTTTTTTTTTTTTTTTTTATTTTTTTTTTTTTTTTACTACTAGGAAGCTCCAATGTATTACCATTATCAATTAAGAATAATAGTAATGACTCATCTTATTATGTTCTAAATATCGAAATATGAGTAAAAATAAGTCAATTTGATGCATTAACATCATCTGAAAACAAAGCATTTCTTATCAAAGTATGTGACCGTCGAATTCAACGGTATGGGTAGTAAGAAATTGGTGTCATTGCAAATCTCTGAAATTGTTTAAATCTTTAGCCTTCGGATGAGACAAGTAATAATATTTAGACCAATTTTTCACACTTCATTTACAAAGATTTCGGAGGCACTGAACTTAAACAGGAAATGTACACAACGTAGATAATGTTTTGATACATAACACTGGCCTGCGTTTTAAAACCTTTTTACAAAGGTCTAGGGTTTTCAACTAAGTTTACGCCCCTTTTTGCATGCTGAATTAAAAAAATAGGTCAGGTCTGGTTTCTTAGATATGGTCTATTTCTATTCCAGCATATTTTTCCAAAATATCACAATTATCCAAAAGTTTATAGGCTTTGTTTTTTTGCAAAACTGGGTCGTGGGTAACTTTTAATAATTATTTTTGTTTCGCTAGATATAAAAATGGATTGAAAGTGTAAAAAAACATCCTAATAGGTTCTTTTATATCTGCGGACATGTGCTTTTCCAGACTATCAAGCTAAAATCACAGATTTTGTGAAGAAGGCATATCAAGCTTACTTTGGAGTCAAATTAGGGGACCAGGATAAGCCATTCATTCCCCATATCTGCTATAAAACATGTGTAGAGAACTTACAGGATTGGAGGAAGAAGAAAAGGAAGAGTATGCCATTTGGTGTCCCAATGGTGTGGAAGGAAGGGAAAGATCACGTTACCCTGATGTTCCTTCTGCCATAAAGCCAGTTCCTCATAGTCCTGACCTTCCTGTTCCTGAGTAAAATGTCACCATGGAATCTAGTTCTGATTCCGAATCTAGTGACGTGACTGAAATAGCTGAGTGTGGTGCATACAGGCCAGAAGAGTACTACCGACCGGTGCCTTTGACCCAAGCCAGACACAGTGACTTGACACGGCACCTGAACCTTTCCAAGGAGTCTGCCCAGCTACTGGGTTCTCACCTTCCAGAGAAACGTCTGTTGGCACCAAGATCAATATTCTATTGGTATCAGGACCACTAGAGAAAACTTAGAAATTTCTTCACGTTTGATGAAGCATCTTCACTGGCCCACTGTATCAACCTGATTGAATTACTTGATCTGAAGTACGATGCTATGGAATGGAGACTAACAGAAGTCTCAAGGCAGTTCTTCTGAATATTGAAAATAAAAATCATCGATCCCTGTTGGGCACTTGGTTGAAATGAGAGAATCCCACAAAAGCATGGAACGTCTCTTGTCTGCTCTGAACTACCAGGAACATAAATGGTTGATCTGTGGAGATCTTAAGGTTGTTAGACTCATCCTAAGACTTCAAGCTGGTCAAACAAAGTATCCAAGCTTTCTGTGC
Organism: Macrobrachium nipponense; assembly: GCF_015104395.2. Taxonomy (NCBI): domain Eukaryota; kingdom Metazoa; phylum Arthropoda; class Malacostraca; order Decapoda; family Palaemonidae; genus Macrobrachium; species Macrobrachium nipponense. The sequence continues at coordinate 67,526,202 of NC_087219.1, forward strand.
TTATAGGATAGCCGTGGTGATGACCATTCTTGTGTCAGACAAGAGTGATCATCAAGATATTGAGCAAGATATTGCTTCCATACCTCCACATCAAACTCGGTCTCATGAAGAACTTTGTAACGGCATTGGAAAGGGAAGGTAGAGGATTTGCTGTCCTTCATCAGAAGTTTCAACAAAAATGCATGGAGAAACTTAAGGCAGGTATATTTGATGGTCCTCAAATAAGGGAACTCATCAATGATGCTAGTTTTGAGGATGCACTGAATCCTGCTGAACTCTGCCTGGTTGTCAGTCTTGCAAGCTTCCTTGGTAACCACAGAAGTTCCCGGTATCAGAAGGTGGTTGATAAGTTAATGGAGAATTTCCGCCAACTTGGTGCGTACATGTCAGTGATTTTGCACTTCCTCAGGTCTCATCTGGACTATTTTCCAGAGAATTGTGGAGACTTCCGTGAAATACATGGTGAGCGCTTTCACCAAGGTATCAGTGTTATGGAGGAACGCTATCAAGGCCAATCGAATGTCAACTTTCTGGCCGACTACTGCTGGTGCCTGAAGAGGGATGTGGAGTCTGCTCAGCACAAACGAAAGTCCCTGAGGAGACCATTCATCCATGAGTAGCTTCCTAAGTTCATTATACTCTTCTTCCTATCTATTCAAAATATTTTGTAAGCCTTCTGTGGATAAATCTGTCTAATGTTTTCAATATTATGTTTCATTCACCTACAAATAGAATCGGAATTTAGGATATTATTAATGCGCTAATATTTCATTAACTTGATCTGATTGGGTAAATGATCATGCTTTTATGATTGAGCGTAAAAATCTGGTCTAAAATCGGGTATTATATGTTAGACATTGAGAAGAGCGCAGACCAGTGTAATAAATATGATGCTAATGTAATTTGTATTTTCAACTTATTGTTAATACTATGGCTACACATCTTAATATAAAATTTTATTACCAATTACAGAAAAAAGTATCTTTACTACATATTTTTCCTACTGATATAAATGAATGAAATGTTATCATAGTCTTTTACAGTTATGTACCTCATTAAAAAGAGCAGTTCCCTCTGACTGTAGGTAATTACAAAAAAAAAACCCCCCCAAAAAATAAGTAAAAATACTTTGATGCCTTAAGCAATTTCTTCTCAGGTGAATCGTCGCTCAGTGACTTGATTCAGTTTATGTGTTTGTTTTCTTCTAACTTGGCATCGCTCCAATCCCCAACTGCATTTAGCTGTGCCAAAACTCTGCCAACAACTCCCAAACAAATGATATAGACGAGAGAAGGGACAATTTTATTAACATTTTTATATCTGCGGACACCTATTGGCCTAAAGGTGTCCTTCTTAATGATGTAGACATCTTATGTCAATGGAATTATATATGTATATTGTATATGTATATGTATATGTATGTATATGTATATGTATATGTATATGTTTATATATATATATATATATATTATATATATATATATATATATATATATATATATATATATATATATATATATATATATATATATATACAATTCTTCCATTCTTAGGTCTTGTAAGCGAAGAAAGAACTAGGTATAAGAACTTACACTGTCAACTGTCGGTGCTTATGAAGTCAACTCTTAGCACTGGTCCTCACGGAGACCAAGGAACATTACTTGCTATCGAGGTCTAACTGACTCCGGTCACCGTGAACATTGACCCTCGTTACGTCGTGGAACTTCCTCACGAATTAAGTCGTTAATGGGTGTGTTCCAAACGGAGGATTTGTGCGCGTGTTCTGATGGGCGGAGCCAGTGAGTGAGGTTGTTTCGATACGAGGAGACACTGAAGGGGAAATTTTACTTTTTGAGAAATTTCTTTTACTAATTCTTGAGACCAATTATTTTGGGCTCTTCTACGATGTCATCAAGGTGAGCAATATAAACTTTATTTCCAAAGCTCAAATGGACGTTTCCATTTGTCTTGTATTCAATCTGTACTTGAGTTTTGTTATTTCCACTTATGATGTGGGCATTAGGTTATTTTTATTTATTTATTTACTTATTTATCTATTCATTTTTTTTTTGCTCTTTTGATTTGCCTGTACCATTATTTTTGTAACCTGGGAAATTCAATGATGATTTTTTTCCTGTGCCTGGTTTAAAAGTGATCCTCTCTCTCTCTCTCTCTCTCTCTCGCTCTTATCTCTCTCTCTCTCTCTCTCTCATGGGTGTATCGGTGAAATGGATATTTAATTAGTAAGATTACCCGCATAGTGCTTATATCAAAGGATAATTTTGTTATTTGGAAGTCAACGTGATAAATGCATAAATAAAGGTATAAGCCACGGAGAAAAGTGAAACACTGGGGTTGCTGCAAGATCTTTCGACTCAAAGTCCTTTACTTAGCAGACTGACTCAGTCTGCTGAGTAAAGGACTTTGAGTCAAAAGACCTTGCAGCTACTCCGGTTTATCACTTTCCTTCATGGCTGATACATTTATATATATATATATATATATATATATATATTATATATATATATACTATATATATATATCTTACCCCTCTCCTTTTATTAAAACTACATAAATTGGAAACTCTTACCTGTTGTCAATGGCGCCCTCTGTCTGCAATCATGTCGTTAAGTTATTAAGGTCTTGTAAGTATAAACAGATACTATTTATTACCCAAAGCAGTTGAATATAGAATAGAACAAAATGATTAACAAGTCATAGTGACAAAAAACCCAAATCTGCCCATAAAGAAAACTAGTAAGTTAACATTCTACCCTCCTGACTAATTCTTAGTCAGAGTGTGAAATACACTCTTTACTTAATCACTTTGAAAAGAGAGTGATATGTGAAGTGTATGTTTTATCCATTGTTATCTTTATTAGAGATAGGTTCTATTTCATGGTTCTAGAGACGGGAATCTCTAACCTATCTCTAATAAAGATAACAATGGATAAAACATACACTTCACATATCACTCTCTTTTCAAAGTGATTAAGTAAAGAGTGTATTTCACACTTCTCTCTCTTTTCAAAGGTAACGGTGTTCTAAGTCTTACAAAATATGTGTCATACCTTTACGATGGGGGTTTCCTCTCCCGCCAATTGACGTGTACCAACTGACCTCTTTGTGCTCACCAAAAGGAATGTGACTTTCGCAAGTGCCTGTAACACCCGTTCAAACGAATGTACATGCTTGACGCCAAGACAAGCGATCTCTCGGTTAAACTCTTACATACCCAAATTCCTTCACTCAAGTAAGCTGCCCTTGCAGTTCAGCCTGTCTCCAAGCAAGACATGATATGTGATTCACTAACATTACACACTTGTAAGATATTTGAAGATTTAGTATTGCTACCAACCATTTTTGGTTATGTGGTAACCGGAACCTATAGTTCTCCCACCAAGGAAACTCATGTTTTCATTTTGAAACTGGCATAGGAAATAGACGATATAAATTTGTCTGAAGGGATACTCATTTAAAAGAACCAAGGGAAGATCTTGGAACTTTATGGAGTTTTATATCATTTAGGTATTAAATATAATGAGATAACAGAGCAAGAAAAGAAGGCATTGGACAAATTTGAGAGTCTTCTTCTTCTTTCTCAAACAAGCTTGTCCCTATTTGGGGTCTCTGTAATGGTTCTTCAGCACACTCTTCCACCTACCTCGGTCCAGTGCATCCTCCTCACTCAATCCCAACTCCCTCATATCTTTCTTTACACAGTCAATCCATTGTAATTTTGGTCTACCTAACCTTCTCCCACCTGGTAGTCCCATCTACATCATCTTCCTTATCGGGTGGTCTTCCTCTCGTCTTTTTATATGTCCATACCATCTCGGTCTTGTTTCCCTCACCTTGTTTGAAGCTGGTGCTATTTTGAAAGTGCCTCTAACATGTTTGTTCCAAACTTTATCCTTTCTAGTAAGTCCACATTGCCATCTCAACATCCCCATCTCAGTCACATCAATCCTGTTCTCATCTCTCTTCTTAGTTGCTCATGTCTCAGATGAGTACAACATTGCAGGTCTCACAACCTGGCACTGGGCCTTGCTCTTTAATTTTACTGGCATCCTATGGTCACACAGCACCCCACTACATTTCCTCCAGCTATTCCACCCTAACTGCATCCTTCCGGTCAACTCTTCATCTAGGTCTCCTGTATTTTGGATCTCAGACCCCAGATATTTAAAACTTTCTACCTCTTCTAACTTTGAAAATCACTCTCAAGATCTACTTTTCTTTCTCTTTCTACTTCCTCAAATTCACAGCACACTCCAAAAGTCTTGATTCTATTTATATGCAGACCCATCTCCTCCAGACAGTTACTCCAACTCTCCGCTTTAATATTTAGTTCTTCATCATCAGTTGCACACAAAAATCCATCATTTGCATACAGTATTGTCCAAGGGATTTAACATCCCAGATCTTCGGTGAGTACATCCAGGAAAACAGCGAATAAGAATCAGCTTACGGCTGACTCTTGGTGAATGCCTACCTATACACTGAATTCCATGCAGCCTCCCACTTTACATCGAACCGTTGTTGAATAATTTTCATACATATCCCTGACCATATTTACATACACTTCGGGTACTCCTCGTGCCCTTAAACTCCTCCAGATCTCTTCTCGTGGTACACGGTCATATGCTTTTTCCAGATCAATAAATATCATATACAAGTTCTTTTTTCCATCTCTATATTTCTCTGTAAGAGTTCAACCAATGTAAAATAATTGGTGAATTGACCTTGGAAGAACTCCAAGAAACAAAGAGTAAAACTATTGTCTTCATGCATGAGGAATATTTACAAGAGAAATACAAGTGTTTGATAAAAAGCGTAAGCAAACCAAAACTAGCTCTCATACGCTGGATGAATCTTTACCTGGACAATAGGGTAATAAGGTGTAAGGGTAGACTAAAAATGTGCATTTACCCAAAACTACTACTAAATTTCCAATACTATTGCCAAAGAGTTGCTATATTACTTGGGTAATTATTAAAGAACATCATGATGCTAGTGTCCATATATGTAAATGCAAATGTGGAACTAGTTGATAACCAGTCCTGTGACTCGTTCCTCATGAGTTTTAGAAAATTCCCCAGCAGAAGAGGTTTCCCAGCACTCATGTTGAATGACAATGGCACCACATTTGTAGCGGCATTAGATTATCTTAGGACCATGTTGGAGAATCCCAGGGTAAAGGAAAATCTGCTAGATATACAGTACCATTGAAAGTTTATTCCAGCAAGAGCACCATGATTTGATGCTATATGGGAAAGGCTGATAGGACTTCTTAATTTATGCCTAAAAAAGATTGTATGCTAGGCCTTACTCAGTTTTGAATTAACTGAACTATGTATTGATGGAGCTGGAAGAGATCATCAATGATAGGCAATCAACTTACAAGACCGAGGGTTAGAATGACTTAAACATTATAATTCCTAACCATTTGATTCTTTGTAGAAAGCTTAAGTCCTTCTCAAGAGAAGTCGTAAATTTCGAAGAGATCTCTGATGAACCTTTCTATTGATAGAGAGTTCATCAACAGAGGATTCTTCTATGTGTCCAGGTTGTGTGATAATCTTTGGAAAAGATTGGAGGAGTATTTAACAACCGTACAAGAGACCCATCAAGTAGGAATGATGCATTGCTCTTGGCCCAGGATTGGGGAAGTAGTCCTCATTCAAGATGAGAGGCCAAGTAGCAAGCGAAAGTGGGCCAAGTGATCGATTTATATATGGGGTGAGACAAGGTCCTAAGATATGCTACTCTAAGAATGACCCATAACCAAGTTATGAGACCTGTAATAAAGCTATATCCATTAGAACCTGTACTGGTCAGATATCTGCATAAGCCAGGAAGGCACTGATAAGAACAGGACTATTGTAAATAATGTAGATATGAGGTTCTCTTGTGAGTATGTTATGGCTTCGACAAGAGAGACTGTACTTTGCTACAGTTGTAATTTATTTTGTATATTTTCCTCATTTACATAAACTGGAAATGCATGTTGCGTAAAAGGAAGATATTATGTTCTGTTGTATTTGTATTTAGTTGTGAAAAGCATTGTTTCGTTATTTTGTGTTCAAGATTGTAAGAATATATGTAATTGTGCTTAAGTTCTGGTCGCCAGATGTCTGTTGATTTGATAGTTTGTTGAACAGTTTGGTGTAAGTTGGCGATGGTCGTGAGTGAGCATAATTAAGCGATATCATCCAGGCTAGATGCTGTCTTGTGGTCTCCAAGTTATTGGGATCTCTACGCCACTTAAATATTCCTTTCATCTAAAAGTTCATTTAGGGAAATTCCTTTATCAGAACTTCTTCTTTCACACTGTTATCCCTATGTTAAGGGGTCAGTTGCCTGATGCACATTCTCCACTACCGTCTATCAAAAGCATCATCCTCCATCAAACCTCTTCTCTTCATATCTTTCCTTCAATTTATCTTGCCATCCAATTCTGTCTCCGTCTTGATCTCCTTCCTCTAACAGGTTCCTACTAAGCAGTCTTCACTACTTCCTCATAATCCATCCTCAACACATGCCCATATCATCTGAATCGTGACTCTCTTAACATCTCTGCAATCTTTACTATGATTGCCCTTCTTATCTTCTTATTTCATCATATCCTAATCTCTTAAGCAGCGACATTCCAATAATCCACATCAGCAGTCTCATCTCTGCTCTCTCAGGCTTTGCTTCCTCTTTTCTTCTTAGAGCCCCGTTTCCAACCATTACTTTAATACTGGTCTTATCACTGTGCTATAGATATCACATACTACTTTAGCTGCCTCTCTCCACTTCCCCAATGTACCTTTTATCCTATTGATAACTTCAGCCTCCCATCCTCCCTCATGGCTTAAAGTACATCCTAAGCATTTAGATTTTTCCTCCTGTTTTATAAATGAACCTCTTCTTTCTTGTATTACTATTCTGTCTCTATCTTACCAACTGCCATTCTTCAACCCATCTCTGTAGGTCTTCCTCATTTTCGACAGTAATCACCAGATGATTGGTGTACAACAACTCCCACAACTCTTCATTCTTCGTCTCTTCACTTAATACATTCATGACCAGCACAGACAAAAATGGACTTAATTCTGACTCCTGGTGTAACCTAACACTAACTTCAAAGTCTTCTGTTTTCCCAAATGCTGTTATTACTTTGTGCTCGTTCTTTGATATATCATCTTCACCAGCCTGACCAAAACATCACTTCTCTTGAAATTCTATCATATGCTTTCTCTAGGGTTATAAATGCACAATAGAGCTCATGGTTTCCATCTAGCCTCTTTTCCTGTAGCTCTCTTACTGTGAAAGTAGCATCCACCATCCCTCTCCCTCTCATGAATCCATACAGCTATTTCCCTATGTTTATTAATCTTTCTTAATTTCTCACCCAGTGTCCATGCTCTGTTCGTTTAATTCCCCTATAGATAACACAATCCATGACATCTCCCTTCTGCTTGTATATATTAACATTAGACTCTCCTCCCAGTCCATATAGCTATTAATAACTCCAGCATACATTTCTCCACCTCTGTATCTAGTAATTTGTTTCTGTCAATTTGGAACTCTAATGGACCTGGTGCCTTACCATTCTCCATTTTACTTAATATAATCTTCACTTCTGTATCCTGTATCTACATTAGTGGTCCCACTAAACACTGTGCTTTCCCTGTCTCTTATCCCTCATTCTTTGCATTTAAAAGTTGTTCAAAATACACTCTCCATCACTTCTTAATGTCTTCATCCTAATACAATATATTTCCGTTGGTATCCTTGATGACACCCAATTTACCCATAAACAGTCTCTGCCTTTTTTCTCAAGTTTGAAATCTTATAGATATCCTATCTCTCTCTCTTGTTCCAAGTATTTCATTTAACTGCCCGTCAACACTTCCAATAGTCATACCTACCCTCCTTGCATCTCTTTCCTTGTCTTTGTACTGTTCTTCTGCACCCTGTGCATGCCTTAATTTCCAGTCCTTAAATGCCTTTGATTTTCTTTTAATTGATTCTCGTACCTCTTCATTCGACCACCACATTTCTTATCTTGACACCAGCTCTTCTGCTCTCCCCACACATATTTCTCTCATGTCTGCCCACACATTTCCTACACTGTTACGCTGTCCAAATTCCAAATTCCCCCTTTCCAGCAATCTCTCTCACACAGTCCTCCTAATTTGCTCTCCCCTTTCTCCTTTAAGGTCCCAAATCTTGATTCTAGGTCTCCTCTTCCTCCTCTTGGGTTTCCTACCTCTCATTTTAAAATCCATCACCCACCAACCTTTGTTTAACACAAGCTGCTCCAAGATCATTATGCAATTTATCACATTTCTTTTGCCGGCTAGTCTAACCAGTATGTAATATATTTGTCTTTACATTCCTCAACATTCATAAGTTATCCAGCGCTTATCCAACTTTTGAAACCATGTGTTCATACATGCCAATTCAAAACTCTGAGCCATCTCCAATATATCATCCCATCATCATTTCAAATTCCAAACCAATGTCCTCCATGTACCTACTCATACCAATCTCTTCCCTTTCCTACCGTGCCATTCATTTCAGCTCCTATTATTAGTTTCTCCTCCTCTTTCACTGTTCTAATGGCAGCCTGAAACTTGTCCAAATCATTTTTTCTTTTGCTCTTGCTACCCCATCTGAGGAGCGTATACTGATGTCATATTTACTACTTTGTCCCCTGTTATTACTGGAATCTTTAGAAGCTTATCATTTACCCTCTTTATTTCTACCACTTTTTTCATCCAGTTGTTACTTACTATAATTCCAGCTCTACTTCTTCCCTCTCGTGACCCCCAGTAATAGAGCTTATACCCATTTTCCATCTCTCTAGTGCCACTCCTTTATCACCTAGCCTCATGCACGCATAAGATATCTATCTAGACTTTTACTAAAAAGTAAGACTGCCAGGAAGCAGCTGTTCTTTTAAACGTCTTTTACGACACGCAGGACCTAGGGTGGTAGTATTCTTACACTCCTACCACAGGGAAAACTGTATGTAATTTCTCTGAGTTGAAAGGGTGAGATCACATGATCCTACCATGCCATATTGATTTCCTCGATTTCTGACAACTGCAAGACCTATAAAACTTTATTTTTGCTATATAAGCAAGCCAAGAAGACAAAAGGAGCTATTGGTAAGAAAGGAGACAATTAAAAGAACATAAATTGTTCACTATATAGAAATAAAAAAAACATATCTGATATGTAGTAAAATGGGTAAACTTAGCCATATGCTTTTATTTCCTTTCATGCATATAAAATAAATTATAATAATACTTATATGATAGTTCATTAGAAGAGTTTGCATTTTTTTCTAAGGCTGTTATGATTATATGATAATTTAAATAATAATTTTAATGTTTAGGATTTCATGCTAAGGGCACCTGTGAAGGTCATGAGCAATGGTTTTAAGAAGCTATTGAATCCTGCTTAAAGAGCCGAATTGTGTGCATGCCATGAGAAGTACACTAATGGTCAATGGAGCCTGCAAATAGTCGTTGGTTAGGGAAGGATACAAAAACAGCCATTGAATCCTGCTGTAGTTCATTCAAACAATGAGTAGTGATTCTCGATGAAACCAACTGCTCATTTAAAAATGACACTGTTGTCATTCTAGATACCTTAATGAGTCTACCCAAATAAAATTGCTATTTTTCATTGGGCTAACTAATACCCTGACACAGTTTATAATAATTCTGCTAACTACCACACTATCAAGTTGATTCACTGCACC
>NC_087219.1:67536464-67548964 GCF_015104395.2 Macrobrachium nipponense
GTTGAATAGGAATAATAGAAAATATCCGTTATTTTTTCACTGTTGCATATTGTCTACAAGTTCTGAACATTGATAGAGAATATTTTCTATAATGAAAATATTTTGAACTTGGCATTTAGAAGAAGAATGCCAATGCTCTCATTTTTCTTTTTTTTCTTTATTCTCTATTTATCTGTAATGAAAACTTACGTCGGGCAAGCTAACCTCGATTAGATGGCAAGGACATTGAAAAATCAAGATTTTTGTTAATAAACGATGAAAAATTAATATTGATTGCTCTTCCAAGTGTCTTTTTTCACACTTGTATAATCTACGCGCTAAAATTGTGCTTTAACATAGATTTATAGAAAAACATATAACTGATCATCCTGATGAAGTTAACATCAAAATACCCAATCACACAATGCTTCTTGATTGATGAAAATTGGGCTTTGAAGCCACCACTGGAAACGCAACACCCCATCCAGCACTTAGGGCAGTGAAAAGAGGAATTGGGGTGGTTGGAAAGCAAGAAATTAGACACCCCACCTCGCTCACCCCCGCCAGAAAAAAATCTGAAGTACAAGAATCCAAAGGTAAAACTAAGAGAGAACCCCACAGTTGTAAGATGAAGTGTTGGATAACAGGACTGAAGAAAGGAAGCAGGAATGAAGTTAAAGCAAAAGAATTAAATGTTTGGTGAAGCTACTAGACGTCGGGAATCAGCAAAAAAAATAAATAAATAATAAATAAATAAATAAAACCTTCGTAATGTCTAGTTCTCTAAAAAATTCACTGATGCCAAATCCTCATACTTGTAAAATGTCAAATCCTCGTAATATATAAAGAAAACTGAGGGGTAGAAAGATGCTATCATCCATGTAAGACATGATACAACTAACCAATTATAAATAAGCATTTAAAGATTAATAATGCAGATAAGTAGTGTGTCCGGAAGTGGGAAACGAAGCTGGTACTTCACAGCATGAAGATAAATACGACTAATGTAAGCGCTCTCGTGGAGTACATACCGGTGGGGTGAATCTTGTTATCGTTCCACTTGCTTTAAAACTAAAAGCTCAAGTTAAGCTAGTTCCGGACTTACGTAAGCATTGGTCGTTAAACAGAGTTACTCTTTTCTGTATGTGCTCTCTAAGTCATGTCAAACTTCTATTCAATAGTAAATTTTTATTATTACGTCAAGTCATGGATCGTTGAGAGTAAAATATAGAAAATCAAACTTCATTATTTAATTATTAATTAATGTTGTAGCAAAGGCTTGTAATAATGCCAGGAACACATTGACATCGTTATGGCCAATATATCTATATTTTCTTTATTTTACATTCGTGTTATTTTTATGAAACTCGTCATTCTTTGTTAAAATGAGCAATATACGAACGGGGGAAATTTAAGATATCCAGATGACATAGAGGGAATTATATCCTTTAATAGTGTTTTCGATGCTCAAGATTGTTTATGCTTGAGAGAGAGAGAGAGAGAGAGAGAGAGAGAGAGAGAGAGAGAGAGAGAGAGAGAGAGAAGGAATCAGGTTGCGTGCGCAGGTTTTATTCCCCTGAAGGACTTCGCGTCAGTATAATATTTAGAAACATGACACAGTATATGAATGTTCAAATAACCGCTCCCAAAAGGCTTCGGTACTCAAGTAAAGACGTGTTGTCTTTCCACTTCATAAGAATAGTCCACTAATTTTTTCATCAGACTTTTACACTTGTTCCTCGCAGTAGGCTGTGTTGATTTATGCATGTTTTTAGAGGGGGAAGAAAAAGGATCACCCTAACCCTAAGACCAACTAGTGCATTTGACCCAGATACCCAGATTGAGCATGTATAACCGCCTCCCCCCCCCCCCCCCCCCCCCCCCCCCCCCCCCACCCCCCCCCCCCCCCCCCCCCCCCCCCCCTCCCCCCCCCCCCCCCCCCCCCCCCCCCCCTCTCCTTTTTGTTTAGGAGTCAGTTTGTCAGAGGGCAAACCAGCTAGAGCTTAAGTATTTCATTGTTGAATATTTATAATAGTTTTCACTGTTTTCTTCTTATATTTCCGCTCATCTCAATAATTCATGCATATATGTTGATGTGAAAAATGATTACCAAAAGCAACATACTTCTGTAGTTTCTTGTTGATGAATATGTATATATATGAATTATGAGCTGGTTATTTAAAAACATTTTATGCGTTAACATTTTCAACAATTATAAATACATATGCTTGAATACAATTTGCAGCAAATGTTACCTTTTGGCTTAGATGTCAACTCTTTACCCACTATATCAAATTGAATAGTAATACCTAGGCCAGGATGTCCCAACCTTTTAATTTAATGGGCCGTATTGCAAACTTAAATATTTAACTGGGCCGCAAAACCCCAGAATATCTGAATACATTTTAATGAAAAATGACAATATAAAACAAAACCATGTGCATACACTTTACTACAACATTGTAAATATTGTAATGTTTATATGTAGCTATGCATAGAAAAAAACCATTAAATTTAATTAACCAATATTAATTCAACGAGAATTTTGACTTTGTCTTCCAGAATTTAATGAAAAATGACAATATAAAACAAAACCATGTGAATACACTTTATTACAACATTGTAAATATTGTAATGTTTATATGTAGCTATACATAGAAAATAACCCATTAAATTTAATTAACCAATATTAATTCAATGAGACTTTTGACTTTGTCTTCCAGCCATATTGTTTTCAATATCTGCATCGAAGTATGTATTCTTAATTCTAAGAATGTTTGCTAAATGTCTGTCAGTCAACCTATTTCTTTCTGCAGTTTAATGTTTTTCATGCTGGAAAAAAAACTGCTCGCAAGAGTATGTACTTCCCCACATACATAATAATTTTCTGGATAAATTTATAATTTGATTGAATTCATTGAGAGAATGCAATTTCTTATAAAATAAATGAAGTGTTTGCGCTCTATGGAAAGTTTTTAAACCTTCCCGACTTTGCAGCTCAATCAGTTCAAGTTGGTACTCAACTGGTGTTTTATCATATTGAAATGAAAATGGATATTAAATAATTTTAACTCAATTTCAATCTTTTTAAAATCAGAAAATCTAATTTTACGTTCAAAACACACATGGTGTTGTCACGATACTTATGATGAATTGTGTCTCTATGTAGGCTAAGAGGCAATCATGGTTTATTGTTATGTCAATATAGTAAGAAATAATCTAAGAAATTCTCAAAAATAATCTATAATCTAAATGACAATTTTAAAAATGTAAATGAAGTGAAAATAATCTATATATAGATTTTAAATAATCTAAGTTCGCAGCCTCATCACAGAACCAAGCAACTGACAATATTATAAACTTAGTATGCATGCTCAGTTGTAAATTTCATCTTAATCATATTGTTTTTTAAATTGTTTTTGTTTATTACTTTGTTTATTAAATATAAAGTATTTTAATTAAATTTACATGAAGACTCTCTAGCTCACTACATGATAAATTTGCTAAAAACTTTTTTTTTAATGAGAGTCGATAGTGGGCCGCATCCAAACACTGAGTGGGCCACAATGTGGCCCGTGGGCCGCAGGTTGGACATCCCTGACTAGGCACATACTCCTTGTTTTCCTTCTCATTTTAATAATGGAAGACATCTCCGACAAGCATGAAATATTGTTGATTCTCTTCAAAATTAAATTAACTCAACAGAGCATGTTCTCATCGCAAGGAACTGGCCTGTAGAAAATAAAATCGTAATGTCAACTTGTGTTTAAGTTACTTGTTATTCTATAAATAGAGTTTAGGTGATATGTGCGCCGCCTGATTTCACATATACTTCTAAATATATGTGCTTTCCTATTTTATTCTTGTTGCCATTGTTTGTTTTTATTTTATTGTATGTTATAAAGTTAAAACAAATAGGTTCACTAGGTTATTTTATAAGCATGAAATAGATATGCTTGTGGAGCTTTTATTTCGTTTTTCTCATCCTGATTCTATATGTTTTTTAAATCAGGATTAGCTTTTATAACCTATATCGTGCCGCCTTCATTAGAGTCGGAGCGGTATTCAAGAACGTATCGACACATTTAATATTGTTTTTATTTCAACTTGGTCCTCTAATCAAACAACTTTTTTTTTTTTTTTTTTGTGGAGCAAAGCTATAAGGTGGTTTATTTTCATTTGGTTGATGAAATATGAGGGAAAATAAAATATAAAGATAATTTTTATTCATGCAATTATAAGGTCAGATAAAAACACAACACTAATGTTCCTCGTATTGAGGTTCGACTGTTTTTTTTATATTATTTTTTTTTTTACTTTTCTTTGATGCTGGGTTTTAAGTACACAAAAATGTGAGTGTGTGTGTGTGTGTGTGTGTGTGTGAGAGAGAGAGAGAGAGAGAGAAGAGAGAGAGAGAGAGAGAGAGAGAGAATTACAAGGATTAAGAGTTATGTCTCAAAGATTATTATTCCATCCGAGGACACATCATGTGCTCAATTATCTTTAGAGACGGGTTTTACAATAATTCACAGTGTTCTAATAATTTGTCTGGCTTTCTTTTAAAGTCTTCCACAATGCTGCTACTTACAACTTCTGATGGCAGTTTATTCCATGTGTAACATATCATTGTATGTGAAGAAGTTCCTACAATGGGATGTGTTATATCTCATCAGTTCTAGTTTCCATCCATTATTGCTTGTCTGGTTTTCGTTTAATGTTAAGAGGTTACTGGTCTACTTTTGTTATGCCTTCCAGGTCAGTTTTAGAATGACTCTATTAGTTCTCCTCATAATCGTCGTGTTTCTAGGTCATCCATTTTCATGCTCTGTAGTCGTTAGTAACCTATTTGTCTGATGGATGCATTAACTTAGTGGCTCTTGCTTGTACCCCTTCTAGTCTATTTATGTCCATTCTTAGTGCTGGTGACGAAATCTGTGCTGTTTCTATATTTGAACTGGTTCTTTATGTATCCTACTAGTTTCTGTGACTTCTTTTCGGCTTTTGTCCATTGTTTTGTAGATTTTAAGTCCATAGTAATAATGACTCTTAGGATCTAAGGCCTTTTCTTGTTCGACACTATTTATGTCACCAAACTGCATGTAGTTGGAATGATGGCTGTTTGTTCCTATTTATAACACTTTACATTTATCCAGATTAAAAGACAGTTGCCAAACTTATTGACCACACTCATATTTTTCTTAGACCATTTCTTAAACTTTCCACTATATCTGGGTCTGCTACATTTACATCTAGTTTGGTGTCATCTGCAAATTTGACTATCCTGCTAGTTAAAGCTTACATCAATGTCATTAATGTAAAACAAAAATAAGAACGGGCCAAGAACAGAACCCTGAGGAACTCCGCTTGTCACAGCGGCCCATTCTGATTCTTCACCATTGCTAACGATTCTGTTTTCTATAAGTTAGCCAGTCTTCGATCCAGTCTGCTATTTTCTCCTGCAATTCCCTAAAGAGCTAACTTTTGTCATCAGTTTCTTGTGTGGAAACTTTGCCAAAGGGCTTTTGGAAATCTGAGTAAAGTATATATATTGCTGTACTACTGTCGTAAATACCAAGCATATTACGAAAAAAAAAAAAAACTCCATGAGGTTTTATAGAAAAATTATGTTTTGTCTGAAGCCGCGTTGGTTGTTTAACAAGTTGTTTCTATCAATGTGATACACAATTTGATCTTCAATTATGGAATCAAAAATCTTACTAGGGCTGACATTAGACAGATTTGTCGGTAATTCCAGGGTTCTTTTCTTCGACATTAATTTTTTTTTAACTTGGAGAAAAAAATAGATAGATATATAGATAGATAGATAGATAGAGAAGGAGAGAATCAGACTTTTCCTCCGGTTAGTTATAAATAACACAAAATAACCTTACCCGTCCGGTATCCTTTCGCGTAAACTAGAATAAAAGAGAAATTTAATCACGGGAGGGATAATGCAAAATAACTTCGATCTGCGTAAATTAGTAGTATGTATATATATATATATATATATATATATATAGATATATATATATATATATATATATATATATATATATATATATATATATATATATATATATATATATATATATATATATATATATATATATATATACATATATATATTAACGAGAGAGAGAGAGAGAGAGATTACACAAAAAGTCACAATGCATGTTTATTGGAATGGATGGAAAAAATTATTAATATTTACAAAAAGATTTTTTTCCTTTTAGAATTGCCATTTTCAAAATAGATATTCTTTTTCAAAATTGAAAATCAGAGTAAATGTTTCCCTTTACTGACGATAACTTTATCATTCATTTCCTGTTGCTGTGGCCGAAAGTTCGTTCTAATGGTAGTTTGCTCTAAGTGCGCAAACGCAACCTATTTCATAATACTGGCCGCAATATTGTTGCTAATTAGCGGTTTTGAATAGTTTCTTCCTCAGCAGTTTGGGATTATAAGCATTATCAGCGGCCACACCTGCCTGCATCTGTAGCGACCTCACCTCCTGTTTCTAAAGTTAAACAGTTACGTAATTGTCCTTCATACTTAAAATTAAAGTGTTAAACACCGAACCGTTCTGTGATAATGAGGAATCCAACTCAGCTTACTTAAGTCGTGAATCTTACGGTCAAATGATTTTTTTCAAGAAATAAAGGGCAAGGTAATTGTTTTAAAACTTAAATAAGAAAGCAAAAATTACCTTTAAACTATCTCGGAACAGAGAGACAAACACCACTTCACTCTCCTATGTCGCGTAGAAGCAGATGTCTGAATATTCGTTCACTGTGTCTAATGTTCAAATGTGATACTGACATTTAGTCCTACAGGTCAACAAAACTTTCGCATGAAAGTTGGATTCTATTTCTCTTTCTTACATGTCAGAAAATATACTTCTCACTCAGCTTCCTCTTTCCTCTATAAATACTTGTTTTTTATCACACTTCCTTCCATCCTGGAGATACTATAAGGTCAAATGCGAGCAGTTGCATTAACTTAACAAGAGCTCTCCTGTTCCCAATATGAAATAGAGCCAGCAAATTAGAAATTAAAACAATAACTCAACTAATTATCTGATACTTGAACTAGGAATTGTCGCAGTTCTTAGGGAAGCCAGCCAAAGCATCACTCCTACTTGGAAATTATATGCTTAATTAAGGAGATAAGGTGACTTGTCGGTTTTACAATAAAGAGATTGTTATTTATTTTCCTTTTATTTAATATTTCCGTTAATATCATGTTCCAGAGAAATCTGTGCTGAAAGACGATTAAATAAAACTAATATAAATACATCACTGTTTTGAGGTAGGGTTGTTCTCCGTCCAAAAACACGAAGGCAAATAAACAATAAATAATTTCATAATTTATACCGTTACTGGCTATTTTCCATTAAGCATGGCCGTATTCAGTTCGCATGTCATCAAGGATTTAGTTCGAATTCCGTGATTTGTCTGACGATTTACTGGATAACCAAGGCTTTCGACGGTAAGAAGTCCTTAGCTAATCTCCAAAAAAAAATATTAATAAATAAATAAATGAATTTATTTATTATATATATATATATATATATATATATATATATATATATATATATATATATATATATAATTATATATATATATACTGCTTTTGGAATTAACTTGCTAGTTCAACGGGCCTAAAGCGTTTGCCTGCTTGATACCGGAAACTATCCATGAATGTATTAAGATTAGCCCCATCTTGAAAAAATGTTGCAAGCGCCCATGACAGTGCATGGCTGGAAAACAAGCTGCCTATACGCCTCAAGGTATCATTCAATATAAAGGTAAGTCATACACTGGATACCCTAATATATTATCGTAATTCGATGCGCTTTGGTACAGAGTGCGGACTGAATACTTACATATGTCTAGGACCACGAAGGTCGGGTAGCACCATAGAGTGTCAATCACTGGAGTGGCGATCTCCCTGTCGTCTTGTAACCTCGTATGGCCATCTTGAAAGATCTCGGTCAAGCTCATAGCACAATACTTTATTACTATTCTATTATATTATCTTCATCTTTTTTTACTATTTATTATCTACTTATACACCTGTGTCCATAACACTTACTTCACCTTTAAACAGAAACGTCAAATGCCTTTATAAAAAGGACAACGGGGATTATTACGAATTTATATTTAATGTACAAATATTAACTTTGACTTACATTGCCCTGTAAATTTCTGACAAATAACTCTCGCAATATCAAGTTCTTTTGAGAATAAAACTTCCCGAACTAACTCAGATCTAATGGCGATGGCACTCTCATAACTCAGAGCTCATACTATTAAGATCATTCCTTTGTTCAATGTTCATCAATCAGACAAATAGTGAAAATATGTTAAAGATAATTCTTCAGGTATTTTCCTTTTCATAAAGTAAGAGAATTAGGTACAAAATCATATAATGATCCAGGAAGTTATGCTTCTTAAAACCATTAATTAATAAGATTAATATTCCGTTAAGTTCCTTATATTTTGCTAATTGCTCCGAATTTCAGTCTATTCGTTCACTTCTTGTTTCTCCTTCTACTAGTATTATTCGCTAGCTACTTAATGAATTAATATTATACACAATCGTTTATGCATGCTCAATACCCAGCCCTCTGCAGCCTTCAGATGATTATAAGGTCTTGGAACTTTGCTAGGGACATTACTTCTTCTTTGCTGAGGAGTAATATTATAAAAAAATAATTAGTGTGACTGATCGTCCACCACAGTTTAATGTTTCTTCTTGAAATTTTTCGATAAAAATTCTGCGAACTGTTAATGCATGCTAAGTCCACAAGAAACTGACAAAATCAAATGAAAAGGGTTAAAATAAAAAATAAAAAATGTTAGGAGCCTAAGCCTCACGGAGTAAATTAGATTTCAGATCAAATAAGGTTTTACTGGACTTTTCAGACTACTGAAACTTTTACATTGCAATCAATTTAGCATTCATTCCTACACTTGCTGGTCTCAAGTTTTCCGAAGTGTTCCCAGTGACTAAATCAAATTCACACATAATGACACTGTGACAGTGTCCATGTAATGGTTGTGAAAATATGCAAAAAAAAAAAAAAAAAAAAAAAAAGCGTTGGCCGTATTGTTTTATTCCAGTTTCTTTTTTAAATCTAACAATATAATTTCTCATGACACTTCATGAAATTAAACTACACACTTTGTTAATGTTGCTAATCAGAGTATCTTTTAGGGGACGTATATAACTTAATCAGAATATCTTAAGGAAGGCCTATAAGACTTTAGCAAAAAATGGTGACAATGATGGTTATGACATGAGAGAGAGAGAGAGAGAGAGAGAGAGAGAGAGAGAGAGAGAGAGAGAGAGAGAAGTTGACATAGATAGAATCATCTTACATACCCTTTGATAGCCACTGGGTTTCATGTGTTTTGAAAAAAAATATATTAGTATTTGTTGACAAACAATTGATATGGTATCTACAAAGACATTATAGAGCCATTACGATAAGAAGTTCATTAATGTCTTTTTCCTGTCCGAAAAATTTAAAATGTATATAATATTTCTAAGAGATATTTGTGACATTATTATTTACCACTGTTGTTCTCGAATGAAATGGGAGTTGGTTTTCTGGCAACAATTATATTAAAAGAACATTTCACACCTTATTTTACAAAATATTTAATCTTGTTGAAAGTTATTTTAAAATAAGCAGCTTTCTCGACACCCTTGCAGAATTCAGTGTGCTTTCAGGAATTACAAGACTCCGTAGTAAAAAAAGGTTTTAGGTCTTTGGCAAAGTGGTTTTCCGTTACGATGTTGCAACAAGAACATATTAAAACATAATTCTCATGTAGATATTGCAATGTACACCCTGGTAAACTTAAATTATTTGTAATTTTGTTATTAAATAACATATATATATATATATATATATATATATATATATATATATATATATATATATATATATATATATATATATATATATATATATACATGTGTGTGTGTCGTGTGTGCGTGTGTGTGTGTGTTCTGGGTTGGAGAGCCTACAACCAGTACGAAAACTAATTCCCCGATGGGAGTCGATTCTGACTCTCAGTAACTCCTCGTGGATCCGACATATGTTCCTGAGTTACAATTAGGGCAAGTATATAATACCACGTTAGAGGACAAAAAAAAAGGGCTAATCGATCATTATGGTTAAAAAAAAAGAACCAATTGTTAACGGATTTTTTAATTAATTTTAATTTGATCGCTCCATAGTGATTATTGATAATTTGTAAAAAACGTTTTCTAAAAGAATCATCGTTGTAAAAAGGGAAATTTGGCGTAAACAAAAACGTTTTAACTTCGGTACTGTTGGAGGTTCGTGATATCAGTGAATTGTTTGTTAAGAAATATGCGGAGTTGTTTAAAAAATAAGTTATGCGGGATGCAGTTGTTCATAGAATATTCAGAGAGAAAATTAATTTCCTGGTGAAAGGAATGCCAGTTCGATGTAATGAAAAAAGCCCTGTGGAGGAGAGTAAATACAGAATTAATTTTAAAATTGTAAAAACAAGAGCTGTAGTAGTTGCATTCTAAACCAGTATACGTCTTTTTCCTAAAGACAGGAGTATTAAAAGAATCATCATTTTTGGTAACAAGAACGTCTAAAAAAAGCTAATTGATGTATAAAATTGGCAAATGATAAGAACGGGGTCGATATCAAAATCCTTTTTAAAAAAGGGCGAAGGTATCATCAATATTCCTAACATAAAAAAGCGGGTGAAACCTAAGGGGACATTCATCTAACATGCGCTCTTCCAGCGAGCACATGGGTTCCCCTTTGGGTCCAACGTTTGCCATTATCTTCATGTGCTCGCTGGAAGTGCGCATGTTAGATAAATGTCCCCTTAGGTTTCCAAAATCTGTAACACTTACATCGAAAAAAGGGATTTCAGTATAATAGGCCAAACAGCTAATCCTCACTAATTGCCTATACTCGAGTCATTGTTTATTAATCAACTAGTCCCACAGTTAAATACCCAAACTTCCTCTACTCAATTTTACCTAAGTTAACTTTCTTTGTAAGCATTCTGTCTTTTGTTCTCTCCACATAACGTTGGTCAGCGCCCTTGGAACTTTGTGTGTGTGTGTGTGTTTTTTTTTTCCAGCTGTAATGTATTGAATTTTAATTTTCTTATGAAATTTAAGTTTTTACACTAACTTTTTTAGTAATTTACTCATTGTTCAACAGATCCCTGATGATGTAATAAAGAAATTATTACGAAACGTCGGAAATAAAGAAATATGTTGGAATTAATTGATATCCCTGGTCCACCATCCCACTGATATATATATATATATATATATATATATATATATATATATATATATATATATATATATATATATATATATATATATATATATATATATATATATATATATATATATATATATATATATATATATATATATATATATATATATATATTATATATATATATATATATATATATATATATATATATATATATATATATATATATATATATATATATATATATATATATATATAGTACTGGTAATCTTCTTAGGCACGAAGATATAGTAATTCAGTTGTATTCCACATAGGAAAATGAAAAAAGGTATATCTCAGAAAATGCCCAACAGTTTCGTCCTCCAATGGACCTCTTCTTGGAGCGTTTATTAAGGAAAGGAAAAACGCTCCAAGAAGAGGTCCATTGGAGGACGAAACTGTTGGGCATTTTCTGAGATATACCTTTTTCCATTTTCCTATGTGGAATACAACTGAAAAAAAAAAAAAAAAAAAAAAAATATATATATATATATATATATATATATATATATATATATATATATATATATATATATATATATAAAGTCGTATAAGAACGTTTTTTTTACAATAATTTTGATGGTAGTCTTCCATTATTTATAAGGTCTTTTAATCCTGGAAGATCGCCTAGAATCAAGTCCTAGCGACAGAAAGTTAACTGCAGATATAGAGGTTTAGTGACGACTAAGTAATATTTGGGACACTTTCTTAATTAATCATCGTAATTCTCGAAACACAAACTGTTACATTTGCATTTTTCTAGTAATTGACGCTTCAATAGAAGTTTATTCACTTTGTAGATACCAGAAAGTTCATTGATATGTATATCGCGAGAAAAAAATTAAATCTGAATGCAAATTATTCCTATTTTATTTTTTCTATTTATTAGTTCAGAAATTCAGCTAGAATTCATTCAAATGACAAACCCGTAAACATGATTTAAATGGTAATAAACATGAATAATTACGGTAGTTTTTTTTTTATAAGGCGCAATAGTAATATCGTATATGGTACTTTCATATCGCCCAAATATCTAACTTTAATAAAACTTCGTACCCTTTAAATAATTTTTTTTTAAAGAAATGTTTTGATATTAATCCTAATATACAATATGAGAGGATTTTTTTTTACCGGAGTTATATGTCTCTATATAAAAAAAAAAAAAAACATACTGTTGAAAGGAACTCTT
>NC_087219.1:67553964-67572167 GCF_015104395.2 Macrobrachium nipponense
AGACTGATTGTGAGTGAGTTTAGGTGGGTGTTAAAAGGATTCAGTCACATCGGAAGTATAATGTCCTTTAAGCCCAACCGCAGACATAATATAATTTAGACATTTGGCCACTCATCAGTATAACAATATTTAGGTATTTACACATCCAGAGGCGTAATATCATTTAGGCATCCGTTAGCATAATGAAACGGCGTATATATTATCATTTAGGTATTTCTTTTCGTATAAGAATTTAGGCATCCTGTAGCATAATGAAGGAATGGAGTAGGAAGTTTCGAAGTATAAAAAGTTAGTGATTAAATAAGAGATTTTGCTAATTATATGATCGTATTCTTCATATAACAGCGAATGATTGTATCTATGCATAAGATTTTCCTCTTCTTCCTTTTCATGAAACGGAAGTGAGAGAATTTCACGTCATATCATACTTCATATACCAGCAAATATAGCTGTACGAATGTATTACGTCTCGTATTAAGTCTCGAACTGGGGAGGTTCGCATGAAATTTGTGACATTCAGTCAATGGAAATAAAAACAAGCTTTGACGTTATTCGGCAACTATACGTCTCAAATTATTATTATTAAATATTTCTCTCCCGTATCATATATGAGATCTTCTTTTAATTATCACGTCTGTTTCTCGTATCAGTATGTGAGATGTTCTTTTAATTGCCGCGCCTCTGTCTCATATAATTTAAATATTATTATTATTATTATTGTTAGTAGTAGTAGTAGTAGTAGTAGTAGTAGTAGTATTGTAATAGTAGTAGTAGTAGTAGTAGTAGTAGTAGTAGAGAGAGAGAGAGAGAGAGAGAGAGAGAGAGAGCAAGGAAGAGTCGTGTTGATGTGCATACCATAACACCTGCCATTAGGTTCCCTCCCTTTCCACCTCCAATCCCTCCTTGTGTAGAAGCAAAGTTTGAGATTCTACTTGTATACACACGTATTGAGCGTGCTTTTCTCGCATCTGCCTATACAGGTCCATTTGCGTATGTAATAAGGTAGGCGAGCGCAGTTTGCAGTCATAAAACAAAACTTTCACCTGTCATTTCTTGGTAAGGGGCAAGGGAGGGATGGGTCAGGAGGGACTAAATCCTCTTCAGGTACTTGGAAGGTATGTATGTGTATAGTGTGTACTAATGATGATGATGATGAGGAGAGAGAGAGAGAGAGAGAGAGAGAGAGAAATATGCGTGTTTTATTGTATGACACATACCAAGGCACCTGTCTTCAACTTTCCCCCATGTTCCCAAGCATTCGTCGTCGCAGTTTTGGAGATGCTGGGCAAGTTCGAACAGGGATGAACGCTCCACACTATGTTCTTTTGCATAGGTAACGCCCACATTTAGTCATAACTCACGTGCCATTTAAGAGAGGGTGGATGGGCGGGGTCGGAGGGAGGATGTTGGACCCCTTCGTCAGAGAGAGTGAAGAGAGTGAGAGAAAGAGAGAGAGAGAGAGAGAGAGAGAGAGAGAGAGAGAGAGAGAGAGAGAGAGAGAGAGAGAGAGGAAGTATATGTAGGATAGAACATATTTACATTTCATTCGTACACTCACCCGTAAAAGATGCACACCACCAAGGGGGTTGGTTAGGTTAGAGAAGGGGTGGGGGGTTGGTTATGTCACCTTAGCTTACGGAAGCCGGCCTAGCCGTGTCGAGACAAAGTTTGGCGGGGAAGAGAGGTGGGGCGGTGGATGTAAAAATCAGGGGATTTGGAAAATAATTATACCTACTTCCTTTTATTGTTTCAAATTCTCATGCGAATAAATCTGTTCTTTATATATTGTTCTTTTTTTCAGAGGCCTCTCTTGAAGCCCATTTTGATTGTCACTCTCCTTTGTATGGATGTGAATGGCATTTCTAGGATTGGTAGAGGAAACTACAGGGCTCAGATCTGTAACGATGGCCGAACAAAAATTAATGACACATGATTGAAAACATGGAAACACTGTCAACTTTCCTCTGCTCTTACCCACCACCCAGGTGAACTAAATCTGCCGAGTCAAACACCATCCCACTCACTCCTCCCTTAAACTCACATTCCATTCCTCTCATCAATCACTGAAGGATTTTTCTTTGAACCAGTCCTTAATGGCATGCAGCCATCTAAGTATAAGCAAAGCATCACATACATTTGCTACTCATTATCAGCACTCACCTCCTCTCTTCCCTTATCCTTCCCTTGCTGTTTCATTCTGCTGGCATCGACACGAATGGTACACAGCAAGGAGTAAGGACCCCATGAACTTTTATTCCCTACCTTTTTTACAACTTCTATTTTATCCTTTCCTTCCCAAGCCCTCCTACTTACTGGGACTTTGCTGCAATAATTATTTCTCTCCCACCACTTCCATTTCTTTTTGGGCCAGTGGTTAAATTGAGCCGAAATGCAATCTGTTGTGATGAAATTTCTATCAATCATCAGTTACGGGCTGCTGAAAAGCAAGACCCCATGCTAGCACAAAGCTGGCTTCATCTAATACTATGACTACGATAACTACAGTCTCACAACGAAAGAAACGGTGCTCCCGTCTGTCGCCTTAATAATGATCACCGGAGCTAAATGAAGTTGCTTCGATTAGCGCCAAAGAGACTTCCTCCAGAAGGTCACATCTACAGAAGGCGTTCTCCTACAGGACAACTCTCCGGAAGATGAACACAGGTTTCAGTTACCATAGTATTCTGTAACTGATATACTATATTCATCGGGAGTAGAACTATACAATTTTCAAGGGTATATCCTTCTTGAGGGGTCGCGATTTTGTCTGAGGCTCCATACATCCTCTTAGGCGGAGGTAGGTGATGGACTGAGGTGAGAGGGTGAGTCCGTCAGCGTTTATAGTGGCAGTGCAGAGGGGCGTTTATGTTGCTGCTTTTTTCATTGGCTAATGAATAGCAAGCTGCTTAACGACTCGCTGCCTGGCTGTGGGCTGAAACCAGTTTCCCGAGCGCATGCTCAACAGGCGTGCTGATCTTGTCTTGCACATTCCTCTCTTTTAGTTTACTATTCGTTTTTGAAAAATAATTTTTTCAGAAGAGATTTCACTGACCACCAAATGGCAAGAAATATGTGCATATTCATTGACGTCATTTGCATATCCATATTTAGAATAGAATTTGTGTTACACTCTAATAATGCAATCATGTAATAATATCGTTATGGATATATTTTAAATTTCAGTTATATATGGTTATCAAATATTTACTTCCCAGTTACCAAAAAGAGACGAAAACAATTTTCATTGATAAAAACCAAAGTGCCTCTGAATTTTGCTAAACAAATAAAAAAGTGTATGTACACAAACAAATATTTTATCATATCTTCATGTACTTTCCAGCCACCAGATTCAAATGCAAAATTATATTTTTTACTAATTCAACAAACATCAATGTCACTATAACTTGCCATTGGATTCATGCTGCACATCATAAAATTCGAAAATAATGGGAGGTATAGATTGGTCCACTCTAAAATAGTTTAGCTTAAAATCGTAAATATTCAGGTAAGTGAAGGAAGTGGACATAAAAATAAAGCTAAAAGGAATATTAAAACTTATGTAATTTCCATCAAACGTAAGAAAGGGTTAACAGTCCATGAGAACGTTTCGCTTGGTTGCAAGCCAAAATGAAATGCAAAACGAAGATTTATAACTTAATTTTGTCTATGCTTAGCTTTTCCAAATTATATGAATGTGACTCAAACGAATGTGAGACAAGCGTGTCTTAAAAACCAACCAAAAAAAAAAGGGGCACCTTTGCCAAAAAATTGTTCAGTAATAAATGTTCAAGATATCACTTCAAATATTATGCGAAGCTAGCAACGCAGAAATCTACCTGGCCCTTGAAAATGAGGAATGAAAACAAAATTATAATTCTCTAAAGAAAGCAAAATAGATTAATGGGGGATTAATGCATACTTCATTTCCATATCAAAAGAGACCCCAAGTTTTTAGTCGATTCTGGTTATACTTGTCTGTCTTACATACATATATATTTTATGACTATTCTAAAATATCCCAATCCTTACGTTAATGAACGAATGGGAACATAATTTAAATGTTTTATTTGGAATTCCCAAGCTTCAACGGAAAGCGAGCACTGAGCTTTTTATAAACAAATCAGTCAATAATTTTTTTTTTTTTTTTTTTTTTTTCTTTTTTTTTTTCGAATCTCACCATTTTCGTCTTATCAACAAATTACAAAATAATCCTCAGTCACTAAATCTTACTTTATTACTAGTTTAACTGACAGTCCCTCTATATTAAAGCGTTTGAATTAAGATTGGGGTTACATCTTTTGATAACTATCCTAATTATAAGGATACATTTGCTGTTGAGTTACTAAGTTTTAGTCCAGCAATTACAGTAACTTCTTTAACTATTATCTAATCGTTCCAAAAGCAAGCAAGATTCGCACTATATAATGAAGTAAAAAAAAAAAAAAAAAAAAAGTAAATAAACTACGTGTAACCGTACTACGACAAAAATAGTAGATTTGTACGGTCGTAGGAAGGCAAGGCAATACTTGGCAACTGTGCATCCGAATGACTACTCTAACATAATGTTGGCAAAGGCGTAACGGCTTCATATCGGGAAAGGGAAATCTGAATATTTGATATCTAGTCTCGCATCACTCTCTCTTCCATTACCAATCTCCCTCTCTGTTTTCTTCTGATCTTCTCCCTTCGTTCTATAGGTCAAGCTCATGGCATTGCTTCACTACAGAGGGAAATATTTCTGATGAATGTTTTTTGAGTGAAAAAAACCAATGCATACGGGTTTGTCACACACACATTCGAATCAGCAGACATAGACCGATACATGCAGACTGACACAGACACACACACATACGTATATACATACATCATATATATATATATATATATATATATATATATATATGATATATATATATATATATATATATATATATATATGTATATATATATATATATATATATATATATATATATATATATATATATATATATATATATATATATATATATATATATATATATATATATATATATATATATAGATATATATATATATATATATATATATATATATATATATATATATATATATATATATATATACATATATTACATATATATATATATATATATATATATATATATATATATATATATATATATATATATATATATATATATATATATATATATATATACATATATATATATATATATACATATATATATATATATATATATATATATATATATATATATATATATCATATATATATCTATATATATATATATATGTATATGTATATATATATATATATAGTATATATATATATATATATATATATATATATATATCTATATATATATATATATATATATATATCTATATATAACTATATATATATATATATATATATATATATATATATATCTATATCATATATATATCATATATATATATACATATATATATATATATATATATATATATATAGATATACATATATGTATATCTATATATATATATACTATATATATATATATATATATATATCTATATATATATATATATATATATATATATATATCATATATATATATATATATATCTATATATATATATACATATATATATATATATATATATATATATCATATATATATTACATATATGTGTGTGTGTGTGTGTGTGTGTATGTATGTATGTATATGTGTGTGTAAGTAGTATTGATTGTGTGTAATTGTAAAAGCCACAATGCCCTCTTAAATTCTCGAATTCTTCGCGCCTAATTCTGTCTATGCTTGAGCTTTCTAGATTATATGAATATGAATCAAACAAGGTTACAGACCACTAACTAGTGCCACACCAGGTACGAGATGACAAACTAATTTAGCTAGACTAATCCTAAAAGTTAACACTTAGAGTAAAGCAGGATTCCTTCTGTGGTTCTTCGTTTTGTAACTGTTTCTTTTTAACAACATTGAATAATAAAGGTAGACACTAGCAATGCTAGTAAAATCTGCAAAATATTCGGAGTAGTAGAGACTGAGCAAGGGATATTGCAAAGGACTTTACTGTACTGTTGAGGTATAAGCTCAAAGCAAAGTTTCATTAACATCTATGAGTGGTTTTAAGCAAAATATTACACCAACAACTTGACACCAAGAAATCATAACTAGAATCACTTGTTAAAGATATGACTATTTGTGCAAAAGACTTATATCACTGCACTGCTCATGTTTTTCACGGACCAGGAATTTAGGGAACAAATTCAAAGGGAAATTTTAAGGTTGTATGAATAGGGATGGAGAATTAGGCTAAGGAATGGAGCTTTGAATTACAAAACACTGCTCCGGACTTTGACGTTCCTTGTAGTTTGAGCCATTGGGATGATTACTGATGAAACTGGTGTCTAGTCACTGCTAATGCAAGCGAGTTTAGTAAGGGTGAAATTGGATTGCTGATCGCACCTGGCAGTTGGATGAGAGAGCGCTGTTGTGGTGGTGAGTGTGGGATTCCTCAGGAGAGATGCGTCTGTGTTAGAAGGGTTCTTAGGCTTCAAGTGTAAGCTAAGGCACGGGGGCCGGATGGGTCTCTCTCGGCTTGAAAGGTGGTAAGGGACCTCCATACTCGGATACTACTCAACTGTACTGATTTGTAAGAGACATCATAGGCCCTTATATCCCTGTTTGTGGTTGCCATCTTGAATGTTTTTCGAATGTCAACTTCTTTTGTTCTATGTCAAAAGGGGGGTCTCTTTAAAATCACAGGTAGTGCTGAAAAGAGAACAATATTTTGACAGAAATAAGTCACAATGAACAACAATGGAAAGGGACGTATTGAGGATAGAGAGAGGTTAAGAATGGGTGGAGTTACTAGGTCAGGTCAAAGTTAGTAGCTGGTGTCAGGATTGAGAGCTCTGGTGTTGGAGCAGAGGTGTTAATGAGTATCGCGTCCCTACGGAGTTTTACACAATGGCATTAGGAGGGGGATATTAATCATTAATCCCAAAATTTTCCATAAGTTGTGAACGAATGCAAGTGGCATTTGTGGGTAGTCAGTGAGTCTGGGTAGCACAAAGTTCTAATGACCACTGGAGTTCGTTAAAGGGGTTCGAATTCATTTGGGGTACCTTCATGTAGAGCTAATGAGCTCACAGCATCTTGAGAGAAATTTTAAACTTTGAAGGTATATTAAGTGGAATGAAAACTATACTGAACTTATTTTGATACTAATCTGATTATGACGGCATTGAGGGTGAAAAAGCAAGACGTCTGGGTGTCTATGATTTATTTGAGAGTGACACGAATTGAACTTATTTTTCCTGGCACTCCTATCTGAAGGAAAAATAATTTAGGGTAATTAAGACAAAACACGTAGATATTCTATATTCAAAACATGCCATATACTGTAGTGGGGGGAGCTCCAATTTCGAAACACCCCTATATATATATATATATATATATATATATATATATATATATATATATATATATATATATATATATATATATATATATATATATATATATATATATGGGCACACTGCTGCGTGGGCAGGATGCCCCAAAGAAGGTCCTGCATCTGCCATTGCTATGGCAGTGACAAATCCTTCAGACTCTAGGCCCTTCTGCTCGGGTGCCATATTTGTCGCACCTCCCAGTGGTTGCAATCCTGCTCACCAGGTCAGAGCTTTCAACGACACTGGTGTACAGGTATCCATCATTCGAGAGGATAAGATTCTTTATGGAGCTCAGGTTGATAGGCACCAATTCATCACGATAGAGAGCCTCAACCATGTCAAGATGTTCTTGCCTACTGTCCGGTTGAGAGTCACACACCTCACCGTTCTAAGTTATATTCTAGAAGGTTATGACTTCCTGCTAGGACAAGATTTTAAGTCTCTGCTAGGACAAGGTTTTAAGTCTCTCCTCCTACCTTTCTACCTAATTAGGGTCCCCGCCCTTACATAGCCCCCGCCCCGTTCCATATGCCCCCAAAGACTACCTCTGCATGACCAGCGCCCACTTGAAGGTGCCAGGTTGTGCCAGGCTGTGCCAGGCTCGGCCCTTATGGACGTTGAGCCACGTTTCGAATACTCTCACAAAAGCCAGGAAAAGGCCTCAGTGCCAGTGCCAATGGTAAGATCTAGTTTCCCTCCCAGAGCTCTAAGTGCCCGTCACTTTCCCTCCGCTGGCTTAGCCATGCTACCCACCGCCAGCAGTCGAAGAAGAGCCAGTTCCAATAGGAATCCCCCAGGACACCCATGACCATAGCGGACACACCACCAATGGCGCTGCCTCGTAAACCACAGCAGAGTCAATCATGTCAACCGTGAGCCCATCCCGAAAATCGTTTATCTCCTGCACTCCCCATCCGTCAGCAGCTAACCAGTCTGGGTAATGACTGCCATATCATTTGGCCAAAGAACTGAGTGAACTGAGCTAGACAGCAATAGGCACAGGGACCAGTGCCAGTGCCCCGGTTGTCACAGCATTCGGAGCCAATGCCCCTTCGGGATCTTCATCTTCAACCAAGGAGGAGGTTGAAGAAAAGAAGGGAAAAGGGCGTTACGTTTTTCAGAAACAATACAAGAGTCAATAGTCTTTCTACGTACTAGTTCCCAGAACAGTGCCACCCCTCTTATAGATAATTTTTTACCTTCTCCATCCAGAGGAGAGTGCCAGATTCTGTTGCTCTTACTTCTTTCCTATACTTTTGTAACTTTCTATTTTTGTACTTTTTTATATTGTGTTAATTTCTGAATATAACTTCGGATATGAAAGGCAAGAAACGCTTCAACCTTAGAAACAGGTGGTGAGGTCGCACCAGATTAGACAAATGTGATATTGTTAACCTTATAATCACAAAGTGCTATGGAGGAAACTATTAAAATCTCTAATTAGCAACAATATTGCGGTCATGTTAAGAAATCAGTTGCGTTGCACCAACAGCGAACTACCATGGAAAACCAATCAACAGTTACGAACCACAAGAAACGAATTACAGAAATTATCATCTCTAAAGGAAAACATTTACTCGAATTTTTCTTATTATGAAAAGGATTTTAAATATCGTAATTCGTAAAGAAAATATTTAATTAAAAAGTTAATAATTCTTACCATGCAGCTCCTCTCTCTCTCTCTCTCTCTCTCTCTTTCTCTCTCTCTCTCTCTCTCTCTACACAACCCAGCCCCATTCTCTCTTTTTTTCTCTCTCATGTTGTTTTGTATTCTTCAAAACTACATCAAAGAAAGATGAAAAAGAAGCCATTCTAACACCCTGCAAAAAACATCAATATTGTTTCACCTGACCATTCCTTTTCATCGCACAATAAAAAAAAAAATTACCTTTATATTTTGTTTTTTTTTATCATATTCATAAGCCAAATGGAAACAAAACCATCTCAAGGAATAGTTCAAAACAGTTATTTTCTATTGTTAGTCAAGGCTCTGGATCTCCACGAAAAATCCGTAGTTTGATCTGCGATCACGTTAAACCAAAAATTCCGAATTGTGTCAATATGTTGATGACTATCACTTTGACTCCATAAGATGACGGAGCGATATATAGATCATAAAACTGATTAAAAAAACATATAGAATCAGGCACCGGAAGACGAAATAAAAGACTCCACAAACTTATCTACGATGCTTGTAACACAACTTGTTGAAAATTAGTGTATATACTTGTTTTAATTTTATAACATGAAACACTACAAAACGAAAATGCTAAGACAAATTATTGTAAAAAAAAAAAAAAAAAAAAAACAATGAATATCTCAAAACCGAAGGTGGAATCAGGTGTATATTTCACCAACCTCTATTCTAACAACACGTAACTTAATACGGGGTGACATTATGATTTTATATTCAATAGGTAATTTCCTTGCATTGCTGATATGCGGAGACGATAAAAAAATATTTCTTATTTTTGGGCGAAGTCTTCTATTATTAAAATCAGAAGGGAAAGGAGGATCATGTGCCTAATCATTACTACTCAAGTTGATAGAGTGGTTAAATTGTTGCACGTTCTTTTCAAAAATATTTATTAAATCGATGAAAATCCTGATACATATGATTTTTGTTAAAATTAACTACTAAATTCATAAAACGTACTGACCAAAAAAGAAAACCACAGAAATAGGTATCTTTTGGTAATGTTTTTTTTTGGGACATTTTTTTTCATCATATATCGAACGAATAGGTGTTGATGACTGGGCAAATTATACACGAAAACTCAGTGAAGGTTACTAGTGACAGTCGCCAATGGAAGTGTTCTCTGACTGGTTTGCGTTTGACAAACTGTCAAACAAATAGGTGTCGTTGTGCCTGCTAATTCTGGGTCAACCTCACTAGTTGCTCATATAGTTTAAAATATTTGCTTTTCTTTCCCTCTAAAACCACGCATAAATTAACGCAGCCTGCTGCGAGAAAGAAATGTAAAAGTTTGATAAAAAAATGATTTGAATATTCCTGTGGAGTGGAAAGGCAGCACGGCTTTACCAGAATATCGAAGCCTCATGGAAGCGGTGGTTTGAATATTCCTATGCTGCGTAAAGTTTCCAAATTTTTACACTGACGTGAAGTCCTACAAGCGAATAAAACATTGCATGTAAGCTGGACCTCACCCTCTCCTCTCTCCCTCCCTCTCTCTCTCTCTCTCTCTCTCTCTCTCTCTCTCTCTTCTCTCTCCCCCTAGTGCTGATTGCCGCCTTCTCACTCTTTCCTGATTTATTTTCTTTCTTCTCCTAAACTTAATTCATCTGGATGTTTATCACATTGCATCTACTGTAGGGGGGGGGCCGTCTCCCTCTCTCTCTCTCTCTCTCTCTCTCTCTCTCTCTCTCTCTCACACACACACACAAACACCACACAAACACCGGCAATCGTACATATTCAATCCAGTAATAGTAAAATAGGCATCAACTAGTATAACCTGCAAGTTGTGGGCTGTATTGGAAAAAAGTATCGTTTTCTGTATGAAATGTGGGACTCATATAAATTTCTGTGCAATATACTACTCCTCATAACTCAAAATAAAGAGAATCTGAAGTCAGTCAAAAAATGATTGGTCATAACAGTGAAATGTTCCTGCAGTAGCAAAAATTTTCACATAAGCAGGAATTAAATATCAAATAATGGATCATGATAATGTCAGTGTCTCTCCCCGATCGAAGACTATTTTTGCTGCAATGGAAAAGAAAAATATTAAATCAATACTTTAGATAAACAAGAGAGCATATATTATAGAAGTTAACTTTTCTTAAAGAGCATTTACTTGTGAAAAGTCAGCAATCAGAGGGAAATCTACATTTTGAACATGAGATGTTATTTTTAGGGAATCTGGTGAAAAAGGACTACAATTTCTTCCGGTAGTTATACATCTGACGAGGGCATTTGCAGTAGTCTTATTTATGTTAGTGCCCTTAGTCACCACCACTCTGCCCACCTTCTGTACACTGCACTCATTTTTATTGTTCATTATTAACTGGCACATGTACCATGCCTTGTATAGATAATACGCATTTTTTTTTTTTTCTTCTATTTATTCTTATTTTTTATTTACACTTTACATGCCTTGTGTTCCCCTTTTGCGGTTCTCTCATAGTTCTACCGATAGAACCTTTCACCCCAGGTTCTTTATTTTATTCATCAATAAGATTTTCCTTAGAAAATATGTAAGACGCGACTTCAGGGCGTGAATTGTCAAAAACCTGGAAAGAAGACATTTAAATGTGAGGCTAATGAAAATTATTAATCTCTACTGCCAGAATAAGCAAGATGTTTTATTACTGCAAATATTGATCTTCGATATCCTCGCCACCTTGGTATGTTTGTTTGTATGGTGTTTTTACGTGGCATGGAACCAGTGGTTATTCGGCAACGGGACCAACGGCTTTACGTGACTTCCGAACCACGTCTAGAGTGAACTTCCATCACCATAAATACACATCTCTGGCCCCTCAATGAAATGCTCGAGAATCGAACTCGCTGCCACCGAGGTGGCAGGCCACTACCATACCAATCGCGCCAATGAGGTGCTCATCTAGGTATGAGTATTCGGCTTAGATGTACTGTTTTATTACATAGAAAAGGTAATAATAGATAAGAATGAATTATCAAAGCACTATTTTGTTTTTAGTGGCACCATATAAAGTTCTTACAAGCAAGTAATGCAGAAATTCCTACTTGAATTTCAATTTACTGCGGGTATTATTGAACTGTGCATGAAAATGTTCTTTATCAATGAAAATATTATCTCTTAATATTCAGAATAGATATACAATATGCAATTTTAAAAACAATTTCTATTGATTCATCTTAAAATAATATATCGTATGATTTTCTTTCCTCTATAAGGAACATAAAATATACCTACTGTAGTCATTGTCATTAATAAATTTATCAAAGATTTCTTATTGTGCCAATATATTTGAACTTGTTTATAATCATAAACATTTCACAAGTTATCATTAACATTTTGATTTAAAAGCTTTAGTCTTAATTGAGAGTTTTTATTTGTTAAGAAACAGAGATATCACATATATGTTACCCACAATTAAGACTGTTAACAATTAACTGGAAGTGTTTGGTAGACATGACCGAAGAATTATATCTCTCTCTCTCTCTCTCTCTCTCTCTCTCTCTCTCTCTCTCTCTCTCATTCACTGAAATATCCTGACCTAGTGTGAGGAAATCAAACTGTGTACCTAAAACTTTTATTTTGTAACTCTAGCACAAGAGGTAAAATATAATGGTAATTAGACAAAAATACTCAAAAGGAAGAAACGAAAATGATAAACGAATATCTCCCATCCCAACCCTAGAAAGATTACATAACTCCCACTATATGATATGTCTTAATTTTACCAGCTTAATTAAGCAGCCACATTTTCTGACAGGTGTCTAACCAGACACAGAAGACTACACAAAACTAAATATCTGTTGAAAGAAAAACGTCTCTCATTAGTATCGAAAGCCACTAGTCTGTCATGCTTCCATAACACCGCAATATACATGCAAAAAAAATTATGATGAAACTAATAACTGATAATAAATCACTCAAAATGCTATAAGAAATGGCATTTTACTAAAAGTTAATTAATGTCTTAATTCACCCCATTAGTAGGTGAATAGGGCTTGGAACTTCCAATGCCTTTCCCCGACAGTTTCTCTAGCAGCAATGTATGGCATTTCACAAAATCTCTCAACACTTGCATTACAAGCCGCTTTCGCTACAAACAAACGCACGAACGCCGTTTCCACGTCGCACCTAGTATATTCTGGATTTTTAACCTGACAAAACCTGTAATCCAAGGTGACTTTCGATCAAGCGGTCGATGCCGAATTGCGCTGAGTAGCGCTGAATCCGAAAATGGCTAAGCATTCACTTATGTACTAAATGTCGTAAGAAGCTACATTATTACGTTTATGATGCATATATATTGCTTTACAATATCATAACTCTTACTCTCATTTACATGACCACTGGTCATATTAAGGGATAAGATCATTACCACAAAGCACCTTTCCTTATTGATTACCTGAGAGAAAAATAAATAGTTCTGGCAATGGACGGTCAGTGTGATTAAAGGCTTCAGAATAGAGATGAGAATGCTAAGGTGGGTTATGGGGATGGGAATATGGCTGCTTGAGAGATTGGAAATCGACAAAATAATGAGAATAGCAGGCGTCATGAAGGTTACAGAGGTAATAAGAGCTTCACGTGTCAAGTGTAGAGGATGGATGCTGAGGAGAGAGTGAGGAGAGATATGAAGGAACCTACTAGAGAAGAAGATCGAGAGGGACAGAGAGAATTAGATGGCGAGATAAAGGAAAGAAGATATGGAGAGAAGAGGGTTTGGTGGAGGATGTGCCGTTGATAGATGACAGTAGAGAGGGTGGATCCGGCAACCGACCCCTTAATGTAGGTTTAACAATGGGGAAAATATATGCTTTAAGTATTTGATTTTAGTATCCTCTTGGTGGGGATATTTGTGCTTCCATAAATATTTACAGAATCATTTGTTACGTCATTCTGTATCTCTAACGGCATATATGTAACAATGAATCAACAAAAGGGTTCGCATCAAGCAAAACAAAGTCAGGTACAGAACTGAAACTTGAGTGACCAAGCAAATGCAAAAATACAATGACGTCTTTATAAACAATAGGGCATCCTACACAGAGGGAAATGTCTTTCTATAAATACTTAAGCTTCCTATAATAATAAAGGAGCCTTACTGAAGCCAATTTTCCCGGATACAAAACAGGAGCGTTATGACATTTTCTCCACCTACTCTTCCCTTCCCGTTGGTTACCGTTGTCGCTAGATATGATTAGAAATTAAAGTGCAGATTTACTGCACAATGATTGCACTGAAACATATTCCTTTTGCTGAAAACAGTGAATCATTTACATATCTTGAAGGGATGTTTAATAATTTATTAAAGAAAACTTTCTAATATGTAGCAGCCTACGGAATAAAGTGGGAGAGAGATAGAGAGAGAGAGAGAGAGAGAGAGAGAGAGAGAGAGAGAGAGAACCCGCGTTCCTGTATTTTACAAAGTTTTGCTCGAGAATGAACGTCATTCGTAAAAATGAAGGACAACCCTCCAATTCCAACTAACTTTCGATAAAAACCTCGCTCAATGGACTCTCAAGTTTAATTTTATCGTGGAAAATACGTTTCCGTCCTATCTGGTCTATCTCAATTAGGCTATCAAACAGAACATTCATATTTTGAAGGTCTTCTGACTCAACATTAGGTCTTCTTTGATTTCTCATACCTTCGGTTACAAACATTGGAATCCTTTTCTCTCGATCATCATTGTGTTCCTGCCTGTCGCCTTCTCTTGGATTCTACGAGATCTGAGATGGTCGTTTTTTTAGATTTTAAGAACGGTTTTGTCTTGCAGGAGTCTTCACCATGTTAACTAGTTTTTTTATTTTTTTTACTTTTTTTTTTTCTTTATGTAATTGTGTTTATAGCGCTATTACTTCTGTTTCTATAGAGCGTTCTCTATACTATTATAACTCCTCTTTTCCTTCAGTATAGAGATGATTATATACAGATTGAATATTGTAAAAACATCTGTTGAATTTCAGTCCACTGACATAAGATAAGCCTTCACTTAATGATAATAATAATAATAATAATAATAATAATAATAATAATAATAATAATAATAATAATAATAATAATAATAATAATCTTGGACTAATGAAGTTCCTTCCCCTCGGAGCTCACTAAGACCTAATTATATTGTGGCGCAAGACTCAGGATGATCAGCCTAACGATCTACGTGATCAAATCGTCAATAGTTTTTATAATTATATTATTATCGAAAATCTAGTAAGGAAAGAGTGGACGGGGGTTATGGGAGGGGGAAAGGGGCGGGGTTTTGCGGGGGGTGGGGGGGGGGGTGTGGGGTCGTGTTGAGGCGGGTTGCTTGGGTGGGGGGACCGTTGCTAGATGCATAGCTGCTTCTGTGTTTACAATATATTACTGGATTACCTGTACAGAGTTTGGATTTTTTCCCACGCTGTTTGAACTCGTCCCTCCACTACACTTGGAAAGATCGATTGCATCATTCATCCGGTGATCCTTTAGGAATCTGTCAGCATCACCTCTGCTCAGTTTCAACCAGAAAAACTTACTTTCCCTTCTACCGGTAAGGTATTTTAGGGCCTTTGGGGTCAGCAGTAATGGAGTGATTCATAACGTTGTGGGAGTGCTGTTAGCTTTTTGGGCATTTAACTCCCTCCCACCCCCCCTGTATTAAGTTCCAGACATGGAGTTGATCTTTGAACCTTTGGGGACACTTGTAAATATTAAGTTTGAATAATATTTAGTTTGTGTTTATTTTTTCTATCTTTATGTCTTTCTTCGCCTTTCTGCAGCCCCTCTTTTTCGTAAGTAAATGCTTTGCGGCCTGCCTTTAATAGTGTAAGTGTACTTTGATTTTGTTAATCAAATTTGTTTTGGTGTTTCATTTGATTTATATATTTTAAGATGTTCATTTCTTACTTCTGGCTGTTGTTGTTGTATTATAATATATAAGTGTCTTTTCATGGTGTTTATTTGTCCCCCCTTGAATCCTCTAGATTACTTTGTTTAGAAATTGGGAGTATTTATTGTGTAGAGAAGCATCCCTTATAAAGTGCAACTGTGACAGGATTATTCGATCCGAAGTAGCCACTTGTGTGTGCAAGATTGATTCTTGGAGTTTTTTGTTAGGCTGCATATTTACACCTCCTCAAGCTGTTTCTGGTAATGTTGGTATTATGTTTGATTTTTGTGTAATTTTGGTGGTGTATTGCCATGTCTACTTTTGATGGTTCTCAGCTTCTTAGTGGAGAGGGGTGGCAAGAGAGACCTACAGAAATAAATAAGGATGAGCTGAGGGAGGTAGCACAGTATTTCAAATTAGAATACCCAGTATCTGTAAGGAAGGGTTTGTTGCTAATGTAAATTTATGACTGTGTAAGAAAAGGCGAAAGAAGGAGGTAAGGCAGAGGTGAAACAAGTTAAAAAGGTTTTGTTGGTGAAAGTTTTGGATAAACGAATTGTGTTAAAACAGTTGGAGTTTATTATTGGAAAATTTAAAGTGGATGAGAGAGAAAAAGAGAGGCAGTATGAGATTGCCATTCGAAATAAGATCCTTCTTCTCCCCCTTCCCCTTCCCAAAATAGGTCCGTAACGCCCGATCTTAATTTGGTTAAGTCTTTAAAATTTGTTCCCAGTTTTCAGGAGGATAATATAGGCGAATTATGTTTGCCTTTAAAAGGATTCCCGCAAGGTTAGTGACCCCAGAAGTACTGGGTCACTCTTTTTTCAAAGTAAAATTGTTAGGTTAGGGTTAACATAAGGTCTATGTAACGTTGGATGAGGATTTGTCATCCGACGGACAGTGTCAGGACAATTATTTTGAAAGCCACACATGAGCTTGTCCTTGAAGCGTATAGGCACCAGGAATTTGCTAAAAAATAGGGAACAAATCTTTATTGAGTTCACCAATGGCGAAGAACCGTATGCTGGTGACTGGTTCAAGACGAAAGTTGTTTATTTTGACAAAGTGAAGGAATTAGTTTTGGGGAGGAATTTAAGGGGTGTACTCCGGATAAATTGTAAGTGCACCCTTGAGGAGTTAAAACTTGACATTTTACAGTAGGAAACCATCGCTAGTGATGAGTATTATTTATTTAATAATAAGAATGAGTTAAAGGGAGTATCTACCATTGTGAAAACCGGTTGGGTTTGAGTACGGAGTAAGTCTAATAATAACTAATAATAATAATAAATAATAATAATAATCAATAATAATAATAAGAACTAATTAATTAAAATAAATAATAATAATAATAATAATAATAAAAAATAAGGTACAGGGTAAGCTTGGTAGTTTTAATAATAGTAATCGTTTATCTCCCAACAGCGGTAATAGGGGAATCCATTTTATACCCTGATAAGTTAAAGACAACGACATGGTTTCTTTTGTAATAAGAAGGAGCACGTCAAAAGCCCGTGTCTTGCTTTTAAGAAGTTGCAAAAGGCTAGAGGAAGATTAGGAATCAGTGTAGAGAGAGAGAGAGAGAGAGAATCGGTTCCAACAAGAACCGAACATGACCAATGACTAAGTAGTTGTAAATCTTTGGAACCCTTTCATAAATATTTGTCTTCCGGTAGTGTCTCGTCCGAGAATTCGTCTGAGAAAAACCGCGTGCGTATTTTGCGTGACACAGGTACCGTCAAACCCTAATGGTTTTGTTCGCACGAATTTGAGTTATTGACTAGTTTTCGTGATAAGGTCAGGTTATATACTATTGGAAACTTTTATCAAACTTGTCCTTCCTTTTCGGTGAATTTAAAATTGGCTATTGTTGACAAAAATTTCTGTTAAGGATGTTGATGTTGTTTTGGGGAATGATGTTGTCTTTAAAATAAAGACTTGTCCAATATAAATAATAAATCCTCTGAATGAAGTAGCTGTAGTCACTCGTTCTGGGTCTAGAATTGCTGACGCGGCCTAGTCAAACACCTGATGTAGATTCGACTAGTTTATATCGAATTGATAGTGTGGTAATAGGAACAAAATTATTACTTCATTTTCAAGGATGAAACTAACTTGGAGTTGTTGAAGAGCTTATTAATGATCAAAAAAGGGATTTCTGGGATCTTCCTTTAGAATCAGGTGAAG
>NC_087219.1:67572667-67577667 GCF_015104395.2 Macrobrachium nipponense
CTTCACCTGATTCTAAAGGAAAATCCCAAAAATCCCTTTTTTGATCATTAATAAGTTCTTCAACAACTCCAGTTAGTTTCATCCTTGAAAATATTAGTATTTCCTACAACCACACTTTCATTACGATATAAACTAGTCAAATCTGCATCAGGTGTTGACTAGGCAGCGTCAGCAATTCTAGACCCAGAACGAGTGACTACAGCTATTTCATTCAGAGGATTTATTTATTTATATTGGACAAGTCTTATTTTTAAAACAACATCATTCCACAAACCAACATCAGCATCCTTAACAGGAAATTTGTCAACAATAGCCAATTTTAAATTCACCGAAAAGGAAGGAAAAGTTGATCAAAGTTTCCAACAGTATATAACCTGACTGCATGAGTCCTGGAGCTACTTCAGCATCTAGTTTTTCTAGATTCCTTTTCAAGGATCTTGGGATCGTGCCTAGTACTCCTATGATTATGGGTACGATTTCCACAGGCATATCCCATATTCTTCTTATTTCTATTTTCAGATCTTGATACTTATCCATTTTTTCCCTCTCTTTCTCTTCAACTCTGGTGTCCCATGATATTGCGACATCAATGAGTGATACTTTCTTCTTGACTTTGTCAATCAACGTCACGTCTGGTCTATTTGCACGTATCACCCTATCCGTTCTGATACCATAGTCCCAGAGGATCTTTGCCTGATCGTTTTCTATCATTCCCTCTGGTTGGTGCTCGTACCACTTATTAATGCAAGGTAGCTGATGTTTCTTGCACAGGCTCCAGTGGAGGGCTTTTGCCACTGAATCATGCCTCCTTTTGTACTGGTTCTGTGCATGTGCCGGGCATTCGCTTGCTATGTGGTTTATGGTTTCATTTTTCGTATTGCACTTCCTACATATGGGAGAGATGTTATTTCCGTCTATCGTTCTTTGAATATATCTGGTTCTTAGGGCCTGATCTTGTGCCGCTGATATCATTCCTTCAGTTTCCTTCTTTAGCTCTCCCCTCTGTAGCCATTGCCATGTGTCATTGCTGGCTAGTTCTTTAGTCTGTCTCATGTATTGTCCGTGCATTGGTTTGTTGAGCCAGTCCTCTGTTCTGTCTGTCATTCTCCTGTCTCTGTATATTTCTGGGTCTTTGTCTACTTTTATTAGTCCTTCTTCCCATGCACTCTTTAGCCACTCGTCTTCACTGGTTTTCAGATATTGCCCCAGTGCTCTGTTTTCGATGTTGACGCAGTCCTCTATACTTAGTAGTCCTCTCCCTCCTTCCTTTCGTGTTATGTATATCTGGATCACGTATTGATCTTGGGTGTAGTGCTTTGTGTATTGTCATATGTTTCCTGGTTTTCTGATCTATGCTGCGGAGTTCTGCCTTCGTCCATTCCACTATTCCTGCTCTGTATCTGATTACTGGCACTGCCCATGTGTTTATGGCTTTTATCATATTTCCGGCATTGAGTTTTGACTTGAGTATCGCCTTGAGTCTCTGCATATATTCTTTCCTGATCGTGTCCTTCATCTCTTGGTGTTTTATATCCCCTCCTTCCATTATTCCCAGGTATTTGTATCCTGTCTTATCTATGTGTTTGATGTTGCTCCCATCTGGTAGCTTTATCCCTTCAGTTCTCATTACTTTGCCTTTTTGTATGTTGACTAAGGCGCATTTTTCTATTCCAAACTCCATCCTGACGTCCCCAGATACAATCCTTACAGTCTGGATTAGGGTATTTATTTCGTTGATGCTCTTACCATACAGCTTGATGTCGTCCATGAATATCAGATGGTCGATTCTGTTGCCTCTTTTCTTGAGTTGTTACCCGGCATCCATCTTCTGTAGTACTTTTGTCATGGGAATCATGGCTACTACGAAGAGTAGTGGGGACAGTGAGTCGCCCTGGAATATCCCTCTCCTGATATTAACCTCTACTAGTCTTATTCTAGAGTTTGTAAGTATTGTATTCCAGTTGCGCATTGTATTTTTGAGGAAGCTGATGGTGTTTTCCTCTGCCCCATATATTTTCAGGCATTCTATTAGCCATGTGTGTGGTATCATGTCGAAGGCTTTCTCATAGTCTATCCATGCCATGCTTAGGTTGGTTTTCCTTCTCCTACTGTTCTTCATTACCATTTTGTCTATCAGGAGCTGGTCTTTTGTGCCCCTACACTTCCTTCTGCAGCCTTTCTGTTGGTGGGGGATGGTGTTTGTCTCCTGTAGGTAATTGTATAGCCTTTCACTGATGATACCTGTTAGTAACTTCCACATTATTGGTAGGCAGGTTATAGGCCTGTAGTTACTGGCTATATTTCCCTTACTCTTGTCTTTTTGTACTAAGGATGTTCTTCCTGTGGTCATCCATTTAGGTGCATGGTGATTTGAGATAAAATGCTGGAGTTGCTCTGCTATTCGTGGGTGTAGGGCCTTGAAGTTTTTGAGCCAGTATCCATGGACTTCATCAGGACCTGGGGCTTTCCAGTTTGGCATTTTCTTTAGTTGGTGTCTGACTGTGTCTGTCGTGATCTCTGTGAATCTTTGTTTTATTTTCCCCCTGTTTCTTCTTCCTTGACTTCCTGGAGCTATGTTGCATGTTTTTTGTGTGATACCGGATTGCTCCATATGTTTTCCCAGAGTCTCTTACTTGGTTCGACTTCAGGATTTTCTGGTTGGTTGTCTTCCCCTCTTAGTTGGCTGTATAGTCTTTTCTGGTTGGTTCCGAATAGTTTGTTCTGTTGGTATCCCT
The DNA here is from genome assembly GCF_015104395.2 of Macrobrachium nipponense. Lineage (NCBI taxonomy): Eukaryota > Metazoa > Arthropoda > Malacostraca > Decapoda > Palaemonidae > Macrobrachium > Macrobrachium nipponense. Next base: position 67,575,403 of record NC_087219.1, read on the forward strand.
TATACCTGTTCATGTACCGTTGGATAATATTATTATTATTATTATTATTATTATATTATTATTATTATTATTATTATTATTATTATTATTATTATTATTATTATTATTACTCCGTACTTAAACCCAACCAGTTTTCACAATGGTAGATACTCCCTTTAACTCATTCTTATTATTAAAATAAATAATACTCATCACTAGCGATGGTTTCCTACTGTAAAATGTCAACTTTTAACTCCTCAAGGTGCACTTACAATTTATCCGGAGTACACTCCTTAAATTCCTCCCCCAAAACTAATTCCTTCACTTTGTCAAAATCAACAACAACTTTCGAATTGAACAAGTCACCAGCATACGGTTCTTTGCCCCTGGTGATCTCTATAAAGGTTTGTTCCCTATTCTTTTGCAAATTCCTATACGCTTCAGACACAAACTCATTGGTGGCTTTCAAAATAATTGCCTTGACACCGTCAGTCGGATGACAAATCCTCATCCAACGTTACATAGACCTTATGTGCCCTACCCAACAATTTACTCTGAAAAAGAGTGGTCCAGTACTTCTGGGGTCACTAACCTTGCGGGAATCCTTTTAAAGGCAAACAAAATTCGCCTACATTATCCTCCTGAAAACTGGGAACAAATGTTAAACACTTTACCAAATTAAGATCGGGCGTTACGGACCTATTTTGGGAAGGGGAAGGGGGAGAAGAAGGATATTATTTCGAATGGCAATCTCATACTGCCTCTCTTTTTCTCTCTCATCCACTTTAAATTTTCCAATATTAAACTCCAACTGTTTTAACACAATTCGTTTATCCAAAACTTTCACTGACAAAACCTCTTTAACTTGTTTCACCTCTGCCTTATATCATAAGTTTACAATAGCAACAAACCCTTCCTTACAGATACTGGGTATTCTAATTTGAAATACTGTGCTACCCCCCCCCCAGCTCATCCTTATTTATTTCTGTAAGTCTCTATTGCCACCCCTCTCCACTAAGGCGCTGAGAACCATCAAAAGTAGACATGGCAATACACCACCAAAATTACACAAAAATAAAACAAAATACCAACATTACCAGAAACAGCTTGAGGAGGTGTAAATATGCAGCCTAACAAAAAACTCCGAGAATTAATCTTGCACACACAAGTGGATACTGTCACATTCGCACTTTATAAGGGATACTTCTCTACACAATAAATACTCCCAGTTTCTAAACAAAGTATTCAAGAACATTCAAGGGGGGACAAATAAACACCATGAAAACCACTTAATATCTAATGCAACAACAATACTGAGAAATAACAAATGAACCTCTTAAAATATATAAATCAAATGAAAAAACAAAACCAATTTGATTAACAAAATTAAAATACACTTACACTATTAAAGACAGGCAGGAAAGCATTTACTTACAAAAAGAGGGGGTCCAGAAAGAAGAAGAAAGACATAAAGATAGAATGAAAAAAAACAAAAAATACAAACTAAATATTATTGAAACTTAATATTTTCAAGTGTCGTCCAAAAACTTCAAAGACCAACTCCATGTCTGGAACTAAATACAGGGTGGGAGGGAGGTAAAAGCCCAAAAAGCTAACAGCAACTCCCACAACGTTATGAGCACTCCATTACTGCTGACCCCAAATGCCCTAAAATACCTTACCAGTAGAAGTGAAGTAAGTCTTTCTGGTTAACACTGAGCCAGAGGTGATGCTGACAGATTCCTAAAGGATCACCGGATGAATGATGCAATCAATCCTTCCAAGTGTAGGGAGGGACGAGTTCAAAAAGCTGGAAAATCAACTCTGTACAGGTAATACAATAATATATTGTGATAACAAAAGCAGCTATGCATCTAAAAACCCCCCTCCCCCCCCCACCCCCCCCCCCCCCCCCCCCCCCCCCCCCCCCCCCCCCCCCCCCCCCCCCCCCCCCCCCCCCACCAAAACCCCCCCCCCCCCCCCCCCCCACCCCCGATCCCCCCCCCCCCCCCCCACACAAGCAACCCGCCTCAACTCGCCCCCCCCCCCCCACCCCCCTCCCCAAACCCCACCCCCTTCCCCCTCCCATACACCCGTCCCACTCTTTCCTTACTAGATTTTCGATACTAATACAATTATAAAAACTATTGACGATTTGATCACGTGGATCGTTTAGGCTGATATCCTGAGTCTTGCGCCACAATATAATTAAGTCTTAGTGAACTCCGAGGGAAGGAACTTCATTAGTCCAAGATTATTATTATTATTATTATTATTATATTATTA
>NC_087219.1:67582667-67595167 GCF_015104395.2 Macrobrachium nipponense
GAGAGGTAAATGACAATATCATGATCCATTATTTAGATATTTAATTCCTGCTTATGTGAAAATTTTTGCTACTACCAGGAACATTTCACTGTTATGACCAATCATTTTTTGACTGACTTCAGATTCTCGTTATTTTGAGTTATGAGGAGTAGTATATTGTACAGAAATTTATATAAGTCCCACGTTTCATACAGAAAACAATACTTTTTTCCAATGCAGTCCTCACCATGCAGGTTATATTAGTTGATGCCTATTCTACTATGACTGGATTGAATATGTACGATTGCCGGTGTTTGTGTGTGTGTGTGTGTGTGAGAGAGAGAGAGAGAGAGAGAGAGAGAGAGAGAGAGAGAGAGAGAGAGAGATATTGGGAGCGGTACAGTAGATGCAATGTTGATAAACATCCAGATGAATTAAGTTTAAGAGAAGAAAGAAAATCAGGAAAGAGTGAGAAGGCGGCAATCAGCACTAGGAGAGAGAGAGAGAGAGAGAGAGAGAGAGAGAGAGAGAGAGAGAGAGAGAACCCAGCTTACATGCAATGTTTTATTCGCCTGTAGGACTTCACGTCAGTGTAAAAATTTTGAAACTTTACTCAGCACAGGAATATTCAAACCACCGCTTCCATGAGGCTTCGATATTCTGGTAAAGCTATGCTGCCTTTCCACTCCACAGGAATATTCAAATCATTTTTTTTTATCAAACTTTTACACTTGTTTCTCGCAGGAGGCTGCGTTAATTTATGCGTGGTTTCAGAGGGAAAGAAAAGCAAATATTTTAAACTATATGAGCAACTAGTGAGGTTGACCCAGAATTAGCAGGCACAACGACACCTATTTGTTTGACAGTTTGTCAAAAGGCAAACCAGTCAGAGATCACTCCATTGCCGACTGTCACTAGTAACCTTCACTGAGTTTTCGTATATAATTTGCCCCAGTCATCACCAATATTCGTTCGTATATGATGAATGAAAAAAACCATTACCAAAAGATACCCATTTCTGTGGTTTCTTTTTTGGTCAATACGTTTATGAATTTAGTAGTTAATTAAAAAAAAAATCATATGTATTAGGATTTTCATCGATTTTAATAAATATTTTCGAAAAGAACGTGCAACAATTTAACCACTGTATCAACTTGAGTAGTAATGATTAGGCACATGATCCTCCTTTCCTTCTGATTTTAATAATATAAGACTTCGCCCAAAAATAAGAAATATTTTTTTATCGTCTCCGCATATCAGCAATGCAAGGAAATTACTTATTGAATATAAAATCATAATGTCACCCCGTGTTAAGTTACGTGTTGTTAGAATAGAGGTTTGATGAAATATACACCTGATTTCACCTTCGGTTTTGAGATATTCATAGATTTTTTTTTTTTTTTTTTTACAATAATTTGTCTTATCATTTTTGTTTTTTAGTGTTTCATGTTATAAAATTAAAACAAATATCTTATCACTAATTTTCAACAAGTTGTGTTACAAGCATGACGTAGATAAGTTTGTGGAGGCTTTATTTCGTCTTCCGGTGCCTGATTCTATTTGTTTTTTAATCAGTTTCATGATCTATATATCGCTCCTTCATCTTCTGGAGTAAAAGTGATACTCATCACCATATCGAGACAATTCGGCATTTTTTTTTTTTTTTACGTGATCGCAGATCAAACTACAGATTTTTCGTGGAGATCCAGAGCCTTGCTAACAATAGAAAATAACTGTTTTGAGCTATTCCTTGAGATGGTTTGTTTCCATTTGGCTTATGAAATATGAGAAAAACTAAATATAAAGATAGTTTTTATTTGTGCGATGAAAATGGTCAGGTGAAACAATATTGATGTTTTTTGCAGGGTGTTAGAATAGCTTCTTTTTCTTCTTTCTTTGATGTAGCTTTGAAGAATACAAAACAACGTAAGAGAGAAAAAAAAAGAGAGAATGGGGCGGGGCTGTGGTGGGTGAGAGAGAGAGAGAGAGAGAGAGAAGAGAGAGCTGAATGGTAAGAATTATTAACTTTATAATTAAATATTTTCTTTAAGAATTACGATATTTAAAATCCTTTTCATAATAAGAAAATCCGAGTAAATGTTTTCCTTTTGAGATGATAATTCTATAATTCGTTTCTTGTGGTTGTAACTGTTGGCTGGTTTTCATGGTAGTTCGCTGTTGGTGCAACGCAACTCATTTCTAAACATGGCCGCGATATTGTTGCTAATTAGAGATTTTAATAGTTTCCTCCACAGCACTTTGTGATTATAAGGTTAACAATGATCACATTTGTCTAATCTGGTACGACCTCACCACCTGTTTCTAAGGTTGAAGCGTTTCTTGCCTTTCATATCCGAAGTTATATTAAGAAATTAACATAGTAGGTACCAGACTTGTTTGCTTCACACAGTAATCGAACACATTTTATATATGCGTGGATCTAACAAGCAAACTAAATTTCTGATACAAACTTGAATATATGTTTAAAACGTAAACTAAGAAGAAAAATTGCTGTAAAATTCTCATGGAGTAGGAAAAAACGCTACTTTACTGTTCAAACTCTCGTAGAATCAGATGCATGAGAATTTATTTGCTGTGCAAAATATCTAAATGTGACAATGACATGTAGTCCTACATGTCAATAAAACCTTCGCATGAACTAATTGTGTGACAATATACTTCACACTCATATTCTGGATGTTTTTCGATCTTCCTTCCATGAGCTATCTCCCCCTGAAAATTTTTCTTCTAAATCCTCCGTAGAGCTATATATGTCTTATTGTGTTATGGCTTTAAATTCATCAAATTTAAAAAAAAGGAAAACTTAAAGGCACAGGACGAAACTGAACCAAAAGCATATACAACGTTAACTGTACTGGCAGTCATGGTCAGATGGGGCTCTGCCTAAGCAGAGCATACAATGGAAATAGATGCCTAAGGCAATGAAGAAGAGGCAAGGAAACAATGGAAGAGAAGATATAAAAAGTACAAAAATAGGAAGTTACAAAAGGATAGGAAGGAAGTAAGAGTAGCAGAATCTGGCACTCTCCTCTGGATGGAGAGGGTAAAAATTCTCTATAAGAGGGTGGCACTGTTCTGAGCACTAGTACGTAGAGAGACTATTGACTCTTGTATTGTTTCTGAAAAACTTAACGCCCTTTTCCCTTCTTTCTTCAACCTCTCCTTGGTTTGAAGATGAAGATCCCGAAGTGGCATTGGCTCCGAATGCTGCGACAACCGGGGCACTGGCACTGGTCCCTGTGCCTATTGCTGTCTAGCTCAGTTCACTGAGTTCTTTGGCCAAATATGATTTGGCAGTCATTACCCCAGACTGGTTAGCTGCTGACGGATGGGGAGTGCAGGAGATAACGATTTTCGGGATGAGCTCACCGGTTGACATGATTGACTCTGCTGTGGTTTACGAGGCAGCGCCATTGGTGGTGTGTCCGCTATGGTCATGGGTGTCCTGGGGGATTCCTATTGTAACTGGCTCTTCTTCGACTGCTGGCATGGGTAGCATGGCTAAGTCAGCGGAGGGAAAGCGACCGGCACTTAGAGTCTTGCCTTGGCACTGGCACTGAGGCCGTTCCTGGCTTAGTCAGAGGATTCGAACGTGGCTCAACGTCCATGAGGGGCCGAGCCTGGCACAGCCTGGCACAGCCTGGCACAACCTGGCACCTTCAAGTGGCACTGGTCATGCAGAGGTAGTCTTTGGGGGCTTATGGAATGGGCCTGGGGCTATGTAAGGGCGGGACTCTAATAAGGTAGAAAGGTAGGAGGAGACTTAAAATCTTGTCCTAGCAGAGACTTAAAATCTTGTCCTAGCAGGAAGTCATAACCTTCTATAATATAGATTGCTACTGTCATGGTACATAACTTAGAACGGTGAGGTTGTGTGACTCTCAACCGGACAGTAGGCAAGAACATCTTGACATGGTTGAGGCTCTCTATCGTGATGAATTGGTGCCTATCAACCTGAGCTCCATAAAGAATTTTATCCTCTCGAATGATGGATACCTGTGCACCAGTGTCGTTGAAAGCTCTGACCTGGTGAGCAGGATAGCAACCACTGGGAGGTGCGACAAATATGGCACCCGGAGCAGAAGGGCCTAGAGCTGAAGGATTTGTCACTGCCATAGCAATGGCAGATGCAGGACCTTCTTTGGGGCATCCTGCCCACGCAGCAATGGGCCCTTATATATATTATAATAATATATAATATATATATATATATATATATATATATATATATAATATATATATATATATATATATATAATATATGTATATATATATCTGTATAGGGTGTTCCGAAATTGGAGCTCCCCCCACTACAGTATATGGCATGTTTTGAATATAGAACATATACGTGTTTTGTCTTAATTACCCTAACCTATTTTTCCTTCAGATAGGAGTGCCAGGAAAAACTAAGTTCAATTCGTGTCACTTTCAAATAAATCATAGACACCCAGACGTTTTGCTTTTCAACCCCCAATGCCGTCATAAATCAGATTAGTGTCAAAATAAGTTCAGTATAGTTTCATTCCACTTAATATACATTCAAAGTTTAAAATTTCTCTCAAGATGCTGTGAGCTCAATAGCTCTACATGAAGGTACCCCAAATGAATTCGAGCCCCTTTAACAAACTCCAGTGGTCATTAGAACTACTCAGACTCACTGACTACCTGCAAATGCCACTTGCATTCGTTCACAACTTATGGCAAATTTTGGGATTAATATTAATATCCACACCTCCTAATGCCATAGTGTAAAACTCCGTAGGGACGCGATAACTCATTAACACCTCTGCTCCAACACCAGAGCTCTCAATCCTGACACCAGCTACTTAACTTTGACCTGACCTAGTAACTCCACCCATTCTTAACCTCTCTCTCTCCTCAATAACGTCCCTTTCCATTTTTGTTCGTTGTGACACTCGTTTCTGTCGAAATATGTTTCTCTTTTCAGCACTACCTATGGATTTTATAGACCCCTTTTGACAACAGAACAAAAGAAGTCGCCATTCGAAAACATTCAAGATAGCAACCGCAAACAGGGATATAAAGGCCTAGGATGTGTCTTACAAATCAGTACAGTAGGAGCAGTATCCGAGTATGGAGGCCCTTACCACGATAATCCTAAGCCAGTAGCCACCACTTGGACCTCTGTTGTCCACTTTTCAAGTTGATAGAGACCCATCCGGCCCCCGTGCCTTAGCTTACACTTGAAGCCTAAGAACCCTTCCTAACACAGACTCATACTCCTGAGGAATCCCACACTCACCACCACAACAGCGCTCTCACATCCAACTGCCAGGTGCGATTAGCAATCCAATTGCACCTTTACTAACTCGCTTCATTAGCAGTGAGAAGATACCAGTTTCATCAGCCATCATCCCAATGGCTCAAACTACAAGGAACGTCAAAGTCCGAACCAGTGTTTTGTAATCCAAGCTCCCATTCCTTAGCCTAATTCTCCATCCCTATTCATACAACCTTAAAACCTCCCTTTTGAATTTATTCCCCTAAATTCCTGGTCCGGTGAAAACATGAGCCAGTGCAGTGACATAAACCTCTTGCAGAAATAGTCATATTTTTAACAAGTGATTCTAGTTGTGATTTCTTGGTGTCAAGTTGTTGGTGTAATATTTTGCTTAAAACCACTCATAGATGTTAATGAAACTTTGCTTTGAGCTTATACCTCAACAGTACAGTAAAGTCTACAACTCCTAATATTTTGCAGATTTTACTAGCATTGCTAGTGTCTACCTGTATTACTCAATGTTGTTTAAAAAGAAACAGTTACAAAACGAAGAACCAAATCAGTGATCATAGGTGCTACTATTTTGAGTGTTTCTTAGCTGTTCCGTATCAGGCGCACAGAATGAATCCTGCTTTACTCTAAGTGTTAACTTTTAGGATTAGTCTAGCTAAATTAGTTGTCACCTTGTACCTGATGTGGCACTAGTTAGTGTTTGTAACCTTGTTTGATTCATATTCATATAATCTAGAAAGCTCAAGCATAGGCAGAATTAAGCGCGATGAATTGTGGCTTTTACAATAACACACACACACATACATACATACACACACACACACACACACACACACACACACATATATATATATATATATATATATATATATATATATATATATATATATATATATATATATATATATATATATATGTATGTATATACGTATGTGTGTGTGTGTCTGTGTCAGTCTGCATGTATCTGTCTATGTCTGCTGATTCGAATGCGTGTGTGTGTGTGACAAACCCGTATACATTGGTTTATTCACTCAAAAAACATTAATCAAGAAATATTTCCCTCTGTAGGGAAGCAATGCCAATGATCTTGGGACCTACAGGAACGAAGGGGAGAAGATAAGAAGAAAACGGAGAGGGAGATTGGAAATAGAAGAGAGAGTGATGAGAGACTAGATATCAAATATTCAGATTTCCCTTTCCCGGATATGAAGCCGTTACGCCTTTGCCAACATTATGTTAGACTAGTCATTCGGATGCACAGTTGCCAAGTATTGCCTTGCCATCCTACGACATGGTGACTGTTTCTTAAATTTAAACCTTTTATTGCCGCGTACAAATCTAGCATTTTTGTCGTAGTATATCTACTAATACGGTTACACGTAGTCATTCACTTTTTTATTTACTTCATTATATAGTGCGAATCTTGCTTGCTTTTGGAACGATTAGATAATAGTAAAAGAAGTTACTGTAATTGCTGGTCAAAAACTTAGTAACTCAACAGCAAATGTATCTTTATAATTAGGATCGTTATAAAAAAATGTAACCCCAATCTTAATTCAAACGCTTAGTATAGAGAGACTGTCAGTTAAACTAGTAATAAGGTAAGATTTAGTGACTTAGAATTATTTGGTAATTTGTTGATAAGACGAAAATGGTGAGGATTCTGAAAAAAAATATTATGGACTGATTTGTTTATAAAGCTCAGTGTTCGCTTTCCGTTGAAGCTTGGGAATTCCAAATAAAATATTTAAATAATGTTCCCATTCGTTCCTTAACGATAAGGATTGGGATATTTTAAAATAGTCATAAAAATATGTATGCAAGACAGACAAGTATAACCAGAATCGACTAAAAATGGAGCCTCTTTTGACATGGGAATGATGTATGTATTAATCTCCCATTAATCTATTTTGCTTTCTTTAGAGTATTATAATTTTGTTTTCATTCCTCATTTTCAAGGGCCAGGTAGATTTCTGCGTTGCTAGCTTCGCATAATATTTGAAGTGATATCTTGAACATTTATATTGAGCAATTTTAGGAATTAGATGATGGATTTTTTATTATCCTAACAAAAGTGCACTTTTTTGTTGGTTTTTAAGACACGCTTGTCTCACATTCGTTTGATTCACATTCATATAATTTGGAAAGCTAAAGCATAGACAAAATTAAGTTATAAATCTTCGCTTACATTTTATTTTGGCTTGTAACCAAGCGAAACGTTCTCATGGACTCTTAACCTTTCTTACGTTTGATGGAAATTACATAAGTTTTAATATTCCTATCCGCTTTATAAACGCTGACGGACTCACCCTATCACCTCAGTCCATCACCTTCCTCCGCCTAAGAGGATGTATGGAGCCTTAGACAAAATCGCGGTCCCACAAGAGGAATCAAATTTAAGTTTACCTTTATTAAACTCTACAGGATATACTCTGAAAATTGGATAGTTCTACTCCCGATGAACATAGTATATCAGTTACAGAATACTATGGTAACTGAAACCTGTGTTCATCTTCCGGAGAGTTGTCCTGTAGGAGAACGCCTTCTGTAGATGTGACCTTCTGGAGGATTTACGCTCCGTTGTGAGACTGTAGTTATCGTAGTCATAGTATTAGATGAAGCCAGCCTTGTGCTGTTGTGAGGATATTTCCTCACAACAGATGCATTCGGCTCAATTTAACCACTGGCCCAAAAAGGAATGGAAGTGGTGGGAGAGAAATTGTTATAGCAGCAAGTCCCAGTAAGTAGGAGGGCTTGGGAAGGAAGGGATAAAATAGAAGATGGAAAAAAAGGAAGGGAATAAAAGTTCATGAGGTGAGTGCTGATAATGAGTAGCAAATGTATGTGATGCTTTGCTTATACTTTAGATGGCTGTATGACATTAAGAAAAATCCTTCAGTGATTGATGAGAGGAATGAAATGTGAGTTTAAGGGAGGAGTGAGTGGGATGGTGTTTGGCTGGGCAGATTTTGTTCACCTGGGTGGTGGGTAAGAGCAGAGGAAAGTTGACAGTGTTTCCATGTTTTCAATTATATGTCATTAATTTTTGTTGGCCATAGTTACAGATCTGAGCTCTATAGTTTCCTCTACCAATCCTAGAAATGCCATTCACATCCATACAAAGGAGTGACAATCAAAATGGGCTTCAAGAGAGGCCTCATGAAAAAATAAACAATATATAAAGAACAGATTTATTCACATAAGAATTTGAAACAAAAAAAGGAACTAGGATAATTATTGTCAAATCCCCTGATTTTTACATCCACCCGCCCCAGCTCTCTTCAAGCCCAAAATTTGTCTCGACACGGCTAGGCCGGCTTCCGTAAGCTAAGGTGACATAAACAACCCCCTCTCCTTCTAACCTAACCAACCCCCTTGGTGGTGTGCATCTTATACGGGTGAGTGTACGAATGATGTAAATATGTTCTATCCCACATATACTTCCTCTCTCTCTCTCTCTCTCTCTCTGACGAAGGGGTCCAACATCCTCCCTCTGACCCTGCCCATCCACCCTCTTAAATGGCACGTGAATTTTATGACTAAATGTGGGCGTTACCTATGCAAAAGAACATGGTGTGGAGCGTTCATCCCTGTTCGAACTTGTACAGCATCTCCAAACTGCGACGACGATGCTTGGGAAATGCCTTGGTATGTGTCAATACAATAAAACACGTATCTCTCTCTCTCTCTCTCTCTCTCTCTCTCTCTCTCTCTCTCTCCTCATCATCATCATTAGTACACACTATACACATACATACCTTCCAAGTATCTGAAGAGGATTTAGTCCCACTGACCCTTCCCCTCCCCTTTCCCCTTACCAAGATGACAGGTGAAAGTTTTACGACTGCAAATGCGCTCGCCCACCCTCTTACATATGCAAATGGACCTGTATAGGCAGATGCGAGAAAAGCACGCTCAATACTTGTGTATACAAGTAGAATCTCAAACTTGCTTCGACACTAGGAGGGATGGAATGATAAGGGAGGGAACCTAATGGCAGGTGTTATGGTAATGCACATCAACACGACTCTTTTCCTTCCTCTCTCTCTCTCGCTCTCTCTCTCTCTCTCTACTACTACTAATACTACTACTTTTACTAATAATAATAATAATAATAATAATAATAATAATAATACTAAATTATATGAGAGAGACGCGGTAATTAAAAGAACATCTCACATACTGATACGAGAAACAGACGAGATTATTAAAAGAAGATCTCATATATTGATACGAGAAAGAAATATTTAATAATAATAATTTGATACGTATAGTTGCCGAATAACATCAAAGCTTGTTTTTATTTCCATTGACTGAATGTCATAAATTTCATGAGAACCTCCCCAGCTCGAGATTTAATACGAGACGTAATACATTATTACAGCTATATTTGCTGTTATATGAAGATGATATGACGTGAAATTCTCTCACTTCCGTTTCTTGGAAAGGAGGAAGAAGGAAAATCTTATGCATAGATACAATCATTCGCTGTTATATGAAGAATACGATCATATAATTAGCACAATCTTTTATTTAACAATAACTTTTTATACTTCGAAACTTCCTACTCCATTCCTTCATTATGCTACAGGATGCCTAAATTCTTACATGCGTAAATACCTAAATGATAATATATACGCTGTTTCATTATGCTAAACGGATGCCTAAATGATATTAAGCCTCCGGATGTGTAAAATACCTAAATAATATTATACTGATGAGTGCCCAAATGTCTAAATTATATTATGTCTGCTGGTGCTTAAAAGACATTATAGTTCGGATGACTGAATCATCTTAACACCCTAAACTCACTCACAATCACGTCTATTGTCAAGTTTCTTCCCTTGCTAACTCTTTTCAAGGTAGCCCGTCTATCTTGCATATCCTTTACTCTCGAAACATTCCAAAAATCCATCCGTGATTATTTTTTGAAAATGATACCTACATATGCTATTATACTATACCTATATATATATATATATATATATAATCTATGTATATAAATACATATATATATATATATATATATATATTATATATATATATATATATATATACTATATGTATATATATACTATATATATATACATATATACTATATATATATATATATATATATATATATATATATATAGATATATATATATATTATATTATATATATATATATAGATATAGATATATATAGATATATAGATCTATATATATATAATATTATAATAATATTAATATATATATATATAGATATATAAGATAATATTATATTTATATAAATTAGAGATATCTATATTATATATTATATATATCAGATTTCGATATATATAGATATAATATATATAGATAATATATATATATTATATAGATTATATAATAGATATAAGATTATATAAATATTATATTATTAATATATATGAGTTATATTTATACGTACATATATAATAATATATATATTATATATATTATATAAATTATATATTATACGCATATATATATATTATAAATATATAATATACGCAATTATATATATATTAATCATATATATATTATATACGCATATTATATATTAAATATATTATATATATATATTAATATATATATATATATAATATAATATAATAATTATATATATAATAATTATATAGATTATATATCTATAGATATAATAGTATATCATATATATATCTATAATAACTATAGACGTATTATATATATTATATAGAAATATAATATATATAATATAGCAGATATAATATAAATATACATAGTAATTATATAGATAGATATCTATATAGAATATATAGATATAATAATATATACTAAGATATATTTGATAATATAGATATTACACATAGTAATACATATATTGATTATATATTATTCATAATTAATATATACGCCCATATATATATTAATATAAATATATATATATTATTATACATATTATTATAATAATATAGAAATAATATATATATAATATATATTATATAATATAGATATATACAATATAATCTTATATAATAATATATATAATTATATTATATATATATATATACATAATTAGATATAGAATATAATTACATTATAATATAATTATATATAGATATATATAGATTAATATATTAATATAGTTATATAGATATATATATATAATCTATATATTATATATAATAATTTATATTAAATATTACAATTTATACAATAATATATATATATATATATATATACATTTAGATATATATATATAGCATATATATATATATGCGTGCTCACACGTGTGTGTATGTATGTGGGTGTGTGTGTTTGCGTGCATGTGTTTTTTTAATTTTTTAAAAGAATATTACCCTTATGAAGGCCTACCAGTTAGCTTCCCTCACTGTTAAGTTGTCTATATTGAAAGTTCCAAAGAGTATAGTGCTCACTCTAGCATGAAAGGTTACAAACTTCACTAACCGGCCATCTCCGCTGTCAGGCGCTTTGGAATAACTAAATTATATATGCAAATCTTTCTGATTGTGTTGCTATATTAGATTATGGCTACATTACTGTTTTTCGTGAGATAATTGATATTTTATTTATTTAATTTAATTTAATTTAATTTTTTTTACAGATTCCAATCGAAATGGACCTAGTTACAAATTCAAGAGGAGGCACAAAACTACCTCAGTATGTTCATGCGTATGCAGTTAACAGAACGTTTGGAAGCTCCACAGACTGGTGATGCACGAAGAAAAAACCGGGTAATGCATCCTCCGAGCACCACCAAACCTAACATCTTGAACATAGCTGATTCAGTGAAGAAAAGAGCGCCCAACAAATAGGCCCCATCACGAACGATGCGACGACAATGAAGTGTACCAGAGGGAATACCTCCTCCGTAGAAGCGATAGCTTTATTCACAAACCTGTCCCGAATTATTATAAATGGTTATGGTAAGTCAGGAAAAAGTGAGATATGTAAAAATCTTACCGATAAATATGAAGAGAAATTTCTTACCATACTCTGCTGCAGGATAAATGAACATCCTCTGCCGAAGCGTCCATCTATAGGAAATAAAATAATGGTCACTAAAGATATATATATATATATATATATATATATAAATATATATATATATATATATATATATATATATATATATATATATATATATATATATATATATATACATATAGGTGGATCACGGAGTAATTAACAAAGGTATGTTATACATTCTTGACGACTGCTCTTTAGAATCAGTCGTACGTTAC
>NC_087219.1:67600167-67622667 GCF_015104395.2 Macrobrachium nipponense
ATTACCTTTTTTAGACGTTCTTGTTACCAGAAATGATGATTCTTTTAATACTCCTGTCTTTAGGAAAAAGACGTTTACTGGTTTAGAATGCAACTACTACAGCTCTTGTTTTTACAATTTTAAAATTAATTCTGTATTTACTCTCCTCCACAGGGCTTTTTTCATTACATCTTAACAAACAATTCACTGATATCACGAAACCTCCAACAGTACCGAAGTTAAACGTTTACGCCAAATTTCCCTTTTTACACGATGATTCTTTTAGAAAACGTTTTTTACAGATTATCAATAATCACTATGGAGCGATCAAATTAAAATTATTTCCTAAAAATCCGTTAACAATTGGTTCTTTTTTTTTAACCATAAGGATCGATTAAGCCCTTTTTTTTTTGTCCTCTAACGTGGTGTATTAGTATACTTGCCCTAAGTGTAACTCAGGAACATATGTCGGATCCACGAGGAGGTTACTGAGAGTCAGAATCGACTCCCATCGGGGAATTAGTTTTCGTACTGGTTGAAGGCTCTCCAACCCAGAACACACACACGTATAGATATTATATATATTATATATATATATATATATATATTATATATATATATATATATATATATATATATATATATATATATATATATATATATTATATATATATATATATATATATATATGTTATTTAAATACCAATACAAATAAATTTCCAAATAATTTAAGTTTACCAGGGTGTACATTGCAATATCTACATAAGAATTATGTTTTAATATGTTCTTGCAACATCGTAACGGAAAACCACTTTGCCAAAGAACTAAAACCTTTTTTACTACGAAGTCTTGTAATTCCTGAAAGCACACTGAATTCTGCAAGGGTGTCGAGAAAGCTGCTTATTTTAAAATAAACTTTCAACAAGATTAAATATTTTGTAAAATAAGGCGTGAAATGTTCTTTGAATATAATTGTTGCCAGAAAACCAACTCCCATTTCATTCGAGAACAACAGTGGTAAATAATTTAATGTAACAAATATCTCTTAGAAATATGATATAACATTTTAAATTTTTCGGACAGGAAAAAGATATTAAAGAACTTCTTATCGTGATGGCTCTATAATGTCTTTGTAGATACCATATCAATTGTTTGTCAACAAATACTAATATATTTTTTCAAAACACATGAAACCCAGTGGCTATCAAAGGGTATGTAAGATGATTCTATCTATGTCAACTTCTCTCTCTCTCTCTCTCTCTCTCTCTCTCTCTCTCTCTCTCTCTCTCTCTCTCTCTCTCATGTCATAACCATCATTGTCACCATTTTTTGCTAAAGTCTTATAGGCCTCCCTTAAGTTATTCTGATTAAGTTATATACGTCCCTAAAAGATACTCTGATTAGCACATTAACAAAGTGTGTAGTTAATTTCATGAAGTGTCATGAGAAATTATATTGTTAGATTTAAAAAAGAAACTGGAAAAAAACAATACGGCCAACGCTTTTTTTTCTTTTCTTTTTTTTTGCATATTTTCACAACCATTACATGTACACTGTCACAGTGTCATTATGTGTGAATTTGATTTAAGTCCACTTGGGAACCACTTCGGAAAAACTTGAGACCGCAGTGTAGGAATGAATGCTAAATTGATTGCAATGTAAAAGTTTCAGTAGTCTTAAAAGTCCAGTTAAACCTTATTTGATCTGAAATCTAATTTACTCCGTGAGGCTAGGCTCCTAACATTTTTTTTTTTTTATCTTAACCCTTTTCATTAGATTTTGTCAGTTTCGTGTGGACTTAGCATGTATTAACAGTTCGCAGAATTTCTTATCGAAAAATTTCAAAAAGAAACATTAAACTGTGGTGGACGATCAGTCACACTAATTATTTTTTTATAATATTACTCCTCAGCAAAAAAGAAGTTATGTCCCTAACAAAGTTCCAAGACCTTATAATCATCTGAAGGCTGCAGAGGGCTGTGTATTGAGCATGCATAAACGATTGTGTATAATATTAATTCATTAAGCAACTAGTGGATAATACTAGTAGAAGGAGAAACAAGAAGGGAATGAATAGACTGAAATTCGGAGCAATTAGCAAAATATAAGGAACTTAACGGAATATTAATCTTATTAATTAATGGTTTTATGAAGCATAACTTCCTGGATCAATATATGAAAATGGAAGCTTTTGTACCTAATTCTCTTACTTTATGAAAATGAAAATACTTGAATAATTATCTTTAACATATTTTCATTATTTGTCTCTGATTAATGAACATTGAACAAAGGAATGATCTTAATAGTATGAGCTCTGAGTTATGAGAGTGCCATCGCCAATAGATCTGAGTTAGCTCGGGAAGTTTTATTACTTATTGGTAAAAGGTTAATTGCAACCTGTTCGCCATTTTCACCCTTATTAGTATCTCCAGGATGGAAGGAAGTGTGATAAAAAACAAGTATTTATAGAGGAAAGAGGAAGCTGAGTGAGAAGTATATTTTCTGACATGTAAGAAAGAGAAATAGAATCCAACTTTCATGCGAAGGTTTTGTTGACCTATAGGACTAAATGTCGGTATCACATTTGAACATTGGACACAGTGAACGAATATTCAGACATCTGCTTCTACGAGACATAGGAGAGTGTAGTGGTGTTTGTCTCTCTGTTCCGAAATAGTTTAAAGGTAATTTTTGCTTTCTTATTTTAAGTTTTAAACAATTACTTTGCCCTTTATTTGTTGAAAAAAATCATTTGACCGTAAGATTCACGCTTAAGTAAGCTGAGTTGGATTCCTCATTATCGCAGAACGGTTCGGTGTTTAACACGTTCATTTCTCCATAATTTTAAGTATGAAGGACAAGTAACTATTTAACTTTAGAAACAGGTGCTGAGGTCGCACCAGATTCGGCAGGTGTGGCCGCTGATATGCTTATAATCACAAACTGCTGAGGAAGAAACTATTCAAAACCGCTAAATAGCAACAATATTGCGGCCAATATTATGAAATAAGCTGAGTTGCACTTAGAGAAAACTACCATTAGAACGAACTTTCGGCCACAGCAACAGGAAATAAATGATAAAGTTATCGTCAGTAAAGGGAAACATTTGCTCTGATTTTCAATTTTGAAAAAGCATATCTATTTTGAAAATGGCAATTCTCAAAGGAAAAAATCTCTTTGTAAATATTAATAATTTTCTCCATCCATTCCAATAAACATGCATTTCGACTTTTGTGTTAATCTCTCTCTCTCTCTCTCTCTCTCTCTCTCTCTCTCTCTCTCTCTCACAATAATATATATATATCATATATATATATATATATATATATAGTATATATATATATATATATATATATATATATATATATATATATACACACATACTAATTTACGCAGATCAAAGTTATTTTGCATTATCCCGTGATTAAATTTCTCTTTTATTCTAGTTTACGCGAAAAGGATACCGGGTAAGGTTATTTTGTTATTTATAACTAACCGGAGGAAAAGTCTGATTCTCTCCTTTTCTGTCTATCTATCTACCTATATATCTATCTATTTCTCCCCAGTAAAAAAAAAAAAAAATTTAAATGTCGAAGAGAAAAACCCTGATATTATCGACAAATCTGTCTAACGTCAGCCCTAGTAAGATTGTTGATTCCATAATTAGAGATCAAATTGTTTATCACATTGATAGAAACAACTTGTTAAACAACCAAGGCGGCTTTAGACAAAACATAATTTTTCTATAAAACCTCTTTTTTTTCGATAAAAACTTTTTTTCGTAATATGCTTGGTATTTACGTCAGTAGTACAGAAATAGATATACATTACTCAGATTTCCAAAAGCCCTTTGGCAAAGTTCTACTCAAGAAACTAATGACAAAAGTTAGAGCTTTAGGAATTGCAGGAGAAATAGCAGACTGGATCGAAGACTGGCTAACTAATAGAAAACAGAGTCGTTATCAATGGTGAAGAATCAGAATGGGCCGCTGTGACAAGCGGAGTCACTCAGGCTTCTCATCTTGGCCCGTTCTTATTTTTGATTTACATTAGTGACATTGATGTAAGCTTAACTAGCAGGATAGCCAAATTTGCAGATGACACCAAACTAATATGTAAATGTAGCAGACCCAGATACAGTGGAAAGTTTAAGCAATGGTCTAAGAAAAAATAGGAGTGTGGTCAATAAGGTGGCAAATGTCTTTTAATCTGGATAAATGTAAAGTGTTATAAATAGGAACAAACATCCTTCATTCCAATTACATGCAGTTTGGTGACATAAATAGTGTCGAACAAGAAAAGGGCCTTAGATCCATAGAGCCATTATTATTATGGACTTAAAATCCACAAAACAATGCACGAAAGCCGAAAAGAAGTCACAGAAACTAGTAGGATACATAAAGAGGCAGTTCAAATACAGAAACAGCACAGATTTCGTCACCAGCACTAAGGATGGACATAAATAGACTAGAAGGGGTACAAGCAAGAGCCACAAAGTTAATGTCATCCATCAAACAAATAGGTTACTAACGACTACAGAGCATGAACATGGATGACCTAGAAACACGACGATTGTAAGGAGAACTAATAGAGTCATTCTAAATACTGAAAGGCATAACAAAAGTAGACAGTAACCTCTTAACATTAAACTAAAACCAGACAAGCAATAATGGATGGAAAATAGAACTGATGAGATATAACATCCAATTGTAGGAACTTCTTCACATACAATGATATGTTACACAAGGAATAAACTGCCATCAAAAGTTGTAAGTAGCAGCATTGTGGAAGACTTTAAAGGAAAACCAGACAAAATAATTAAAACACTGAATTAATTGTAAAACCCACCTCTAAAGATAAGTGAGCACATAATGTGTCCTCGGATGGAATAACAAGTCTTTAAGACATCTAAATCCTTGTAATTCTCTCTCTCTCTCTCTCTCTCTCTCTCTCTCTCTCTCTCTCTCACACACACACACACACACACACACACACACACGCACCTTTTTGTGTACTTCAAACCAGCGTCAAAGAAAGTAAAAAAAAAAAAAACAGTCGAACCTCAATACGAGGAACTTTAGTGTTATGTTTTTAACTGACCTTATAATTGCATGAATAAAAATTATCTTTATATTTTATTTTCCTCATATTTCATCAACCAAATGGAAATAAACCACCTTATAGCTTTGCTCCACCAAAAAAAAAAAAAAAAAAAAAAAAATCTGTCGTTTGATTAGAGGACCAAGTTGAAATAAAAACAATATTAAGAGTGTCGATACGTTCTTGAATACCGCTCCGACTCCAAATGAAGGCGGAACGATATAGGTTATATAAGCTAATCCTGATTAAAAAAAAAAACATATAATCAGGCTGAGGAAAACGAAATAAAAGCTCAACAAGCATTTCTATTTCATGCTTATAAAATAACCTAGTGAACCTATTTGTTTCAACTTTATAACATACAATAAAATAATAACAAACAATCGAAAGAAGAATAAACTTCCTTTGTAATAAGATCGATATCTGCAGTTTTCAGCAGTAATGGTCTTTCAAAATGTTTGCTGGATATTAGATGTTCTTCTTAGCATCTTTACTTTCAAGTGCTTGTTCGTTTTCTTTCACCTTTTCCTTTTTATTCCACAAAATATAATTTTTTTTTTTAGAAATAATTATACCTGTTAAAGGCTTAAGGCATGTTTACACCTACGCACTTTTGTGTTAAGGTAGGATTACAGATATGCACTTTTGTGTTGTGGGTTGTTAAGGCAAGAAACCACACGAAAGTGCACCAAAAACGCACCACTCCGCTGGCAGTGACTGGTATGGACCATTAAAGCCACACGGCGCCACCAGGATTTTAAAACTTTTCAAATTTCTGTGCGGCATCTGGAGGCCTGATGAAGTTGCACGAAACCGTAAGTGGCACCGCAACAAAAGAGGTAAGAACCCGCACGGTGCTGCACCACACTGTGTGGTGCGGGTTCTTACCTCCCATGCAGAAGTGTTACAACGTGATGTTACAGCAGTGTGCGGTGCCATGAACCATCGACACACCCTGCGACGCCTACCTCGGAGCGAATTCAGCTATATTAAAGTATACCATCCATACGTTATATCGTGGCTTCTTCATCATAAGCTCGCCTTCATCGACATTGTGAAACTTCAAGACCATCCAGCGTAAGTATCATCAACATAGAACCGGAATGGAAATCAGATGTTCTACAAACAAACACACCACACAAAACCTTCAATATGTGTCAAGCTTGTGACCCAAGGGCAGATACCAGCTGATCCATGACGTCATATCGCATCATCAGGGGAATCACCATATAACTGAGCTAAGTATAACTACTTTATTCATTCATTGTGTAGCAATAGTGTTCAAGCATTCTACGCAAGTTGATAGATTGCTGTTCCTGAGTAAGTTACGTGACATCAAATAATCTTACTTTTCTTGCAGGCATCTATCTTTATCATTTTGCTAACCTTCATTTGCAGGATTTTTCTTTGTCATTTATGCTAACCCTTCTTTTTTAGAGGTATTCCTGAAATATTTTACCATATCTTATGTGCCTAAATTTATAATTTTTGGGAAACCATGTTATTTCTGCTCCACATTGTTTTATATAGCATATGCGTTTACACAGTGGACGTGTGTACTCTTATAAGTACTTCGATAGGGTTGCCAATAGACATAGTGATCGCAAGAACTCAAATACCAAAATGGCTACTGCAGTTTCCTTGGGGGCATCTGCGCCGGTTGTATCCAGTAATCCGGCATAAATTTAGTTAATGCTAGATCTGCTATCATTCCTTTCGAAGGGCGTGTTAATGGTTTTTTACCTCAGGGGGTAGAATCTTGGATCTCATTAGTGGATGCTCATTTGAAAGCTAAATGTATATCATTGTCTTCCCTATAGCTTCAGGAAGCTATAAGCTTCGATGATTTTGCAAAAGGGGATGCTGGGTCTTATCTTAGGGGTGTTTCCTCTCAAGAGGCAAAAACATGGGAGGAATTTAAAGTTAAACTATGCTCAGTATATGGCAGTGAGGAAGCTTTGGATGAAGTTTTAGCTTTACGAAATATCTACAATCTTATCTCTATGACTCACCTTCGCTTGTTTGTTAGGGCGGCACTTATTGCAGATCGTCCGAATGAATATGTGGATTAATTTAATCAATCAAATTAGGTTAGTGGTGATGACATAGCTGTACAGGATTTTGTAAGGTTTATATACTTAACTTTCATAACAGCTATGTTGCCAGAAGCCTTGATACGGTATTCTGAAGAAGAGCTAACACCCGACAATTCGGAACTAGACATATATAAACAAATTAAGAAACATATGTCTAAATGTGCAGATTTAAACCCCTCTCTTGTCCAAGTTTTTGCAAAGAATGAAAACAAACCACAGCAGATAAATGTAGTAAGCAGTAACACAGTCGGGATAACTTCTTTTAACTGTAAACGTACAGGGTATATGATGAATGATTGCTGCACGCATTTTTGCTCCATTCATAATAGCACGAGTCATGCGTATGCTCATTGTTATGCGCACAACAAATTGCAGGGTAACACTAAAAATACACAGCATGTTGCCAATGATAATAAGAAGAAATATCAACATAACCACATAAAGAAACAATCACATGGCAACACAGTGCAGAATGAGAAACAAGTAAATCGGGCTTCAGGGAACTCGGTTCCTAATCCGTCTAGCCAGAACAGTCAAAGTCAGCCAAATTTTCCGAGTGTCCAAAGCAAATAAAAAACCATGTAAATAACTCTGGGGGGGGGGAGTGATGTTGGGTCATGCATATCATCATCTTTTGAATTAAATGATAAATTTAATCATCTAGAAGACTTATGAGGAACAAAATTTTCCTACGAACCCCGCGACCACATCTAAAATGTCAGTGCAGGATCCTGTAGATTTTCATATGAATTATGCCCTAATTTACACGCAGTTAATCTAGGATATCAACCTTTTACATTGTTTTTTTATTCCGGTAGTCCATGTAACATAATGGACTTACGGACTCATCACTTGTTGTTTTTAAACTTCCCTATTGAGAAGTCCGGAGTCCGACTCTCAGGCATCGGTAATAACAAACTAAGTGTTGTTGGCGTAACTCAAATTCAGTACAAAGTGGGTAAGCGCACGCTTACCAATACCATTATAGTTGTACAGCACATTGATATGTATCCAATTGTAATTGTAGGATATCCATCTATGTGCATTCAAAATATTGTTCTAGCTCCTGCAAAGAATGGCGTGTTTATCAAAGGAAAATTCTACAAATCTTCCAACACATTAAAATCTGTTCTGGACAAAAAGGAGACAGACAATCAAACAGTAACGTACATCGAAGAATCAATTACCTGTCTCATGAACCATGATATTATTCAAGCCACCCAACATAATTCTCGTACACCCGTACTGGCAGCTTGCACGCAACCTCTCGGGCCGAATGTACCTCGTATCTTTCAGTGCATGTTGAGAAAACCTTGCCAGGATCTGAAATTTTAATCCTTCAAGACACTCTGAAAATTAACGGCCTTTCCGTAACACAAGCATTATACACTGTTTATTCTCAGCATCAGGTTAACATTGAAGTCTGTAACCACTTGAATACCCATCTAGTAATCAAACAAAATCAGCATTTCATAGATAATGAAGTGTATAAATAGCGCATTCTTACCGTCGCTGAAATTAACCACGCTCAACCCATTGTTGACGAGTCCCTCTTACAATCTATCAAAAGTAAAATCGATACAGACATTCAAGATGTGGAGATCAAGCAGAAATTTTTTGAACTTTTATATACATATCATGATGTTTTCCCCACTAGCGAGGGATCTCTAGGGAAAACGGATGTCATTGAACACCATATACGGTTA
Organism: Macrobrachium nipponense; assembly: GCF_015104395.2. Lineage (NCBI taxonomy): Eukaryota > Metazoa > Arthropoda > Malacostraca > Decapoda > Palaemonidae > Macrobrachium > Macrobrachium nipponense. The sequence continues at coordinate 67,609,049 of NC_087219.1, forward strand.
AAAGACAAGAATAAAGTTATTTATGTACCTTTGTACGGTCTCCCTATGAAATTTCAGAATGAAATCAATGAAAAAGTTGCTTAAATGAGAAAACCATTCCTGATCGTTTTCCGGTGCCATGTACCGACGATATCTTATCCCTGTTAGGACAGAATAATTTTTTTATGTTCTTAGATTTACTCAAAGGCTTTCACCAGATACTCTTAGATCAGGAGAGTACCCCATATACAGCCTTCAGCACATCCACGGGACACTATGAATTTTTGCATATGCCTTTTAGCTCACATTGCGCCCCAATCACATTTACCAGAATGATTAATATAGAGAAATTCTTCATGCCTATATGAACGATCTTGTAATCTTTTTTCATACCTTAGAAGAGCATTTCCATAAACTCAAACTAGTACTACAGAGTATAAGACAACATGATTTAAGAGTAAAAATATCCAAAAGAGAGTTTTTTAAGTCAGAACTAGTCTATTTAGGTTTTACGATATCTAGTCAAGGTCTTAAGGTAGTCCATGATAAGGTGTTGGCTAGCCGTAACTTTCCGGCACCTACTAGCATTAAGGGCATACAACAATTTCTATGGTGTTCTGGCTATTTTAGGCACTTTGTGTGCAACTACTCACTAATCGCAGCTCCTTTAACTGATCTTACGAAAAAGGGTGCACCAACAGGCATTCAATACCTTGAAAGAGAAGTTGTGTAGTTTACCTATCTTAAAATTTCCTGATTTCAGTAAGTAATTCTTTATCGCAACTGATGCCTCAGATCAGGGGGTAGGAGGGGTACTAGTTCAGCAATATGATAAACAGCATTTCCGGATAGCTTTTTATTCACGTAAACTGAAGCCCTCTAAAAGTAAATATGCAGTAATAGACAAGGAAGGGCTAGCTATCATTAACTCATTAGTACATTTTAAATTCATAATCTACGGCTATCCTGTTAAGGTCCTTACCAACCAAAGGTCCCTCACCAACTTCTTCAACGGCTTTAATCACAGTCCCAAAAGAATTCGGGACTTTGGTGCAAAGATAGGGTACTTACCTGGGAAAACAAATATCATCGCTGATGCATTATCCCGCAACCCCTCGCCAACATGCTCAGAACCATTAGCTGAATTAGAAGATATCGCAACATCCATAATAATGGTTAAAATAGTATCCGAACAAGAAAATTCATTAATCCAAATAATCGCATACGTTGAAGAACTGGGTAGGAGTGCTGAACTGATACAGACTGAACAAAAGAAAGATCCTCAGTTAAGTAAAATGATAGATGCTTTGAACGGGAATCATAAAGAAAAAGAATGTTCAAAATATTCGCAGCAGAATTACATAATCAAAGATAATATTCTGTGTAGATCTGTGACGAGGAAAATCCGTAAGTACACACAGGCAACTAACAACCAGGTAGCAGTACCAATCTCTCTTATACCGACAGTCCTAAATTGGTTGCATTCCAGTCCCTTACATGTCACAGATAGCCAAATCACTAATCTGCTGGTCTATGGTGCTAACAGATATAAAAAAAACATATAGCAAATTGTCACATTTGCCACGAAAACAAAGGGCACACTAAAACACCTGTCAGCCTTGGGGCCTACCCTGTACTAAACCATATTTTTGAAAGAGTACACTTAGATTTATTAACAGGGTTTTTTTCGAGTCTGACAGAGGGGGGAATAAGCACCACTTAGTGTTAATCGATGCCTTGACCAGATACACAGAATTAATACCTTTGAAAATACCAATTGAAAGCGTTAGAAAATTTTATGAATCTTATATCTGTAAACGACTCTGGTGGAGAATTCAATAATCACGTTCTTAACTCCTTGTGCAAATTCCTTTGCATTAAGAAAATCAATACCATGATTTATAACCCAGAGTCAAATGGGTACTAGAACGGGTAAATAGGAAGGTGTTAAATATCCTACGAGTCACACGGGGGTATGGATCCCAATTGGGGTATGGCCATCCCCCGCGGTCTTAAGCACTCTTAACCACAGCTATCATATGTATATCATAAGTCGGCACATGAAGCTCTTTACGGTACTCCCACTAGGACGCCTTTCCATATTCTTACACCCGCAAACAATTTAACCAATCCTTTAAGGGATGTCATGAATGCTAGAGTAAGCAGATTTAAAATACTTCGTAAGAATCTAGAAAAAGCTCAAATAATCATGAAAAAGAATCACGATAAAACTGCCAAGCAAACAGTATTACAACTAACTATATACATGTATACGTACGCAAGGGTCTGGACTATAAACTAACGCCTAAATTCGAAGGACCATTCATTATCCTCGAACTGCTAACGGCAAATAGGCTGAAGGTTCAGAACGTAGCACAGTCTACTGACATTAGGATCACCCCACTAGCTCATGTGCGGAGCTAGTTGTAGGGGGGTATGAAGAAAAAGAGAGGAATATATTTATACCCATATATAAAACTTATATAATAAACTTGTATATATAAGCTTGTGTGAAAATATATATCTTGTTAAAAAACATTTTTATCTATATATCATTAAACCCGTGTAATGGCTAAGTTAAATATGAGTAATTACATATAATTGACTATTTGCATGTTTCCAACATGCAGCTTATCTTGTTTGAACTGGTACTGATCTGTCAGGCATTTTCTCGTGTGGGGCTAGTTCCAAAACAAAGGAAATTCAGTTTAGTCATGGCTTAATCATTGAAAGGACTGAAGACCTATTTCTTACGTCAATTAACGTAGTTCTGGAAGTTGATATGCAAGCAATTTTCTTGTCAGAAAATGATATAATCAATCTGAAAACAGACTAATCTCGATTTGCTGAGTCACTGAATCAACTGCACAGAACTTACTTTCCCTACAGTGACGAAAATCCGCTTGCTCAGACCTTGGGTATCACTGAGTTATTGTCTTTTGATTTGCAAAATAAGACGGCCAAAACAGAATGCTTAGCATGCTACCTTCTTATGTGGACCATACTACAAACTAGTGTAGAAAGGCGTAACCCTTTAATATTTGCTGCACTTAATTTGTTTGGCTCCGTAGCAAGCTTAGGTCTTGGAATTTTCAATTGTCTTAAAATTAACGATCAGAATTAGTTAATTGAATTTTTATAGCACAAACATGAATTAATTTTTTCTGAACTTCGCAGACAGTTAGAATCAATAAATCAGCTTATGACGTTAGTGACCAAACATTCTAGTAAAATAAATCATATCAAGGACGTTCAATTTTTGTTCACAACTTTAGCATATTACTATACGAAGATGGATCATATACATACTAAGATTTCTCATTTCATTGAAAAATCCAAAGATTCTGTTGAAGTAATCACCTTAGCCACAAAAGGGGTCTTGTCACTGCATTTGTTACCAATGAAAGACTTAACATTAACCTTATAGAACGTGTGTGACAAACTTAGCTACACACCTTTGTTAGAAGCACATAAGATTGAGTTCTATTATAGCTTAATCTCAGTAAGCGTGGAACATTATAGAATCATGATTAATATCCCCTTTGATCCTTCTGATGCATGGGTATCCTATAAAGTAGCTCCATTTCCTGGCTATGTATTAATTTCCCCTAACAAGGAAACTTTTACAGTCGTCAGAGACCTAGAATCGTTCGTTAATTGCTACACAGACATGGCTAATAAGGTTTGCACAGCTGACTCCTTTGGATTCCACAATGTGTCTGAGGATTCATGTGAGTTAGACCTAGCCTTTAATGGAACTTTGCCCCACACGCAAGAACACTGCTTGGATTTCCTTTACCCTTTTGACGAATGGAACCTGGCGGAGATTCTCGTTGATTGTCCAGATGGATCAGCTACGACCTCCCATCTGTTCATCGCCGCCGATGGCTGCAGGGGAGCAACGGCCACCTACACTGTCCATGGGATAAGCACAATAATTTTTCCTGGGGTACCACCAGTATCATGGCTCTCCCCCTCCACTACAACAAGAAGGTAACCAAGCAGCTGACGCATTTAGCCACCTTGGATCCGGTTCACCCTGCTTGCGCTACCAGTGAGGATCTTCGATACTATGCACTCTTAGCTATGGTTTTAGCCATGGTGGCGATCATGATCACCGTGAATGTATTCGTTTGGCGCAGAATGAGGAGAACAAGAATTGCTCACCAACAGAACGTCAGAGGCAGTCCAAACAATCTCCCCTATGCCCTAAAGGCATTTGATTTTCGGGTCATCTGAAACCGGCATTTCATTGACGCGAGGTGATTTGTTTGGAAATGTGAAGTGCGTGAAAAGTTGATCAGTACATTGGCTAGTTTTGAAGTAGAGGACCTCATTGACAATGCATTCCATGTGTAAAATTATCAGCATATTAATCAATCAGTGCGCACTTACCTGAAGCACATATAATTAATTTCTCAGCGCACAAGTATCTGAAACATATATCATTGATCTAACAACACGCACCTATCTGAACCATATATAATTTAAACAATGAATCAGTATATCTGTGCGTGAACTTCCTCTTCTCCTATCGTCTGTTATAGACATTCAAGTCTTCTCTGCAAATGCTATCTGAAGATGTAACACTTTGAGAATATAAGTATTTTTGCTACCTCGGTATTCCCACGGCATACACTCCAATCAACTTGAGTAACATGAATATAGAGTTCAGAAAATATCGTCCTGGTTGGATCGAGAGAGAGAGAGAGATAGATAGAGGGGGGGGGTTGCTTTCTGAACCTTCCTCCTAACACACTGCTGTTCGCTTCAGCGAATCATAAGTACCCATGTAGACCTGTTTGTATCCAGGTTCTACCACAATTGTAGTGAGATTTATATTGGGGAAACTGGTTGATCTGTCTCGCAAAGATTAGCAGAGCATATAAAATCAATGTGATATGCTCTAGAGAACTCGGGAATTTTCTAACAAATTAGGGACAAAGACCATACTATTAAGTGGAGTGGGGCAGAGCTGGTTTTCAAAAGAATCTGTCCGTACAAAAGGAAGATGCTGGAATCTACTATCATCAATCAAACCAACAATATGAACTTGTCAGGAGGACATTGGAAATCGGATGACATCGACGAATTCTTAGGCCGCTTCTCAAGCAGATGTCCAAGAACATCCGACCACCGGACGAGTCGCCAGACGGGAGTTAATGAGGCAGAAATCACCAAGGAATATTCTAATCCATCCTTCCTGGGTCACCAGTAGAGACTTACTGCCACACCTATACATATGCATTGCAAACTGATGTAAGATATCCTATGTTCATATTCTACCAGTGATCAGGAGCAGAGAAAGAAGTGCTCGAAATATATGGTTACAATGTTAAAATAGTGTTTTATAGTCCTTTTATCTTCACACACACACACACAGCACAAGCATATATATATATATATATATATATATATATATATATATATATATATATATATTGCATACAGTTTCTTTATGTTTTAATGACACTTAGAAATTCAGTGGAGTTTTGTAGACCACTCGAAAACATTGTTGCTATCGCCAGTCACATCTACTCTTTTCACCACGGTCCTCATAAGACATTATAGAAATGAATGATTCCACGTTATACGTTATTCTGATCCTGTTTCCCCTTTCCCTTAATCTAAAAACTTTGTTCTTCTTCGCGAAATTGGTGTGCAGACTCCTTTAGGAATGAGACTAGCTCCCTATGTGATACTCTTAATTTTTAATCATAATCTAGCTGTATATAAATCTAGCAATGCTTATAAATTTTAAGTTACTAGAACCGTTATATTTAGCGTGAAGGTCTATGGTGTACTTATGTTCTAGTTATTTTGGTATAAAGAAAAACAAATTTATATATTACCTTAATACTGATTTTATCCAAGGAAGAAAATTTCTTTCAAATGCCTTAAATAGAAAATAAAGTAGAAGTGTATCATCCAAGTCACACAATTGTTTCTGGTGATAACAGCACGTGAAGTGATAGTCTGCAACAATGTTTTATTAAATTTTTGAAGTGTTACACATTCAATTGTAACCATTTTATTCAGACTTCATCACACTATGTAAGCAGATCCTTTTCCTTTCTATGATATTCCTTTGTAAGCCCTTAGGAATTGACTTGAGATTCATGAGTTCCATTACTCCATTTCCATAGATATGAAAACCAGTGTAATGGGTTATAACGTTTTGTTTTGATTTTGCAACATAAATGCAAAATATTCATGTATATAGCTTTCAATTAATGGTAAATATTGTTTCATATTTCCTTCATTTATACTATAATAAAAGGTTATCATAAGTGTTTTGTTGTTTCATGTCCTTAAAATACGTGTTTAATTAATTTTTCTTTTTGACGGTGAGTTTCATTTCATGAAGATTAGTTGTTTACAGTCTTTTAACGGTATTGTTTCGAAATCTAATAAAACAGTTAAATGTACTTGAATATCAAACGATAAAACACATTTGTTATTGCAGATAATGTATGTTTATAGATTGGTCGATTACTGATAGACATGAGTACACTTACCAGGCATAAATATTATCTGAGGACTGATAATACTTTTGTAGATTGTCATGGTAATCGCTCTATAGCGAAGAAACATATATTAAATGAAAGGAAAATGTATCTTCTTCGAATAGGTCTGCAGCAAGGAGGCATTCCCGCACGTGTTTGAGGCGTCTGTTCTCATATTGTTCGAGAATACTCAGGTGTGTTGTGGAACTCCAGCATGCGGCCGTCGTTAGAAATGCTGCCTATTATGGTGTAACATTTCATCGAGAGCCTTCTAAAAATGCTCCTGTCAAGGGACAGTGACGTTCGCTGGTTAAATTCCGCCCTTTGAGCCCCGTCCCGAGATCGACGTATATTTGTAGAACTCTGAGGAAGTAGAGAGAATCAGATCATCAGAGATAAGAGAAGAAGGAAGAGACAAGGATAAGAGAGGAAGAGAACGCATGAGAGGGAGTGGGAATGGAAACAAAGTCGTCAGTAGTCAGAGAGAGAGAGAGAGATCCTGACGTTAAGTAACCCTTTCAAAGAAGAAACGTCCTACAAGTGGTTTTGAGGAGTAACCCGCCCTTCAAGTTTCAAGACTAAGGCATTCCTTCCTGCAGTATGGAGTAAAGAAGTCGCCTGAAGTTTCTACTGTCCCCTTTTGTGAAGCCTGCACTTCGAACACCGATTTCAACGGCTGCAAAATTGGCCAGCAAGTATTGCATTACTGCACTGTTTCCCCCCTTTTCACAAATTGTCAGATTTAATTTTGTTATGTAAATAGGAGAAACCATTCTGCATTTATCTTTGTTAATAAGCTTGTAAATAAACTTCTGTTTATTTACAAGCATATTAACTCTGTTTGAGTTTTTTCTATATTCATATCCCAAGTTTCAATAATTGTTGGCGTTGAATCCTTTTTGTTTATTAATAATAAAGAACCTGAGTGGACTCACGATCTGTAACAGCTGGCGACTTAAGGCCAGGATATTCAGCACCATAACAGATTGAAACAGGGAGGATTTAGACAGAATCAGAATGAGTGAGATGATGAAGGAGTTTATTGAGTCTGATAAGCTTCTAGGTCTAAAGGGGAAAGATCTCCGTGAGTATGTTGAGAGGAAAGAAAGAGAAAAGTATAGGAGAGATGAGAGAGCGGCTGAGAAAGAAGTAATGAAAATGCAGCGAGAGAGAGAAGTAATGAAAATGCAGCAAGAGAGAGAATTGATGGTAATGCAGCAGGAAGAAAGAGAAAGAACGTAAGCGTGAGTTGGAAATTGCTCGTTTAACACAATTTTACCGTCTTTATCTGATCTAGTGATTATAACGTCTAGCTTGCGGAGTGAGTTTATAACTAACATTAATCTTTTAAGCAGGGGTGTGTGTTGTGTCTGGTTAGGATATTCAGAGGAATTCCCTTAAGACATTTCGTTTCTCTTGTAATTGTTTTCAGCAATGAATTTATCAAATGATACTAGGAAGTCAAGTTTGTGTTTTTTTTATCAGATTTAAAGGCAAATGACAAACCTGCATATATTTAAGACTATGGATTGGTTATTAATAAGGGGCACGTGGATAAGTCATACTTTTGTTTTGCTGACCTAAACGGTTCCAAATACTATTTTCAATTAATGAGTTAAGTTTACGAATAAGCTGTGTCGATACAAATTGAAGACAGGTACTTATATATGGGCTATGAATTAACGAGACGGAGGTTGTGCTACGCCTGACTGATGGTTTTTTATGGAATATTCTCATGGAGTGGAAAGATAACACGGCTTTACTTGAGCATCGAAGCCTCGTGGGAGCAGTCGTTTGAATATTCATATGTTGCGTAAAGTTTCCAGGTTTCCAAATATTACGCTGACGTGAGGTCCTAAACACAAATAACCTTCTCATGCAAGTTAAATTCTATCCTCCCCCCCGCCCACCACCCTCTCTCTCTCTCTCTCTCTCTCTCTCTCTCTCTCTCTCTCTCTCTCTCTCTCTCTCTCGTTCTGATTGCCTGCTTCTCAACTTTCTTGATTTTCTTTCTTCTCTTTAACTTAATTCGTCTGATATTTATTAAGATTTCACTCAGTACACTTCTCTCTCTCTCTCTCTCTCTCTCTCTCTCTCTCTCTCTCTCTCTCTCTCTCTCATCATAAACACTCGTAAGTATGCATATTTCCTACAGCAATTGCAAAATAGGTATCAAGCGGTATAATCTGCATAGTTTGAACTTCGTTATAAAAAAAATTAAAATATAATTTCTTTTATCACATGTGGGCCTATTTCAGATTTCTATTTTATATATTGTTCTTCATAACCTAAGATATGAATTGAACAAGAATAAAACGAAACGGAAGTAAATTAATATATATATACATTTGTTATAATAATTATGATAAGGTCCTGGTAGTTTTAGAAATCTTTACGAAAGCGGGAATAGAAAATTGAATGTTGGCGTATAATACCATCATTTTCTCTCCCTGGCCCAATTTTATTTTGCTGCATGAATAAGAAAAATATAGAATAAATTTTTCACATAAACAAGAGAGTATATACTAAAGGTATTAGTCCCTCGTTGGCCGAGTGGATTTCGCGCTTGGCTACCAATCCGGTGGTCCGAATTTCGATTCTCGGCTCGACCAACGTGGAACCAGAGAAATTTATTTCTGGTGATAGAAATTCATCTCTCGATATAATGTTGTTCGGATCCCACAATAAGCTGTAGGTCCCGTTGCTAAGTAACCAATTGGTAGCTGGGAACCAATTGGTTACTTAGCAACGGGACCTACAGCTTATTGTGGGATCCGAACCACATTATATCGAGAGATGAATTTCTATCACCAGAAATAAATTTCTCTGGTTCCACGTTGGTCGAGCCGAGAATCGAAATTCGGACCACCGGATTGGTAGCCAAGCGCGAAATCCACTCGGCCAACGAGGGACTAATACCTTTAGTATATACTCTCTTGTTTATGTGAAAAATTTATTCTATATTTTTCTTTTTCATGCAGCAAAATAAAATTGGGCCAGGGAGAGAAAATAATGGTATTATACGCCAACATTCAATTTTCTATTCCCGCTTTCGTAAAGATTTCTAAAACTGCCAGGACCTTATCATAATTATTATAACAAATGTATATATATAATTAATTTACTTCCGTTTCGTAAAAAGATCTAATCCTTCGGGCCAGCCCTAGGGGAGCTGTTAATCAGCTCAGTGGTCTGGTAAAACTAAGATATTCTTAACTTTTAACTTAAGATATTAACTCCTCTTAAAGACCATATACTTATGAAAAGTCAGTAACCAGCTGAAAATCTGCTTTCTTAACACGAGATACTAGTTTTAGGGGAGCGGGTGAAAAAGCAATGCTAACATTTCTTCCTACAGTCATACTTCCCACGAGGGTACTTACTGTAGTCTTATTTAATTTAGTGCTCAGAGTGACAGCCACCATCCCCACCTTCTGTACACTATATTTATCATTATTGCTTATTATTAGTTAGTACATGTACCTATCTTGTATAGATAACATGAACTTTGGATTTTTTAATGTCAGAATTTCTGGAAATGAAAAAAAGAACAACATACCAGAACAGGAAAGAGACATGGGAAAATCCTTATTACTACCATTATTAAATGAAGGAGAAAACACGCAAACCATCATAGTGATGAATGCGCAGGGTTTAGTTACGAGTAACTCAAAAAGAAAAATAGAGTACTTAGAAGAACTAACCCAAAATGAAAAGAAAATAGATATAATGAATATAAGTGAAACCTGGTATTCCAAGAGACTGGGAATGATGATCAAATAAAGGGTTCCAAACTTATAGATCAGATAGAAAAAATAGGAATGAAGGGGGAACCGCAATATATGGGAAAGACAAAAAACAAGGAAAAATATATGAGAAATATAGTAACTCAGAATGTGAACTAATAGCGGTAGAATTTGAATCTGAAAAATTGATGAACATAGTAATATATAGACCTCCTAATACTAAAGAGTTTGACTTAATAATTGAAAAATTGGATGATATATGTAGAAATCACAAGGACTGGACTATTCTCCTATCTGGTGACTTCAACTTTCCTTTCGTAGAATGGAAAGAACGAATAGGAGATTGTGGTTGTACTTATACATATAAAAAAGAGAGTAATAGTAGTGCAGAAGATAAGAGGCAATTTGAAAAGCTATTAGATATGCTACTAGAATACAACATTCAACAAATAAATCACCTGCCAACAAGAAAGGAAAATACTTTAGACCTAGTATTTGTGAACGAGATGAATTATGTTAAAGAAATAATAGTTTATAATGCGAGTATTTCAGACCATAATGTCATAGAATTAACAGTTCATTCCAAAGCAAGTGAAAATAGAGATAAGCAAGAAATGAAAAAGTGGGAAGGATATGGAAAATACAACTTCTACAGTAAAAATATAAAATGGTCAGAAATTAATGAAGAATTAAACAAAGATTGGGATAACATTTTCGTAAGTGATGACATAAGGGTAAATACGGAGATATTATATAAAACTATTGGAGAAAATAGTGGAAAAATATATACCGAAGAAGAAAAGTAACATCATTCATGCATACCAAGAGACAGAAGGATCTTGTTCCAGAAAATCAGAAAGTGGAAAAAAGGTCTTGCAAAAGAAAAAAATGCATGGAAAGTTATAGAACTAAAAAGTAAGATAGAAAATGCAGAACAAAAGATACAAATCAAAAGAAAATGAAAACGGGACTTGGAAGAAAAAACCCTATTAAATATCAAGCAAAACCCAAACTATTATACTCATATGCGAAGAAGATGAATAAAAGAAGAATATAAATAGGCCCTCTGAGAATTGAAGGGAGATTAACGAATGAAAAAAAGGAAATTTGCAACATACTGGCAGAACGATATAAGAGAGAATTCACCCCTAGAATAGATAATGAAGATAATGATATAGAAGTAAGGGAAGAAAATAGTGAATATTTAGCTGACATAGAAATTAATGAAGCTGATATTGTGCAGGCAATTAATGAATTAAAAATGGAGCTGCTGCAGGGCCGGATGGAGTCCCTGCTATTTTGTTAAAGAAAGTAGTTCATTCTATCGCAAAGCCACTTGCAATATTATTAAGACAAAGTGTAGATACAGGCAAGATTTATGATGAGCACAAATTAGCATATATCACCCCTACTTTCAAAAGTGGATCAAGACTAGGCAAAGTAAATTATAGGCCTGTGAGTCTAACATCACATATTATGAAAGTGTATGAAAGGGTAATGAAGAAAAATATTATGAAACATTTAATTTAATAAAAAAATAATTTGTTTAATATAGGACAACACGGTTTCGTACCCGGAAAAAGTACACAAACCCAACTGTTAGTCTACCGTGAGAACATATTCAAAAATATGAAAAGCGGAAATGAAAACAGATGTGGTTTATCTAGACTTTGCAAAAGCTTTTGACAAAGTAGACCATAATATATTAGCAAAGAAATTAGAAAACACAATATTGTAGATAAAGTAGGAAGATGGTTAAAAGAATTTTTACACAACAGAAAACAGATAGTTATTGCAAACGATGAGAAATCGGATGAAACCAAGGTAATATCCGGTGTGCCACAAGGTACGGTGCTAGCTGCAATATTGTTTGTTATTATGATTGAAGACATAGACAGTAATGTTAAGGATTCGGTAGTGAGTAGTTTCGCTGATGACACAAGAATAAGTAGAGAAATTACTTGTGATGAAGATAGGAAACGCTCTACAAAGAGACCTTAACAAAGTATATGATTGGGCAGAGGTAAATAAAGGATGGTATTTAACTCTGATAAATTTGAATCAATAAATTATGGAGACAGAGAAGGAAAGCTATATGCATATAGGGGACGCCTAATAATGAGACAATCACAAATAAGGAAGCAGTTAAAGACCTTGGTGTGATGATGAATAGAAACAGTTAGCAATGATCAAATAGCAACTTTGTTGGCAAAATGTAAAGCAAAAATGGGAATGTTGTTACGGCACTTCAAAACAAGAAAAGCTGAACACATGATTATGCTTTATAAAACATATGTTCGTAGTCCACTTGAATATTGCAATATGATATGGTACCCACACTATCAAAAGGATATTGCACAAATAGAGAGTGTACAAAGGTCCTTTACAGCTAGAATAGAAGAAGTTAAAGACCTTGACTACTGGGAAAGACTACAATTCTTAAAATTATATAGTCTAGAAAGGAGAAGAGAACGCTACATGATAATTCAGGCATGGAAACAGATAGAAGGAATAGCAGAAAATATCATGGAACTAAAAATATCAGAAAGAGCAAGCAGAGGTAGATTAATAGTGCCCAAAACTATACCAGGAAAAATAAGGAAAGCACACAGGACATTAATCCACTACGCACCAGCATCGATAATGCAGCGTCTATTCAATGCGTTGCCAGCTCATCTGAGGAATATATCAGGAGTGAGCGTAGATGTGTTTAAGAATAAGCTCGACAAATATCTAAACTGCACCTAGACCATCCAATGATTGGAAGATGCAAAATATACCGGAAGATGTACTAGCAACTCTCTGGTAGACATTAGAGGAAGGGGCCTCACACTGAGGGACCTGGGGCAACAGAACAAGATGTAAGGTCTGTAAGGTAAGGTAAGGTCTCTCTCTCTCTCTCTCTCTCTCTCTTTGTTCGTCAAGGTTCGACAGGCATTTGTCAAACGGAATTATCAACCGTCCAGCTACTAGGAGTACACAAAAATTCAGGATGTGGCACTTTATAACTGGAAATATTCAATCGACCAGGATGAAACTCTGGTCTAGAGGTTTCCAACTAAGATCTCTAATTGCCCCAAAATTTAATCAAAGTTCATTAAGCCATTCTGGAGATTCAAATATAAAATTTTGTTGTTCCGGGGGTTTGGGTGATAGGGGGTGGGTAGGTGGATGGATGAGGGTCCTAACATATCTGTAGACCACTAACGGTAAAAGACACAGCTGCAAAACTCACTCATCATGAGAGCTGCATTCTGGAGGGGCGCCTTTCGTAGTTTGTTTGCTGAAATAATGAAATTTTAACATTTGTGGGCCATTTAATGTGTGTGTGAGAGCAAGCGGTGTTAGGAGAACGTAGCTGACTTACTGTAAATTATCTATCTCTTTC
>NC_087219.1:67627667-67652137 GCF_015104395.2 Macrobrachium nipponense
ATCTGAGGGCAGATGGGCAGATGGGCAGACGGAAAAAAAAAGAGCCATTGCAGAAAAGTAAAAGTAAAATGAATGGAAAAGTAAAGATGACATAAAACAAGAGAGTCTTTTGAGTCTTTTGTGTATGCTCTTTTTACGTTTAGCTGTTATTTTTTTTCTTTTATTTGATTGGAATTTTAGTGTCTCTGGAACATTCCAAAACTCACCAATCTAAAACTTTTGAAACTCACATTAGAGGCAATTAATTGATGATGGTAACTGATGGGTCTATCTCTTTCCGATATGAAACCTAAACTTAATAAGTAAGGAAGCCCTTTCTTACCTCCTGGATTTATAGGAATTTTTTTGCAGTTTTTTAATGAAGTGATGAACTTTGCTACTTCATTCTCTTCCTTACTTAAGGGTACGTAATAAATTTCAAACGTCATGAATAAGACATTTATGAGAGAGAGAGAGAGAGAGAGAGAGAGAGAGAGAGAGAGAGAGAGAGAGAGAGAGGTGGAGATGACTGGCCAACTTAAGAGTTTATAATCAGATAAATGGTATATATCCATTTAACTACACCTCAGGTTTAACCTGTAACAGTTCACATTACATGGAAATATATGATAGAGTAATAAAAAAATACACATGTGACTGTGTATTAACTATTTCACAGAAGAAATCTAGAAGTATTAGATGCATTTAAAAGTGACTCTTGCCATTCCATATTTAAGCTTTACTACCACAGTTCTTTAAGTCTTATAGATTATCATGAAGCCATGGAATGATCTTCCAAAACTTCAAACTCTGTCATAATAATAATAATAATAATAATAATAATAATAATAATAATAATAATAATAATAATAATAATAATAATAATAATATGTATTTTGGTAGAAGACCCTCTTTTAGGCAAATGCTGTTAAAAAGGATGGAAGAATTAAGCGAGTTGATTTTATATATTGTTTTTTGTTTGTTTTTTTCCTTACAATTCGCTTCTCAGGCTCAGTGATGTTTCTGAGTAACTGCCCAATATTCATATTGGGAACTTTAAAAAAATTGTAAATGCTGAATGAATCTTTTATTAGAACAGGATATCAGGTCCAGGTCAAGTAGGGGTCGTCGTCAGTGCCGGTATTATTCCGTAGGCGTAGTTCAGTTCGGGCCAGGGTCGTCTATGGTTTAAGGGCTGGTATTGGTGCTGGTATAGCTGGTATACCAGCACCAATACCAGCCCTTAAACCAAAGACGACCCTAGCCCGAACTGAACTACGCCTACGGAATGATACCGGCACTGACGACTACCCCTGCTTGACCTGGACCTGATATCCTGTTCTAATAAAAGATTCCTTCAGCATTTAAATTTTTTTTTAAATTCCCAATATGAATATTGGGCAGTTACCCAGGAACATCGTTGAGCCTGAGAAGCGAATTGTAAGGAAAATAGATAAAACAATATATAAAGTCAACTCGCTTAATTCTGCCATCCTTTTTAACAATAATAATAATAATAATAATAATAATAATAATAATAATAATAATAATAATAATAATAATAATGCGTGGCGCCGTGGCAGAGTGGGTTAGGTCGTCAATCGACTGGTTAAGCAACATTGGGGCTGGTTAGTTGTTGGATGGGGGACCGCTCTTCCCGGCGTTGATTCCTTGAGAAAGGATCCTTACCATAATTGCCTCAGCCTACTCAGCTGTAAATGAGTACCTATCCCTGATGGGGTAGGGATCAGCTATGGGTTAAATAGCAAAACTCGGCAATGATGGAAAGAAATGAAGGAATAAACGACAACGACGTAAATGGAACCTCTAGCAACAGAGGAGCTTCGTCCGGCAGCCAGGTGTTCAACCCAATTGAAGGAGAAGACGGTCAGGTACGTGGAGGTCGTCATCCAGCAACTGACCACCAAAACGACAGTAACCAACAGCCTGAGATTGGAGCTACAGAAGCAAACCAGAGGAAGAAATGGACAAGAGAAGATAATAAGGAAATATGGAGATGCTAGTTCAGAAGCAATCCGACGGAGAGAGGATATAGAAGGTTGGTCAACATCTGGAATGAGAGGAATAACATCCCCCAAACAGAGCACAGGCTGGCAGACCAAGTATGGAACAAAGAAAAAGAATTGGCTCTCCCCAACAGAAAGAGAGGAACTGGAAAGGGAAATGACACACGACAACGAATTACAAGAAGACGAACTGAGAGACGATGCCACAGAAGACAACAGGGATGATAAGGTATCGAACAACGACACACGAAGAAACACCGACGAAGTAACAGAGAGGACGGAATGGGTAGAAAAGATTAGACAATGGATAGAGCCAGATACAGAGAGAACAAAGATCCCCCCCATGAAAGCCTACAACGCCAAGAAATTAAGGGAGAAAACAAGTGAGGTCAATGAAATAATGGGCATAATACACACCACCAGTATTACAGAAACAAATAACTTGGCATATGCAGGAGCAAGATTAGTAGCAGAACTGATGGGGATTCGAACACCAACACCACCAGCACAACTTGAGGAAACTGAAAGATGGCAGAAAAAAGGCTAAGAGAATGACAAACAGAACAGACGACTGGCACAACAAACCATTGCACGGACAATACATGAGACAGACTTAAGAACTAGCCAGCGATGACACGTGGCAATGGCTACAGAGGGGAGAGCTAAAGAAGGAAACTGAAGGAATGATAACAGTGGCACAAGATCAGGCCCTAAGAACCAGATATGTTCAAAGAACGATAGACGGAAATAACATCTCTCCCATATGTAGGAAGTGCAATACGAAAAATGAAACCATAAACCACATAGCAAGCGAATGTCCGGCACTTGCACAGAACCAGTACAAAAAGAGGCATGATTCACTGGCAAAAGCCCTCCACTGGAGCCTGTGCAAGAAACATCAGCTACCTTGCAGTAATAAGTGGTACGAGCACCAACCTGAAGGAGTGATAGAAAACGATCACGCAAAGATCCTCTGGGACTATGGTATCAGAACAGATAGGGTGATATGTGCAAATAGACCAGACAAAATCAAGAAGAAAGTATCACTCATCGATGTCGCAATACCATGGGACACCAGAGTTGAAGAGAAAGAGAGGGAAAAAATGGATAAGTATCAAGATCTGAAAATAGAAATAAGAAGGATATGGGATATGCCTGTGGAAATCGTACCCATAATCAGAGGAGCACTAGGCACGATCACAAGATCCCTGAAAAGGAATCTAGAAAAACTAGAGGCTGAAGTAGCTCCAGGACTCATACAGAAGAGTGTGATCCTAGAAACGGCGCACATAGTAAAAAAAGTGATGGACTATAAATACCACCCAGTCGATTGGAGGACTGTGATAGAGCAAAAAAAAATAAAAATAACAATAATAATAATAATAAGGCGAAGAAGAAGAAGAAGAAGAAGAAGAAGAAGAAGTTCTTAAAAACATGATCGCGCTATTTTCGAATAACTGAAGTGAATGTGCTTCCACATGAGAAAATCTTTGGGGACTGGTTGTCTCACCATGTCTCATAAAGAAAGAGCAAGTGAACGTTGAAGAACTTTCATAACTTTGTGGGTATTATTTCAAATTATTAATTACAAAAGAAATGATAAGAAAAATACATCAATTTGATTACTAAGCAATGAAAAACCCTTTAATAGAAGTGGAGAACAGCAGGTAAGGAAGCGTTACTTTGCTATTATCCTTCAAACAAAAAAAGAAGACTCGGCTTTTCGTAGGATGGGGCATATATTCATTTTGATTGCTGGCTGTACGAGTAATATAGCAAATGCATTTATTTAAAATTACCAGAAGACTTACATTCAATTATCGTCTTGATATTCTGACCCATTTTTATTATAAATTAATTTTTCACGTATATATGAGTAATTATTGCGGAAACATTCATATCATTCATTTAATTAGACCCTTTTGTCAAAACATTAATTTCACGTTTCTACTGGTATTTCGTAAAACAGATATCTATTCCTGCCATTATTTAATCTATGTTTATTGATACTTTAGTGTTCTCTTTATCCATGTATTGGCCAACCTAACGCAAAGCAAGAGCTGTAAATCAAAGAAAGTATATAAAAACATTAGCAGAAAAAAAAATCACAGAGGATTGTTTTTCAAAACTTTACTTTTCCTACCAAAATTCATTATACTTTTCGATTGGTATTCACATTAAGGTTATTACTATATTGTAACGTATGCACTTTTTCATGCTGTAATTTTTTTATTGCCGACCTTAAAGAATTTTCTAGTACAGAATCAGAATATTTTTACTTCTTGTGTTATCCTACTAATATATATATATATATATATATATATATATATATATATATATATATATATATTATATATATATATATCACATTTCCGTGATTCATATACATATATCGAGCTACAATGCGCTTTAATATCTAATTCGCTCTTCCTCGGAATTAATATATTTTCATATATGCTTAACCGAAGGGGAATTTAATATATGAAAATATATTATTTCCGAGGTAGAGCGAATTAGATATTAAAGGACATTGTAGCTCGATATATATATATATATATATATATATATATATATATATATATTTATATATATATATATATATATATATATATATATATATATATCATCATCATCATCATCATCATCATCAACCAAATACTTATTCGTAATTCTGTTAGAAACTTGGATGTGAAAACTAATTTATTCAATTTGGCCAGAATGAAGACGTCAATAACTTCTAAACCGTATCCCCTTATTAGAGATGATTTAGTTTACTTATCTGCTTCCTAAATATTCTGAGAAAAATAAAGCTTAAAAATGGAGTAATTATAGCGTTATTGTATGAAAATTTGCACGGGGAAAACCTGGTCTCAGTGAAGTAACCTTAAATGTAACGCCTCTTTAAGTTTTGGGGGGGTGTGGGGGCAGCTGTTGCATCACACTAAGGTTCACATGGTCTCCAACTAGTTTTAAAAAAACATACCAAAAATCATGTGATCAAGAGGGACTCCTGCGTTAAAAGTAATCAATATTCAAATTGTCGTTATCTCCCCTTTTATAGCTTTCATTTGTATTTCACACTAATCAAATGAACTTCCATTTAAATCGCCTTTGATAGTGTCCATTGAAATGATGTTAATCTAGTCATTTCCATTGTCGATACTGATGGCTGAAATGGCGATTTTATCCATATTCCGATTCTGAATGTAAATTAACGCGATAAAAAGCTATTGTAGACTGATAAAATTGAATTGTACGGTAATGTGATTAGGGAGTCTATCCATTCAGGAAATTTCAGTACTGAAAGCGTGCGTAATCTTCACAAACTTCCTTAACATTCTTTGTAGAAACTGTAGGTGTAAATGATATATACTGGTTCTACTTAGAACTGCATGTAGATTTTAGCTGATGTTAAGCCGGATTTTTTGGGTTATAATTCCATTCGCTAAGACTTATGGGATCAATATGTCTGTGGTTGCATCAGTGTTAATCTGCCTAGAGATTCTCAAAAAGGGGAAATGATTTTCAGTTAGAAGTTAGATAAAAAAACATAACATCGAAAGACAGCCTCTTATTGCATGAAGACATTTCTATTACTGATCTTATCCAAAAACCAAACTAACGTTGTCATCGGTTTCTTTTTTTATTATTATTATTATTATGATTATACTCGTCGTAAGATCTAAGCATTCGTATGGAATGCGTGAATTTCGTTGGTTAGCAAACGTGAAACAGCAAGACGTATAATTTATGCATGTCACCATTAGGCGACAGATCTATACATACTTAAGACTCAGAAATATGTATACATTGTTAATTCAGATTTGATTATCGGTAATCGCTCATATATCTTGTATTGGATACATTTATCTGTTAAATGAGTTTGTAGGTGCCCACGTGGACCCCCACACACTTTTATCCCACTGACCTGCTACAACAACAGTTTCGCGCGCAAATGCGTAGAGACAAGGAACACAGCAGGCATCATGCAGCTTTCTTAGTATTATCATATTAGATGCATCGTCATCACTATATGAATTATAGTCAGCATTTCAGCCATATGTACTTAAATTCAGTCATGTCTTGTATAGCTGTTCATATGTATATTTCTATCTGTCAACAAACACAAATGAATGTGTGTGACCTGTGATTTTGATCACCTGGTGTCAGGCGCTACATTTCCACTCGCAAGAGCTATTGAACTGTGTGTTTGTTGTCTGAATAAATCAGCAAGTTTTGGAGATGCTGCCTCTTGCTGACGCCTTCGGTACACATTTCTGAAATATTGCTATCAAATTGTTGTAAAAATTAATCTTATTGGTCTATGAGTCATTGAATTAGGCAACACATATTTGAAAGACCTGTAACAACCAGACTTCTATGATAACCCTTATATTTTTGAAAACTATGAAAATATCATATAGTTTTTGCCATTAATTGAAAACGACCTGCAAAAACCTTTTGTTTTTAATTGACAAAAACAAAAAAAGCTTTAGCCGATTTCGCTGGTTTTCATATATATGGAAATCGACGGGTAATGGAACTCATTTCAATTCCCAAGGCCTTAAAAGGGAATATCGCAGAAATGAATAGGATCTGTTTACACGGTATGATGAAGTCCGAATGAAATGGCCATAGTTGCATATGTATCATTAAAAAGTTGAATGAAACATTATTGCTGAATATAACTTACCTCACATGTTCTTATCATCAGAAGCAATTGTTTATCTTAGGAAATACGTTGGAATAATACTTTATATTTCAGTTATTATAAAATGAGTTTCATCCGTAATTAAATCTGTTATTTATATAACAAAAAAAATATGCCTTCCGATTATATCTGAATAGCTCTGGAATATAAAAGTTCTTTATGCGAAATGCAGTGGCAAAATGGTTCAAATATGATAACCCCCAAAAATAATAAATCAACAATGTTAGCAGACAAATATAGTCTGACTCATAATCTAAGTGTCAGTAAGAAGCGAAATGATCCTTCGTCTGGTAGAGTACAAAACAGTAAAGGTTTTAGTTCTAGTAATAGCAATGCAAGTAAAAGTGACTATTACTGTTATACATGCGGAAAACCAGGTCATATGTCTAAGGTTTGTAAGAATAAAGGGGTTTTTAGTAGTTCAGAATTAACTTGTTTCTGATGTAATAAGAAAGGGCATTTAGCGAGAAACTGTGCAGAAGAAAGGAAGGACGTTAAGAAACCAGTCTCTCTAGTTAACCTTTCGTCAAGTAGGAATGATGTGATGAGAGAAACTAGGAAATTTTATGGAGAATTTCTGTCAGAAGGTGTAGTTTCCTCTTTTGGAGATGGGGATTCGAGAGAAATAGTCTTGCTTCGGGACACCAAAGCTGCTGTCTCCCTAATTAGGGGAGAGAGTGTGCCAACTGCCAAGCAGGGCAGAAATCAACATGTAAGAAAAAGTCATGTTAGGTGGATTTCCGAACACTTGTGTTTTTTGTCCTTTGTTGAAATTAAACTTGGAAAGTCAGGGAGTGTCAGAAGTGAAACTAGCAGTCGTTGACAGTTTGCCCTTTAATGGCGTTGACTTTATGGTCGATAATGGCTTAGCTTTATCCAGGTACTATGTGAATCCTGTTGTGAGAGAGGTTCTAGTGCCTGAAATGGTAGTGACTAGGTCAGGTTTAGATACAGACATAGACTACGGTCATAGTTTGTTCGTGGATTCGAACGAGCGTGATAGACTTGGCAAGGTTGATCTTGACATGAGTGTGGCTGAGAGACCTGACTCTATCGGTGGTGACAGTGATAGCCAAGCAGAAGGTGTAGCTGTCGAGAATAACCTAGTTGATGGAGTGGAATCTAGTAATTATTGTTACGCTTTTGAATAAAGATGAGCTAGTTAAGTTTCAGGGAGTGGATGAGACACTAACCCAAAATTTTGAATGTGAGCTGGATGATGATCTTGATAATGTGTGTAAGGAAACATTTTGTTTAAAAGACGAAGTTTTGCCTGACTTGTGCGTTTTCACGGTCCCGTAGCAGTAACCGGGCCCATAGTCTACTAAAGGTGCTGTCACACTAGCGAAATTTCCGTCGACTTTTTCTGAGTTTGTCGTCGACTTTCCAAAGAAGTCGACGTCATTCCGTACTCTGGTTGTCACACACGTACTTCTTCATACCGTGGCTGTCGTCGTCAAAACGCAAATAAACTATCTAAGCTGTGAATTCCCGGAATGATAAAACAACTATGCTTTTTAACACATAGCAACTAGTGGGTCGTGCTTGCAAGTTTAGTGATGCTGCATAGAATTTAAAAAATAAAAGTCTTTGCGTTCGGTCCTGGTTAAAAAGACGTGAAAAGTTTTATCTAAAAAAATAAGCTAGGGCTAGCCTATAGGCTATTCGTAACCTTGTTTACACAACCACAGTCAGACTTTATTATAAATTAAGCTAGAGAAAAACTGCACAAATTTTAATAAAAAAAAAAAAAAACCACTGAGAGCAGACCTAGGCTATATAATTATCTGATATTCACGATATAGCATGCTTATCTGTATGAAGATCAGCAAGTTCAGGAAAGTTTTCCCCGAGTCGCATGGTGATTTCTTGGTAATTTTTTTTTTTTTTTATTTAAGACATTTTTTCATAAACCTATCATGCTTATGGTCCCATTAGCATCGTCTCTCCCCCATATCTTCGACCAAAAACTGTTCTGGCAATCTTGTCCACTGTACCAAGAACTCCATCTTGCATCTGATGACTTAAAATGCGGTCTCTCCGAGATATAAACAAACAATAAAGTCGACAGTAGCGATGGGTTGAATTCGATCGGTACCGTCACGGTCCGTTTTCAAAATTCGTGACGACGAAACCAGAAAGTCGTCGTCAAAACATGAAAAGTCGACGTCAAATTCAAAAGTCAACGGAAATTTCGCTAGTGTGACAGCGCCTTTAGACTAAGGTAAAAGGAGACTATGGGCCCGGTTACTGCTACAGGACAGTGAAAACACACAAGGCAGGCAACCCCCTAAGGCCCATCATCTCTCAGATGACATCCCCAACCTATAGGATAGCGAAGGTCCTGAATGATTTGCTGGTACCTTACATACCCGGTGCATATTCACTCAAATCTGCGGTGGAGTTTATTGATCTCCTACAAGAAAAAGGACCAGAAGATGACATTGCCTCACTCGACGTTGAGAGTTTGTTTACAAATGTTCCCGTCGAAGAAACGATCGATATCATCCTTGATCGTGTATACAGGTCCGATAAGAACCCGCTGCCCATTTCCGAAGATGTCCTCCGAGATATGCTGAAGGCTAGTACTACAGAGGCCCCTTTCCTCTCTCATCAGGGGGGATTATTTTGACAAGTAGACAGAGTCGCCATGGGATCCCCACTAGGGGTCCTTTTCGCAAATATGTACGTGGCCCTTGGAGGACCAGAGGAGATGTGTAAATATCACAGCCAAAACTACATCGGGCACCACTACAACGACCCTTCGGAGAAATCTGCTGGCTCATAGAAATCAAGGGGCCATCCATTAACATTACATAGATGTACACGACAGGAAGCCATCTCTACAAGAGCTCATAGAAGGCACCCACCCAGGTCATGCACAGAGAAGACAACTACGATCGCCTCTTAATAACGGAACCGGTGAGCATCGCTATTCAGAAGCAGACCTTGAACGTCCAACAAGAATCGGACCATTATCCCTCCAGCAGTAGAAGGATTACTCATGCCAACAGGGACCAGAGAACGCGCCCTACCCACCGGGAACATCGCGCCCCTTGGAAGGCATGAGAGGACCCAGCGCCAGCGAAAGATAAGTAACATCCGTTGTTCAGGTCGCTGAGACCCCGCCCAACACGAATCAGCAACCGTTAACCAACGTAGACCATTTGGACACACCCACTAACACACACACACACACACACACACACACACACACACACACACACACTCACTCACTCAAATTTAATTTATACACATTTAAGTATAAACATAAATTATCTGACTTGTACCTACATGCATGCTATAAAATAGATAATATATATATATATATATATTATATATATATATATATATATATATATATATATATATATATATATATATGGCACCCAGGTCGTACACAGAGAAGACAACTACGATCGCCTCTTAATAACGGAAGCAGTGAGCATCGCTATTCAGAAGCCGACCTTGAACGTCCAACAAGAATCGGACCATATATTCCCCTCCAGCAGGAGAAGCAATACCCAAGCCAACAGGGACCAGACAGCGCGCCCCAATCCACCGAGAACATCGCGCCCCTTGGAAGGCATGAGAAGACCCAGCGTCAGCGAAAGTCAAGTAACATCCTTGCTCAGGTCGCTGAGACCCCGCCCAACACGAATCAGCAACCGTTAACCAACGTAGACCATTTTGGACATACACACACACACACACACACACACACTCAAATTTAAATCATACACATTTATGTATAAACAGAAATTATCTCTTGTACCTTTATGCATGCTATAAAATATATACATATATTTGTACTCCGTATTTAGATTTCTATATTCATTTTCATTCCTGTATGTAATTTTGTAATTTTTATCTAAAACCAACATGTAACATATTAAATTTTAAACATACATTTAAGGAAACTCTAGCACATGGCATTGTATTTTGAATATTTATTTAACCATTGTTTAAACTTTCACTCTTATTGTCACAGTACATATGTCCTTATGTTCTTTGTAACTAAAACAACGCCCTTAAGCTGTTAATCCCTAGACTAACCAGTACCCATACCTCAAGGTCATACCTCCCACACGATGAGATAAAATAGGCCGAAAGGTCAGATTGTAAGTCAGTAGTCGCTTGATAATGCCATAAGGCGAAACAGCTGTCGTGACAAAATTCAATAAATGGAAAAAGTCTGCGTATTTTTCACCAGAAATTGACGAACGAGAATCGGAAAAAACTTCGTCGGTATGAAGATACCTGCAAGAAACTTATTGATGCCACTAAAGCAATTGCTTTTAACGAAAATTATATATATATATATATATATATATATATATATATATATATATATATATATATATATATATATATATATATTATACATATATATATATGTATATATATATATATATATATATATATATATATATATATATATATATATATATATATATATATCTTTTTTTATTACTGTATTTAGATTTCTATATTCATTTTCATTCCTGTATGTAATTTTGTAATTTTTATCTAAAACCAACATGTAACATATTAAATTTTAAACATACATTTAAGGAAACACTAGCACATGGTATTGTATTTTGAATATTTATTTAACCACTGTTTAAACTTTCACTTTTATTGTCACAGTACATATGTCCTTATGTTCTTTGTATCCAAAACAACGCCCTTAAGCTGTTAATCCCTAGACTAACCAGTACCCATACCTCAAGGTCATACTTCCCACACGATGAAATAAATAGGCCGAAAGGCCAGATTGTAAGTCAGTATTCGCTTGATAATGCCATAAGGCAAAACAGCTGTCGCGACAAAATTCAATAAATGGAAGAAGGAAGTCTGCATTTTTTTCACCAGAAATTGACGAACGAGAATCGGGGAAAACTTCGTCGGTATGAAGATACCTGCAAGAATCTTATTGCTGCCACTAAAGCAGTTGTTTTTAACGAAAATTATATAAGAGATAAATAGCCTAAAATGCCCTAATATATAATATATATATATATATATATATATATATATATATATATATATATATATATATATATATATATATATATATATATATATATATATATATATATATATATATATATATATATATATATATATATATATATATATATATATATATATATATATATATATATATATATATATGTGTGTGTGTGTGTGTGTGTATAATAGTAACGTATGTTATATGATACGTAAAGTAATCTCTCAAATAAAAAACAAAATTTAAGCTAAAAAGCTCCTAAATGGTACTTGGTGCTGATTGCGAAATAGTGCAGCGTAATGACTGGTTACACAAAGATTTATTACTTTTTCACTTTTATAATTTCCTACACTAATTTTATACACCACAATTTTTTTTTATCAATGATACAAATATGTATACATGAGTTTTTTTTATCTTTATTTTGTAGTGGTTGCAGAGTATTGTCCAAATAGGCGTAATATGTTTCCAGCATTACTCTTCCAATAGCTTTGGGCGATATGGCTGGCCACACTCAATTTTATATCTTCATAAGAACAGTCAGTTGCTAAGTAGCGTAATGTGGCACGTGGCCTTTTACAGGGCATTGTGCATTTCGTCATTCATGTGTCCTTTTGCACGACCGTTATTATCTTCCTACAAAATTGAATGTTGCTTCGTCCACCCATACGTTTATCATAGCAATCCCTGGGAGCTACCTTATTTCCTTTAGAAGCAATAAATTTTACTTTTTCTCTCTTCAACAACCAATCATTGACCTCATATTCTTTTTCGTGGCATTTTTTTTTTCATTGTTATACTGGTTGCAACCTTGGAGGAATAATGGGAGGAGACGCCTTGCTGCGGGATAAGTGAAGCCACTCAGGTCGCTGGCCGCCATATTGGGACTGGCAACTGAATCCCTGGGTCAACCGTAGGTACGCGACCTTGCGATGACTAAGGTGTCACATTTTTTATTTTTGATACGCTATGTTATTTTAATTCGTCCCTTTAGTTTTCTTGTGTGTGTACTCTTCTGCTTACGGTACACATAATTTCGTACGCCATTTTATCCGCAGACAGTTAACACGTTTACTGAAACTATAATGCCTTGATGAAAAAATAAGTGAATTGGAGGAAGTAAAGCTACTATTGAATTCATTATGGTATTCATCACCTTATTTGACATATCAAATTCTCGAAATCTAAATACCAAAGGATTTAAAAGCCCAATTCAGAAGAATATTGCAAGTGATATTAAAGATTTTCTAATAAAAGCAGAAACATATATCAGATCTTTGAGACTTCAGGATGGTAAAGACATCTTAAAATAAGATAAAAAAAACTGGTTTCATTGGCTTTCTCTATTGCATACGAAGTCCTCAGATTCTGTACGAAACCTGTATTGCATCAGATGGTGGGCCTTTACAATTTTTGATGACCTACAAATTCAGTCAGGTTCATATTGAACTATTCTTTGGTCAAGTAAGAAGTATGGGAAGCCATAATGATAATCCAACAGCGAGACAATTCTCTGCTGCTTACAGAAGGCTACTTGTACATAATGACTTAATGGATATCATTTGTGGCAACTGTTTGCCATCAGAGTCGGTGCCCATATTATAACTGCTTCAAACAGCATAAAAGAGCAGGTTGCAGTAAGGAATATAAATGCTTTTGTTTCAAGACTTCGAGTTTTAAAAGTTCAAGAAGCATATTCAGATGGCAAGGAATATGATTAGGATTATATTCCAAAACCATTACCTCTTGTCAAAATGTTCAAATAAATTAGTAGCTTATAATGCAGGCTTTGTTGTTTTTAAGTTAAAAAAAAAAGTCTTTACGGTGTGAGGTCTGCATTGATGCATTACCGTTAACAAACACTAATTTTCGTCACACCCTCATCAAATTAAAAACCAAAGGAAAATTGGTCTATCCATCAAATGATGTTATTGATATATGCAATACATGCGGAAAAAATATGAGGGAAATGTTGTCCTGCAACAAAACACTGAGGAGAGTTAACTTCCATAAATTAGTTAGTTCAGTATTGGCAGCTTACAGAGGCAAAACAATATTTTGAGAATTCGATTATCACATGCATGATACTCAACCATTGGACAATCACTTGTACTTATTGATTAAAACAATAACTGACAAATATTTGCAAGTGAGATATAATTGTGCTGGTAAACGGATTGCTGCTAAACTTCAATCGCAGGTCGCAGGAAAGAGTCGCCAGATATATACTAAGTTAATTCATTTTAGCGGTCAATAATTCCAAATAGTAGGCGATAACAAACAGTAAGGACTAAGGAATTAGCAGACATAAAGAGAATAGCTTTAAATTTGTGCCAATGATAGGTTATATGTATATAAGATTATGAAAAATTTGTATTGTATTTCTGAGTAATAAAGTAAGGTATTATGTATGATGAAATAATTAACTATGTTCTTTTAAAAGAATGATAAAATGTCTAACACTTTTCGCCTCCATTTATGCCATGAAAAGACGCATTATGAAAATAAAAGATGGGAAAAGTAACTGAAACGTTTCTATTAATCCTTATGGTGTGGTCTCTTTTGCCAGTCCTGGGCGAAGCGGCCACGCGGTAAACTGGCTTCACTTTACTGAAAGGTCTGGCCCATGCAGGGCGTCTCCTCCCATTATTCCTCCAAGGTTGCAACGGCACCGTCTGAGCCTATATGGTTCATTATCAGACATTCCCCAGCCAAGCCCGAACTGTGTGGCTCCCAACTTAAGACTGACTACTTTATTCAGAGTTACAGACCGGGAAGTAACGTAAGTTTGCAGTCATTCTTTTGGAGTCTCCTTCCATTCAGTTCTCATCGTAAGACCAGATCGCCTGTGAGTGGCCCGCCTTAGGCTAACTCGCTATCCAGAGGCAATACCAGTAAGAAGCTGTAATGCAAGAACTGTAGTTAAACGCTTGTTAGATTTATTTTTCTAAATTTGGTCTGCCTCGTATTATACACAGTGATAATGACAGTAATTGTGTATCCAAATATTTCAGGGATAGAGTGAAAGTGTTCGGTATTAAACTCGTAACTTCCACACCTTATTACCCTGAATCACAAAGCATTGTAGAGCTGTTTCACCAAACGTTAAAGAGTTGTTTACGATTATTGTGTAATAACTTTGAACATGACTGGGAAGAAAAGCTACCTTTTCTTTTATTAGCTTTACGGTTGGCACCGAATGACACTACCTTTCGAGCTGGTTCTTGGTCACACTGCTGAAGGTCCTTTGGAAATATTAAAATGTAATTTAATACCTAAAGAAGGTAGAGAGAACTACATAACTAATCATGAGTATTATAAAAACAATTTAAGAGATGCTCGGTAACTTGCAAAGGCAAACGCGAGTGAAAGTCAAGGGGAAACTAAAAGGAAACAGGATCTTAGAACGAAAGAGAGAAGTTTTTGCGTGGGAGATAAAGTTCTACTACTAGCCCAGAAAGAAGGTCCCTCTTTATCTTTTAAGTTCGAAGGTCCTTTTTCAATTTTATAAAAGAGGGGAAATCTAAATTATTTAATCGAAATGGGCAAGCGTAGAGCAAAGTTGCTGCATGTAAACTTACTCAAAAAATATAACAAACACCCCATGCCTGTAGTAACGGTGTCACAGAAATAAATTAGTTTTGAGAAAAACTCCGATGTGCTTAAGAATTTTGAATATTTTAATCAGAGTTTAGAAAAAATAAAAATTGAGGGAAATACATAATGTTAGTGAATTATCCTGAAAGTATTAGTGACAAACTAGGTCTAACCAATATTTCAGAACATGATATTGAGTTGCATGACACAAAACCCATTAGTCAAAGTCCATATCATCTGAGTCCAGAAAAAGCAAAATTTGTGAGGAAGAAATTAGTTATATGCTAGATAATGATTCGATAGTTCCTAGCGAGAGTGAATGGAGTTCCCCGGTAGTTCTGGTGAAAAAGGAAGATAGATCAGGTAGTGTTCATTGATTTCTGGAAAGTAAGCAATGTTATTAAGCAAAGTAATTTTCCCTTACCCAGGATTGATGATTGCTTAGATAGAATCAGAAATTCCAAATTCATTTCAATGTTTGATTTGGCTAAGGCTATTGGCAAATACCATTAAGTGAAACGAGCCCAGAAAATATCTGCCTTTATAACACTATTCGGTAGTTTAGAGCCCAAAGTTACGGCTTTTGGCTTGAAGAATGCAGCCAGTACCTTCCAAATGTTAATGATTAAGGTTTTAAATGGCATCAACAACTGTGTCGTGTACTTGGATGATCTTGTAATATTCTCAGAGACTTGGGAGGATCATGTAAGGATTTTAGCAAGAGTCCTGGAAGCCCTTACAGAAGCAAATCTCGTTTTTAATCTAAGGAAATGCGAATTTTGGAAAGCCTTTATTACTTGTTTAAGTCATAAAGTTGGTCTTGGTAAAATCTCTCCAAAAGATGGGACCATAGAAGCTATCACAAATTTCCAATCCCGACATCTAAAAAACCAGCCATGAGATTTCTCGTAATGGTTTCGTATTTCCATAGATTTGTTAACAATTTTTTCAATTATAAGTGCTCACATAACTAATCTATCTAGGAAAGGACGCAGTTTTGCATTTCATGGAGCTTGTTGAAGATTATTACGATTCATATGTCAGTTATATTGTTACCTGATTTTGATAAGGTATTTAATTTAGCGATCAATGCCAGTGATATTGGCGTAGGGGGGGTTTTGTTTCAAGAAGTGAAAAGAATGAAACATCCTGTTGCCTATTATTCAAAGAAACTGAATAGAGCGCAGTAGAATTATTCAACTACTGAAAAGGAATTGTTTAGTTTAGTTACAACCTTCCAAAACTTTGAGATTTATGTACTACGTAGGAGTTCCTTTTTAACTGTGTATACTGATCATAATCAATTAGTTTATTTGGAGAGGTTTAAGAATAAGAATAAACATCTAATGCGTTGGAGTTTAGAAATTACAAGATAGTTCATATAAGGGAAAAGGATAATGTTATAGCTGAGAGCCTGTTTAGAGATTTTTCGGAATGCGTAGCCTGATGATCGTTTTCTATTTTAGCACGGTTGGGTGAATGAATTGAGAAGTGTTTGTTTGGCTGAGTTAAAGTTTCATCCAGAGTTGTTCTTCTGTTGTTTGATTCTTCTTGTTTCCCTTACAAAAATAAATTCAGTTGATTTAATTTTTTTTCTTTTGGGAGAACATGTCATGGTAAACACTTTATAGCAAAGAAATATATATTAAAGGAAAGGGAAATGTATCTTCTTCGAGTAGGTCTGCAGCAAGGAGGCATTCCCGCACGTGTTTGGGGAGTCTGTTCTCATTCATTGTTCGAGAATACTCTGTTGTTTTGTGGAACTCCAGCACGCAGACCGCGGAAGCAACACGGCGCTTTAGATATGATGTAACATTTCACTCAGTCTTCTGAGAAGTTCTTCGGATGGAAACGTAAATTAATTAACTCCGCCCTTTCAGCCCGACCAGAGAATCAACGTATATATATATATATATATATATATATATATATATATATATATATATATATATAATATATATATATATATATATATATATATATGTATAATATATATATATATATATATATATATATAGTATATTATATATATATATATATATATATATATATATACATATAAAGTCTACTGTAGGCTAGGTGCTCTGCAACAGAGCCTACATTGTCTCCTGTATTTCTTGAATCATGCCATGAGATTAACGTAGGCTAGGTGGTCTGAACCAGACCCTAGTTCATCTTTGTTACCCATGTTGAGGGTTATCATGAAGCAAGAGCCTGTGCCATGCAAGGCTAGCTTATAACATAGGCTAGGTGGTCTGAACCAGACCCTAGTTCATTTTTGTTGCCAATGCCGAGGTTTTATCATGGAGCAAGAGCCTGTGCTGTGCAAGACTAGCTTATAACGTAGGCTAGGTGGTCTGAACCAGACCTTAGTTCATTTTTGTTGCCCATGTCGAGGGCTATTAAGAAGCAAGAGCCTGTGCTGTGCAAGACTAGCTTATAACGTAGGCTAGGTAGTCTGATCCAGACCTTAGTTCATTTTGTTGCCCATGTCGAAGGTTATCATGAAGCAAGAACCTGTGCTGTGTAAGGCTAGCTTAGTTGTTTTGAGACTCTTGCACAAGATTTTTGTTGAGTTGTTTCTGAGATTATCACGCTTGTTGTCCCCCTGACTGCCACGATCGGTCATGACCAAGGAAGAGTGCTTTATGCCACTCATACACCCTGGCTGGACCCCACCCTTGAATTACCTTGGAGCTCTCTTTGATTTAGAAAGGGATTCTAGAAGTCAATGGAGCTGCTTAGGGTAGGTCAAGCCTTGGGCGTAATTGCCGCTGGTTGTAGCTCAACCTTACGCTTGTTAGGCAAGTACTAGGGGAATTATTGCAGAAAATTATAATACATCTATGTCTAACCGTGTGGGGAAGTTTCTTTCTATTCGACAGGAATACAGCATTGAACTCAAATATGTTCCTACTAAGCAAAACCCAACAAACTTCTTTGCCTCAGGATGTTCCTTGGTTGAACTCCAACAAAATCCCTGCACGAGGGAGGGATACCTGAGGATAGGACATCGCTCCAGATACGTGATGTAGTAGTAGCGACCCTGGGAAATGCATGGTGAAGGCACATTGACTCTGCCAGCAGAACTGTGGAAACTGCAGGAGAGTAATGTAGAGTTTGTGAGATTAATCAAAGTTATGAAATGTGTGCTTGAGTTTGGGAAATGCAATGCAGAGCCTTTTAGAAATTTAGTTTATTTGGAGCAGCGACATTCACCCGCCCAGTGTTTTTGCTTTTCTTGAAAGTAAAATACCTATTCCTTCTCATATTAGAAATCATGAGAGTCAATTATTTCCAGTAATGCAGGATGGCCTATGTTTTACCCACAATAGGTTAGTGAATGTTATGGAAACGAAATCTGAATGTTATAGTTGCTATCCAAGGGTATATTAGTATTTACATATTTAGAGCATCTCCATCGAACTCAGATGCATTGTGGGGTTAATGTTTTAAAGACTCTATTTTGCCAGAATTGTTGGTGCCCGGGATTGAGGGCCAAGGTCAAGAGAGTTGTAGGGGGATGTTGTGCTTGCATCCTAGCCTTCAAACCCCTTCTTCGAAGAATGCCACCTCCACCCCTCACGACTGACAGAGTCCTCATGATGCGCCCCTTTGAGAAAGTCGGTGTCGACCACACAGGCCCCATCCCAGTATAAGGTGGAGTGGGGCATATCCTAATAATAACATGTATGACGACCCGTGCTGTGTACCTGAACTACTGCAGAGGGTTAGATGCAGATACTTTCATCTTGTTGTTGCAACAATTTGCGGCGACGCATGGCACTCGTAGCACCATGCATAGCAACAATACTACAACATTTAGGGTAGCAAGTACCTTCCTACAAGAGGTCTGAGATGAGGAATTAACTCAGCAATATGTCAGTCAACGAGGAATCAAATCGGTCTTTCAGCCTACCAGGTCTCCCTAGAAATGGGGATTTATTGAACACCTTATAGAGGTGGTAAAGTGAAAGCTGGCAGCCACCCTTCAACATGCCATCTACACTGAGGAGCCGTTAAGAACATTGATAAAAGAGGCGGATGCTGTTGTGAATAACCGCAACTTAATGTATGCAGGAGATCAACGTGAGGATGAAGTGCTCACACCTTCGCACCTCATCCAAGATGATATAATTAGGTTGTTACCCAACGAAGACTTCCATCTTACGCTGACAAACTTGACAGTTGCGTCAGCAATACTTCAGGCTAATATACACCCTGGAAACGTTTCTGAAGTTACTGGAGGGAGAGTTATTTGAGTCTATACAAGACCAACACGACTTACAAGAAGCCTCACTGACTGCCCTGAGAATCAGCGACATTGTGTTAGTCAAGGTCGACCAGCGCAAGCACAGTTGGTGGCCCCTCGGTAAGATCATCGAAGTGTACCCTGACACTGACGGGGTCATCAGGTTGTTCAAAGTGTTCTTCGATGGCGAGGAGCACCTACGTTCCGTGCAGCCCATCGTCCTTCTCGAGGTTAATCCCACCATGAAGAGAGAGAAGAAAAAGAGAGTAGCCAGATCGATGACAGTAGCAGTGAGGCAGGGAACGATGAGATACAGAATGCTTTAAATGAAGCAGAATTAAGTAGACAGATTGAGAGACTCGACATTAGTAGTCATGAAAGTGAAAGAGATAAGGCGGCATGAGTAAGTGCGGCAGGTGTCCATCCAAAGAGGAAAGCTGCTGTAGAAAAGAGAAAGCAAATGTCAGAGTGGGTAAAAGACGAACTGATTTAGTACTGTTTGTGTAATTATCGAGGTGAGCTATGGAAGATCGAGAATCGAAGGGAGGCTTGAATGTTTTAGAGTTAGGATAAGGGATGTTTAGTGATGTTACGTCTTCGTAAAAATAAAGCAAAAAATACATGTTACAATCCACCCAGCGTTAATAAACCACTTAATAATATTCTCTATGTACAATTTAATCCTAATTCATTCTTGCTGTAACCTTTTTAAAAATTGTTGTTAATAACTTAGTAATTAAATATAATTGTAATTTGAGAAAGAAACTAATTAAGAATAGCCTGTCAAATTCAAACAATATTATATACAGTATTGCTTGTAAAAAATTTAATAAAATCAATGTAGGTCCTACGTTACATCCAAAAAATTAAGGGGAGATGCCCTTAGCATAAATAAACCATATCAAGAGGCTTAATGACTGATGGCATTGCGGATCATTGGATTAAGACAGGCCATGCTATTAACCATGGGATAAATCCTCGATAATTTGCAGGGTCAAATTTCACCGCAAAAGGAATCTGCTGGAACCCGTTTCTGGAACTTTGTAAAAATAAAGCAAAATAGATACGTTATAATCCAACCAGCCTTAACAAACAAATAATATTATCTGCGTATCATTTTCATCTATATTATCTATATATAGATTATATATATATATATATATATATATATATATATATATATACTATAGATATATAATAATATAAAAAAACACTGTATCGTGCTTCTAAGAAATCAATAGAGGGATCCACAGTAATATCCTTGTTTATCTAGCTATAATATGTTTATACAAAGCTTTGTATAAACATATATATCTAGATAAACAAGGATATTACTGTGGATCCCTCTTTATTGATATAATATATATATATATATATATATTTAACTGACAAAACCGGTGCTGCTCTAGGAAAACTGAAAGACAACCAATAAGATCTCCCTCTCAGCTTTTTTGATATTTTGTATTTCACCACTTCTCAGGCCCCCTTTCCTATTGGGACTGAGCGTAGTCTAGTAGGGCACCGGGAGTGTCTCTATTCATCCATGCAACCTCAAAATATGGATTAGATACTAATATTAGCAGCTTTTGGTTATTTTTACATGTCACCACCTTCTCACAAGGCCCCCTTCCTATAGAGACTGAAGTTATACTTAAAGAGCATTCAAGAGTTTCACTATTCATCTCGGATAACTAAAAAACTATAAAAATTTACAAAACTATTGTTTCCAGTTAATTTTACATGTCTTCCTCTTCTAACTATACATCTAAGCTACATCAGAAACTATGTAATAGAAACTAACATCTGGTGTTCCCGATTATTTTTACATTGCACCTACTTCTCATCCCTGTCTCACATCCCCCTCTCCCTGTCAGAACTGAACATGGAATTAATAGGCATCAGGAGCATCACTGCTTATTTGAATGGCCTCGAAAACTATGAATTAAACACTAGTATCTGTTGTTCATGGTCGTTTTTACATGTCACCTTCTTCCCACACCATCTCACCCCACTGCCTATCGGAGCTGACTTTGGACTTGAAAGGCAGCGGGTGAGTCACTATTATTCTCAGCGACCTTGAAAACTTCTGATTAGACACTAATATCTGCCATTTTTTTATTTTATTTTTATGTATCCAACCCTTCGCACCCACTTCTCACCCAACCTTCCTATCAGGGCTGAAACTGAACTTGAAGAGCACCAGGAGTATCATTATTCATCTCAGCGACCTCAAAAACTAGGGATTAGACACTAATATTTATCGTTTCAAGTTATTTTTACATTTCACTCCTTTCCCACCCATTTCCCACAACTCCCCTTTGGCGCCATTGATGTCTTACCCCCACAGTATTCTTTTCCACATAGCAAGTCATATGCATACTAAGTTTGGTTAAAATTCTTCAATGAGATTCAAAGTGTATGTGGCACATGCACACATTACATATATCCATGTCAACGTCATATTCATCAAAGTCTGAAAGCCATTACGCCAGTATACAGTGACTAGTGCTTCCCCACCTGAAGCACTTAGGGGCTTCCTCCCTTCCTTGCCTTCCTCCTCACACCGTAGAGAATACTCTTGCGGATTTAATTAGATTGGCTCAACCTACCTTAGCCGACACAACATTGACTTCGATTGTCGATGCTGCAATAGAAATTCTATTCAAAGAGAAAAACGAGTAATTAATGTCGTTATGATGCGGAGTCATACAACCAGCTAGTCCTGTCTCTATCTTCCAGATCTCTATGAACAAATCCACCCAAGAAATTACAATTAGTTCGGATATAAATTGGTGCTTTTAAGTGTTTGAACACTTCTGCTTTGCAGATTTAACATATATGATATAATTCGCATTGTATTTGAAGAATCTACAGTAAATTAACAGAGATTAAGTGTTCTCTGTAAGAAAAGAAATTTTAAATTCGATGAATGGAATATAATAAAAAGTGTATATTTATTTTTTCTCGCTGATAGTACGTTTAGCCTGTATTTTTGTTTAGCAAGATTCAGAAGCTAAGTGATTTCTGTCAGTGATATCCATATGTGTAGTTTTTCTTGGCAATTGAGAAAAGTAAATATTTCATATTCATGTATAATTGATATTCAATATAGATCCATACCCATATAAAAAATTAGCACACTATCAGGGAGTGTAAAGCCACTTCTATTCAAGACTTGGATATTCAAATAACTTCAGTAAATATCGACATAATCCATGTCATTCCTGTTCAACGAAATTCAGTTTAATCAAATCATTATTCAGGAACTTATACTAAACTAATGAGAGGAAGGTACACGTCTTAGAATTTTAACTTATTGAAAATCAGCAGGCTATATACGAAAATCAAGTTATTCTTTATAATATCCTTCGAAGTATTCTAATAAATTTGAAGTATCACATATTTTTCTTTACTAATATGTCTATGCGTAATACAGTTATTGTTTCCATACATTGAAGAATGACCTCAAGAGCAAAAATGGCATTGGTACATTATTATAAACAGAAAAGCAGCTTAATTGGCGACCGTTGGCTAGATCAACAAAGGATAAAGTTTTAAGATAATTCCCAGCATAATCAGGTAAATAAAGTTGTTTTCTTACAGGTCATTGGAAAGTAATCATTGGAAGAATTCTCCAAATCCGCCTATCAGAAATTCCATCAATAAATAATTCCTAGGACACAATCATCCCCTAAGATGTTCCCTCTCGAGCGCAATAAACATAATTCCTGGAAGACTGCAAATACAGCCTGAATCTGTTTCTAAAGATTATTTTTCGTAAAAATTACGTTCCATAAATCCAAACCAATTTATTCCAAAATACATTTTAACCCATACAAATCTTACATCTCCTACATGGTTCCAAATTTTAGATTTGAAATCGGAGCCCGATGTATGTTCACTGAATTGTTCCATTTTCTTTCCCTTTTTAATTGACCTTTTAAGTTTTTAAGATATACCACTACTATATTACAAAACGAAAGAGTATATATTGGCCAATATCCTACATAGATTCATAAACACATCAAGCTAAATTTAGAACACAATAGAAGATAAAGATATAATGAATAAAATGAATAAGGAAATAAGAGAAAAAATGGGCAGCCAAGTTATTTGAGAAAAATAGATTTTAGTTCCGAGTTCACACAGAACAAAATTTGACGATCGTGTGCGCTTATAACTTCGGTTCATGTCCGCTTGGATTTTTCCCCCTAATTTTTTTCTTCTTCCTCTTTTGGTTTTATGAAGTTAAAGGTTTGTTGAAAGGAAAAGTCTAGCAGAAAGGAAGAGTCAGTTCTTTTTTCTTATTATAATTCAATCATAACTTCTCTCTCTCTCTCTCTCTCTCTCTCTCTCTCTCTTCTCTCTCTCTCTCTGATTTTGTTCTTGTATTGTATTTTTGCAATGTATGTATCTAATTAGCTCTCAAAATAAACCAAATTAAGGGACTTTTTGGATAGGTAAAGGGATGAAAATGACCTTCTTTATTTGGGGAGTAAACCATATCTTTCATATCATTTTCAATAATGTGTAAAGAGCTATAAACACATTAGAGGAAAAGGAAGAGCAATAGTTTTAAAAATAGAAATAGTGAAATAACAGTAAAAATGATTAAGAAAAATGGAATATAATTGCCCAGAGAAATACACTTTGCACGGTTCTTAAAAGTAAATTAGTGCAATTCTTTAGGTATTAAGGGATCTTTCACCTTTCTCAGAAGTTGTGTAATAAAATAATAATTAATAATACTAATAATAATAATAATAATAATAATAATAATAATAAATAATAATAATAATAATAATAATAATAATAATAATAATAATAATCGTGATGATTATAATGATAGGAAAAAGCCAAAGGAAAATATAAAAATATAACTAATCTCCT